>NC_046222.1:122999138-123323721 GCF_009819885.2 Catharus ustulatus | reverse complement strand
CTTTCAGGGAACACCTGGAGTGATGAGGAGCTGTCCCCAGTGAAAGAGGCCATCGAGGTCATTCCAGGGGACAGCACAAATGACCAGGAGCTGACCCCCGTGGAAGAAGCAATCATGGTCGTTTCAGAGGACAGCCCAGATGACAAGGAGATCTCTCCTGTGGAAGAGGCCATTGAGGACAGCCCAAAGGACAAGGAGATGTCCCCCATGGAAGAGACCATTGATGTCGTTTTAAGGGACAGCCCAAATCTCAAGGAGATGTGCCCTGTGGAAGAGGCCATTGAGGACAGCCCAAATGATAAGCAGATGTCCCCTGTGGAAGATGACGATGTGCTCTTCTGTGGTGACAGCAAGAGTGACAAGGAGCTGTCCATGGGTGAAGAGGAGGAGAAAGTGCCGTCCCAAGGGGAGAGTGACTGGCAGCTGTCCCAAGGGGATTACAGCGCGGACGAGAAGCTTTCCACAGATGATGTGGAAATTGAAACAGAGCTGAGCTTTTGGGAATGCTGTGACATCCTAGACCTGTCCCCACGGGCAGCAGAAGACGACAAGCAGCTCTCCCTGAGGGAAGAACACGAGCAGGAGGAGCTGACGAGGACGGCCCTGCTCGGCATGGACAGAGACTCCAGCTCGTCACCACTGCAGGGGACACGGAGCCCGCTCGCTGCCCTGCCCAACGCTCCGGCCAGCAGCCAGGCTCAGGTGCCCACGAGCCAGGACAGCAGCAGGGACACCCTGAGCCAGGCTGTGACCCTGCAGGCACGGAGGCAGCAGCAGCAGGAACAGGGAGCCCAGGCCCTCCGCGGGCAGCCGGCTGCCCCCAGCAAACGTCGCTCCCGCTTCAGGCGGGCGCTGCGGGCGCTGCGGGGGCTGTTCCGCTGGCCCTGCCTGAGCCCACGGCCCGAGGAGTGAAACACACAGGGCACCCGAGCAGGGATTGCTCCAGAGCCTCCCTCCCTGCAGGGCTGGGCACAACGGGGCTGCCAACACCCCTGGGAGCTGGGGCACACACTGAGAGAGGACGAGCTCCAAGGCGACAGAGACAAGAAGAGGAGGATGAAGGCGATGAAGAAAATGAAGAAGATGAAGAACATGAAGAAGACAACAAAGGAGATGAAGAAGACGACTAAGACAAAGATGATGAAGATGAAGATGAAGAAAACGAAGATGACAAGGAAGGCAATGACAAAGATGAAGAAGACAAAGAAGAGAAGACAAAGACAAGGAAGAGGAAAAAAGACGACGAGGAAGAAGAAGAAGATGTAGAGAAATAATTTAGAACTACATAGAAGATGAACAATAGTAATGAGAGTAAGAATTTTAAAAATACATAGAAGTAGAAGAGGAATAAGAGTAAGAGTAGGAATAGGAATAGGAAAATAGGAATAGGAAAATAAGAATAGGAATAAGAATAGGAATAAGAATAGGAACAGGAATAGGGATAGGAATGGGAATAGGAATAGAGATAGGGATAGGAATAGGGATAGGAATAAGAATTTTAAGATGAAGGAGAAGATGACGAACATGACAGAGATGAGGAAGAGGAAGAAGAAGGACAGGAAGAAGAGCATTTAAAAAAACCTGACATTGAAGAAGAAGAAGAAGAAGAAGAAGAAGAAGAAGAAGAAGAAGAAGAAGAAGAAGAAGAAGAATAGCAATACGGCTTTGAAAGTACATAGAAGAGTAGCAGTATAGAAGACGAGTTTAGAATCCATAAACAAAGAAGAGAACTAATAAATAAATAAATAAAATTAACAAATAATTTGTATTTATTACATATTGTATGTTTACCTAACAGTCCACGATATAAAACCATGAATATACAATCTGTTGTAATTAGGAAATATTGTAATTCCCAAGAAATATAAAAGGACCACCCTTCCGGGAAGCAAGTGCCCCTGGTGTCCAACCGAGCCTTTCCCTGGCCCAGCTTGAGGCCGTTTGCTCTTGTGCTGTCCCTTGTTGCTGGGAAGGAGAGAGGAGAGGGAACAGAGGGGCACGGAGGGAGGGACGGGAGGGGAAGGAAAACGGGAGGGACGGGAGAACGGGATTGAGTGAGGCAGGAACGGGGTGGGAAGCAGGGAAAAAGGACGGGGAGAGGGGGAACGAGGCGGGCACGCAGGGAGGGAGAGGGGGAACGAGGCGGGCACGCGGGGAGGGAGGGAAAGGATCCCGGGCGGGCCCGCCCTGCGGCAGGGGGCGCCCGAGAGCCGCAGCCGTGAGGGGCGGGAAGGGACTGAAGGGAGCGGGGCAGCCATGGTGGGGCTGTGAGGGGAGCGGAGCGGCCATGGTGGGGCTGTGAGGGGAGCGGAGCAGCCATGGTGGGGCTGTGAGGGGAGCGGAGCAGCCATGGTGGGGCTGTGATCGGAGCAGAGCAGCCATGGTGGGGCTGTGAGGGGAGAGGAGCAGCCATGGTGGGGCTGCAAAGCGGGGATTGAGACCCAGCAGTTCCTGGTCCAAAATGAAGCCTGTTCATCCCATTTCAGTTCACCATGCCGCATTTTTCACCCGTGTTTGCAAATCCTGGGGCTGACCATGTCGAAGACACGTCCCCATGGGAAGCAGGTGGGGACAAAGGGCTCTCCCACTGTGAAGCAGATGAGGACACAGAGCTGTGCCAAGGGGCACAGGATGGTTCAAGTGAACTGCCCCAAAGGGAGGCAAGGAGCGTCCAGGGAGCTGCTGCCCTGTCAGGAAGAATCAGCTCCCTGGATTCATAAATTATTGAAAGGATGAACAAGGAGAAGAGAAACCTCTACTCCCAGCTCTCCCAAGGCCCACTGCTGAGCCTGCAGAGGAGGTTAAGCATGAGGGATGAGGCAGGAAGGATCGGCCAGGGCATGGAAAAGGCGAGGATCTTCGCTCTGCCGAGCGAGCCGGCTCCATCCCACGCCTCACAGACACCCAGGAGGCTGCCACCACTGCACCTCGGGCAGCCAAAGGTGGGAAATCTTCCTGCCCTCAGTGTCCCTGTGCCACGGCTGCCAGCACTGCCCTGCCTGGGGAGCCCAGGGACACTCAGAGCCGGGGCACAGAGCTGGGCAGTGCAGGGCAGAAGGAGCCGCAGCCCTGCAGGCCCTGGCAGCCACACACCCCCCTGCCCAGGGTGTCCTTGCCCCCGCTCAGGGTGGCCCAGGAGGGCACAGCCCGTGTGTCCCTGAGCTGGCAGCTGCCGCCTGTGCCCCCCATCCCTGTGGGGGCGAGAGCCGTGGAGCGCAGCCTCAGGGACACAAGGACAGATAAACAGTGTAGTGATAGTGAACTGTCCCAATAGGGAAAACAGAGACCAGGAGCTGTCCCAACAGATAGAAGACATTGAGCTCTTTCAAGGGGACAGCAGCAAGACTGAGCAGGAGCTGTCCCCTGTGGAAGATGACAGTGAGCACTTTCCAGTGGACAGCACAAGAGACCAGGAGCTGTCCCAAGTAGAAGAGGCCATCAAGCTCTTTCAAGGGGACAGCAACACTGCCCCACAGCTGTCCGAAGTTGAAGAGGACATTGAGGTCACTTCAGGCTGTGACCCTGCAGGCACGGAGGCAGCAGCAGCAGGAGCAGGGAGCCCAGGCCCTCCGCGGGCAGCCGGCTGCCCCCAGCAAACGTCGCTCCCGCTTCAGGCGGGCGCTGCGGGCGCTGCGGGGGCTGTTCCGCTGGCCCTGCCTGAGCCCACGGCCCGAGGAGTGAAACACACAGGGCACCCGAGCAGGGATTGCTCCAGAGCCTCCCTCCCTGCAGGGCTGGGCACAATGGGGCTGCCAACACCCCTGGGAGCTGGGTCAGAAAGTGAGCAAGACAGCAAAGACCATGAAGAGGACAAAGGTTGAGAAGATGTTGAAGATGAAAAAGAATAGGAATTCAATAGTGCTGAGTAGAGTAGAGTAGAGTTGAATAGAGTAGAATTGTAGTTTATAAAATAAAGTATTAATTTATTGAAGAAGAAGAGTAATAGGAATAAGATTTTAGGATGAAGACATGGCCCAGAAGAAAGGTTTCCCCAGCTCCTGGCTTCTGGAATCCAGTATTGTTTCATGGTTCCTGTGAGAACAGGAGGAACTCTGATTTTACTCCTTGCACGCTGCAATGCAGCCTGAGAAAGGAGAGGTGCTCTGTGCACATGCAAACAAGTGTGGAGTGTGTGAGTGCTCCCGAAGTTCCACTCTGGTTCTGGAGCCTTGTACCCAGCTGTGGTTTTATTCCTTGATGCTGCACAGTTGTGCTTCAGTGTTTCCAAAGCAAAGCAGCTGAGAGGAAACAAGGACTTAACAAGTTTCAAGCAGTGACAACAAAACTGCAGATAAAAGATTTTTTTTAATGCTATTTCTATTAATATTATTCATTTATCTTTTAATAAATCTTTTGTCAGTAGAGATGTTGCTGCTAGCTACATTTTTTTGACTTGTGACCCAGATGAATTTATAAGTATTTTGTTTTTTGCATTTGTTCTTGGGTTGCCGGGGTGGCCCTTTGTGACACGGGCGCTGTGATGTGGGACATGGTGGTGGCCAGAGCCCCTTGTGACATCAGGGAGCCCCACCCGGGCTGGGGGTGTTTAAGGGGCGCAGAGCCCTGCAGAGCTCAGTCCCAGGAGAGTTGCTCTCAGGAGGAAGCAGCTCCCTGGGTCTGTCTGTGCTGCACACCAATAGCGACAGACAGTGACAGTGACAGAAGGACAAGGCAACTCCAACTCCCCGTATCCAGTCCTTTGACCATCTGGCTGGAAGCCCCCAGCGGGCAGTGCTCAGGACAGTGGTCAGGTCAGCCCTGCCACTGTCACAGACCGAGGAGGAGGAGGAGAGGCCCTTCACCAAAATGGACCGAGAGCTTTCCCAGTGGGAGAACGATGTGAGTTCAGTACTGGGGAGAAGCCTGTGGGCCCAGTCAAGGAGGGGGATGCCCAGACTTGTTCCCCAGAGGGCCCAGCTCTGCCAGCCCCTGGGCACAGAGGTGGCAGCAGAGGCAACCTGTGCCCCAACCAGTGCCCCTCTTTCCCCACAGAGTCCCAAGGAGTCTGAGCTGGCGGCTCCTGTCCTGCCAGGAGCTGTTGAGGAGGCACCAGCAGGGTCAGCGCTGGCAGAGCAGGAGAGGACGGACGAGTCCCCTGAGGAAATGAAACTCTGGCAGTACCTGGATGACCTGGAGCCTTTCCTGGACAGACACCCAGAGCTGTCCCAGGAACTTTCCGAAGAATGCACGGATGATGATGTGTCCCAGGGAGAAGTCAGCAGCCTCCATAACCCATCAGACTGGGAAGAACACATCGAGCAAGGGCTGTCCCAAGGAGATGTCATCACCTGCACAGAGCTTTCCGACTGGGAAGATCCCGTTTGCCAGCTTGTGTCCGGAGGGGATGGCAGCAGACCCTCAGGACACTCCAGCTGGGAAGACGACAGCAGCCAGGAGCTCGGGCAGGAGAACTGGGCAGGCCAGACCAAGCCCAGCATTGGGACCAAGCCCTTCCGCCCAGAGGATGATGAGTGGAACGAACTGAGCGCCCAGGAGCTGCCCTCAGAGCACCAAGCCCCAAAACGGAAAGGTTTTGCAGCAGACAAGCCCCCAGTCCCTCGAGAGGCCTGGGCTGAGCGCCCGGCGCTGGAGCCGTGCAGCCCCCCCGGGAAACGTCGCTCCCGCTTCGGGCGGGCACTGCGGGCGCTGCGGGGGCTGCTCCGCTGTGCCTGCCTGAGCCCACGGCCCCAGGAGTGAAACCCAGGGGAGAGGATGGGGACACAATGAGGAAGAAGATGGTGACAAGGATGAAGGAAACAGCAAAGAACAGGAAGAAGACAAAGACTAAAACTAAGAAGACGAAGAAAATGGACAAGACTTATTTAAGAATACATAGAAGAAGAATAGTGACAAGGATTTAAAAATACTTAGAAGAAGAGCAATAGGAATAAGAATTTTAAAATATATTTAAGAAGAAGAATAATAAGATTAAGGATTTAAATATATATAGAAGAAGAATAGGAATAGGAATAGGAATAGGAATAGGAATAGGAATAGGGATAGGGATAGTAATAGGAATAGATTAGGAATAGGAATAGGAATAGGAATAGGAATAGGAATAGGAATAAGTATTTAAGAATATGTAGAAGAAGAGTAGTAAGAAGAAGAAGAGTAGTAAGAAGAAGAGTAGTAAGAAGAAGAAGAGTAGTAAGAAGAAGAAGAAGGATAACAATAAGAAGAATATTTTAAGAATACAAAAATGACGAGAAAATTTAAGGAATAAATAAAATTAGCAAATAACAAGTATTGACTATTTTGATTACAGTCCATGATATAAAAACATGAATATACAATATGTTGTCACTACTATACATTATAAATAAAATTAGCAAATAACAAGTATTGACTATTTTGATTACAGTCCATGATATAAAAACATGAATATACAATATGTTGTCACTACTATACATTATAATGGCTCTGGCGCTGCCATGGCCAGGGAGCAGCAAGGCTCAGCAAGGCAGCGCCAGCTGGGCCTGGCTCAGGAGTGACAGCCGCTCCTTCCCAGGCTGGCTGTGCCTGCAGAGGTGCTGCAAAGGCTCTTCTCACCATTCTCACTTCTGTTCTGCACACAAAACATCCACCAGAAGGAGCTTGCAGCTGGCCCTGGGGCTAAAGCCTTGTCCCCTCTGCTCCCCTGTCCCTGCCCAGGCTGCTCAGCAGAAAGCAGCTCTGGAGTCACTTCTGGGCTCTGCAAAACTTCTACAGGGACAGAATGGTTGGGGATGGCAGGGACCTTACAGCTCATGGATTCCAGCTGATGATCTCCTGCTCTGTGTCTCCTTCTCTCTGACCATCCCTCTGTCTTTGTCCCTCCCTTCCTCACACTTCTTGTGCAATCAAATCCGTGTTGTTGAACAAAACCCCTCTGTAGCTGTCCTGTGCTCTCATTTGTTGAATTAAACCCCTCTGTAGCTGTCTTGTGCTCTCACTTGTCCTTTAGCTGGGGCACAGCCATCTCTCCCCATGGCATGGTGACACACGGGCAGGGACACCTTCCACTGTCCCAGGTGGCTCCAAGCCCCATCCCCGTTTCTCCTTGTTCCAGGATCGCTCTCACAGAATCCCAGGCTCACACCTGCAGGGCTGGGGCTCCTCCTGAGCTCCTGCAGCAGCTCCGTGTGTGCCAGCAGGGCTGGGGGCTCCTCCTGAGCTCCTGCAGCAGCTCCGTGTGTGCCAGCAGGGCCGGGGGCTCCTCCTGAGCTCCTGCAGCAGCTCCGTGTGTGCCAGCAGGGCTGGGGGCTCCTCCTGAGCTCCTGCAGCAGCTCCGTGTGTGCCAGCAGGGCTGGGGGCTCCTCCCCAACCCCGTGTGGCCCCAGTGCCATCCTGGTCCCATCCAGCTCTGCCCCTGTGGCTCCTGCTCTGTCCCTTTGGCTCCTGCTCTGTCCCTTTGGCTCCTGCTCTGCCCCTTTGGCTCCTGCTTTGGCTCCTGCTCTGCCCCTGTGGCTCCTGCTCTGCCCTGGGCACACGGGCAGTAGCTGCTGGTGGCCACGGTGGTGGCTGTGTCCCCACTCCTGGCAGGAGCCACCCAGGGTGCTGCCAGCAGCTTGGGGACACCTGGCCCTTGGTGTCCCTCCTGTGCCACCCTGAGTGGGGCAGTGCCACCCTCGCAGATTGACCCCAGCAAAGAGAACTCAGAAACAAAGGCCTCGTGTTGGCATAGGATGTTTGTTGGGTTTTTCATTACTTTTAGTTATTTGTTGTGATTTCTGTTGTTCAGGGGAACAGCAGAAATCTGCTCTTCATTTAGGAATGCTCATCAGGAATAAATATCACTTTGTCTCTCCCTTTAACCCTGCTAATTCAGTGATTCTGTGACAGCGGCGAACACCGGGCTGGGTTTGGCGGAGCTGTTCCCCCAGCACTGGGTACACAGAGCGAGGAAGGGCTGAGGCAGCATCGCCTGGAGTCGAGCTCCATCTGCCGGGAATTTCAGCGAGTCACAGCAGCCCCGGCACCACCCTGGAGCTTCTTCCTTTTCTCCTTCCCTATTCGCTCCTGCCCTATTCCCCTCCAGGGGATGCTGCTCCCCTCGGGTCGGCAGGGCAGAGCAGAAGCCCAGCTCTGGCAGGCAGGACTGGCCAGGCCGGGCTCTGAGCAGCCTCATCCTTCCCCTGGCACAGCCTGGCAGAGCCAAACTGAAGCAGGAGCAGCCACGCTGAGCCTGGAGGGTTCTGCTGCTGTGCTGCAGAATTGCACAGGTGGAACATGCAGAGTCAGAGAATATCCTGAGCTGCAAGGATCCTGAGAATATCCTGAGTTAGGCATCCCCAGGGATCACCCAGATCCCCAACAATCCCAGCCTGGGCATCCCTGGCAGCTCCTGGAGCTCTGTGCCCATTCCCTGGGGGAAGAACCTTGCCCTAAACCCACCCTAAATCCCTCCTGGCCCAGCTCCAGCCCCTCCCTGGTGCTGTCAGGTCACAGGAGCAGAGATCAGAGCTGGCCCTCAGGAGGAGCTGTAGACCCCAGTGAATCTCTTCTCAGTCTCCTTTTCTCGAGCTGGACAAGCCAAGATCCTTCAGCCACTCCAGACGTTCACCCCCTTTGTCTCCCTCCTCTGGACACTCTCTAGGAGCGTTCATGTCCTTCTCACGTTGTGGTGCCCAAAGCTGCCCCCAGCACTCGAGGTGAGGCTGCCCCAGCCCAGAGCAGAGCTGTGACCTTTGCCACCCCAGAGCTTGTTCAGCTTTGAAGGATCCACTGCCATCCTCTGACCCAAATGTTTTCAGAATGCCATCTGTACAGTTGGTGTGTAACATTTCCAGAGGGTGTGGTAACAGCCAAGGTTTTTTTTTGTTCCCAGGGCCTCTCTCCATGACAGTCGTGGTCTCTGCCTGTTCCCCCAGCTGAGTCCCTCTTCTCTCTGACAGGCAAAAATGATTTCTTCTTCATCCACCCCAGCTCAGCCATTCTCCAGGAAGACCTGAGTCAGATGTTTGGTACCTAAACCAAATACCTGAGGAAGGTGGGGAAGAGGGAGACAATTGCTGCAGGGAGACGCACAGCTACTGAACCAGCCTAATGTAAACAAGATCTAAAGCAAGAGTTCAAAGTTATTAAAACTAGGGGAAAATGCCAAAGAAGGAAATTCTTCTCTGTTCAGTCACTCAGCTCTGGAGCCAATGAAACCTGCTTCACTATGCTGAAAGGTGATTTATGGACATGTTTTTATAGTGGAGACAACAACAACAACAACTGAGAGCCTTTTCATCCACGGGGCTCAAAGGGCTCCTCAAAGATCAGCCTCACTTTGGGAAGGAGGAAACTGAGGCACGGGGATAAACTCTGAGTTAGGCACAACCTGTGCTAAGGTGCATCCCTCAGCAAACAGAAATCAGAAAGCTCCATCCACACAGGGTGTGAGCCGTGGTACAAATGAGAAAAGAGGCACCTGAGCAATTGAATTCACAGAAATGCTGAGCAGCTGTGGGAGAAAATGAGCTTGTTCTCCTCCTGGAGTTATTTGCCTCCATCAGCAGCACAGAAGAGAACCTCATTCCTAGCATGGTTTAGCTCTAACATGTTTGTTTTATCAAGGATAGAAAACAACATTCAGTTTTTTGTTTGTTTGTTTGTTTTTTCCCCAGCTTTTTACATCTGGGGGACTGTTCTTGCACCTTTTTAACAGACAGTGAAAAACCTCATTCTCTTACCAGAACTGGGTTTTGTCTCCTAGAGCTTTGTTCTGTTTCCTAATTGCAATATCCACCTGGGAGGGATAAGAGGCTGGAAATACATTTTTGCTTATTTGAAGATTTGGAATAAATTTGACCTCCTGCTTAGGTCTCTTCTCCCCCAACTCCCTCTTCCCTCCTGAAACCATCTTTATTTGGGAGCCACATCTCATTATCCCTGTCGATATTACTGCAAACAGGAACAAAAATATTCCTCACAGGAGTTTCTGCAGGGGTGTCTCTCTTCCCCCCACTCTTTTCTGAGTCCTGAGAACCTTCAGAAGTCACAAAATTCACCACCCACCAAGAGGGGACTCCATGAGAGACTCATTTCTCATCTTTAGTGGAACCACACTGGCTGAACACTTGGAAAGTTCTGGAATGTTTGATGTGGTGTCTCAATGAGAATTAAAGTGCATGGAGGACTTCAGGAAGTTGAAAATGTCCAGCTTGGCCATGGGATGCTGAGAAAGGAGAGAAATATTTTCCAGCAGGGAAGTTGGAAAACACAAAGGGATCCCAAAAAATCAACTCAGATTAACGAGATCACACTGGGAAAGGTAGAACTAAGAGATAAAACAGCTTCAAAAAACCCCAAAACAAAAACCTTTAGCATCTTTAGGGCTGCAAATTCCCCCAGGTGACCCCTTGGGTCAAAATCCACCAAAATCCACCAAAATCCACCAAAATCCCTGGATTTGGCCTCTCACACCTGGAAATATTTGGGCTGGCCTGTGCTGTGAGCTGCTGGCTCATCCCAACCTTGTGGTGCTGCTTCCACAAAGTGAGGATCCTGCAGGGGCCAGAGTTCCCAGCCTCCAACCTTTGGCAACAAAGATCATTCAGCTTTCATTTAATTTAATTTCATTTATTTTCATTTATTTTCATTTCATTTCCAAAAGGATGAACGATTTTTCAGGACCACACTGCCAGGTTTTTGTCATGTGCAGAAAGTTTTGAATTTTCGTGCAGAAACTTTCGATTTTCTGTTCTAAAACAGAACAACTTCCACTCGTTCAGCCCCAAAATCTCAATTTTTATGGTGTTGGAACCCTGGGCACTGAGAATTTTAAACTTTCTGTGCTGCCAGGCACTGACCCCCAGGAGAACTCTGCATTGGAGCTGGAGAAGCTTTCAAAAATAAATAATAGAACTAGAATAATGAGTGTGTGGTTTAAATAGAAGTGTGTAATATCACATGGTGAAAAACTTAGAGTTTAAGGGTTTAGAATATAGTAATATATATAAAACAAAATGAAGGCTTTAAGACAAAGGCTTATCCTTCTTCTTCACCTTCTTTTTCCTAAGTTTAAGTAATATTGTGTAATTGGGTGAAAAAGTCCACATTACAGGCCATGGGGAGTTAGTTATTAAGTTAAAAATAAAAATAATTTAAGTAACATTTCTTAATTAAACAATTTACTCTTACAAAGCCTTATTAAAAAAACAACTCCATTTATAGTTTTTTAGCTGAAAGTGCTGTAGAACTCACAGTTTTTGAGATTATAATATAAATAAAAACTAAGAAACATCTGAGTCCAAACAAAAAATACTGCTTTGTGCATTTAATCCCAACCCTAGAAGAAAAATAAAACTAAAACTCAACCCCATGGGATGGACCTGGTGGCATTGCACTGGCTGGGATCACATCCCTCAAAGTTACCTGTGCTGTGACATCTCTGTGCTCCTGGAGAAATATCAGAGATGAGGGACTGGAATTAAAAAAGAAAGGGAAGATTTTATTTCCCCCTTCCTCCACAAATTTAGCCACAGTTTTATGGGGTAAAAATGAAGCTGGAAAAGTTCCTGTGCAAAATAACCTTGGTTCAGAACAGCTTATTTCAAAGAGGAAGGGTGAAGTTTGCCTCCATGCTGGGATTTTGTTTGAGTGAAAATTCACTGATTTTCAAAGGATTTCAGGTCCCTTCCAACCCAAACCGTTCTGTGTGAGGGATTCTGGTGTGACAGAGCAGGGACATCAATCCCAGCAGGAATAACCCAGCTTGTGCTCCTCAGGAGCTGAGCCTGCCTCTCCTCTGCTCATGTGGCAGGTGTAACTTTGCCACTCAAACCTCCCCAGAAAAGCCACAGCTGCTCCTGTGTTTGAGGCTTTCAAAGTGCAACAGCCCAAGGCACTTTCTGTGCGCTCCAGGAAACAATTTTGGATCGGCAGGGAGCAGGTTCCCTCTCTTTTGCCAGCCTCCCTTCCCTCAGGAAGGTTTTTCCAAAGCTCTCAGTGCAGCTCTGCCCCTCCTCCCTGCTCTGCAAGCAGGCTGCCTTTGAAATCTGTGGATTAGATTTTCTCCCTAAATTGTTTTATCCTCCCGTCGAAAAACCCAAACAATTCCCAGACAGTGACTCGTGCTGACTAATCCAGTCTGGGAGACTTCGAGGTGTCCCTGTAACTTAAAACCAGCAAACAAGCTTCCTAATTCAGTAGCTAGACATTCCAACGGGGACCTGGAGGTTCTGAGCTTTTATTTTCCTTCTCCTCAGGGTTAAACATGCTTTTATCTGCGCTGTGCCTCCCTCCCCCAGCAGGCAGGAGCTGGGATGAGCTGCAATTCGGACATTCCTTTGCTGCCTACACTGAAAAGTCCTGCTCCACAGGGCATCTTTGGAATAAAAACAGGGAGCAAAAGTGGTGTAGTTCCAGGGAGGGGATGGGGGTGTGCCTGGAGTAATAATTGAAATATTCCCAAATCGTCTCACAGCGCTGTAGGAAACTCAGTGCTGCAAAAAGATGCAGGGACAAGGAAAAATCGTAATTTTGGCCCTTTTACAGTGCTGGGCTGAGTCAGATTTTAGTCATGTCTGGAAAGCACAGGGCCATTAGCACAGTGGCAGCAGGGACAGATTTCTGAGCTCGGCAGGTTGTGAACAAGCTCTGTCTGGGAGCAGATAATGCAGTTTATTGTCTGCTCCGTGACCACACACGCTGAGCCAGGAGCAGCATTCCAGGGAAAGGGATCTCGCTCCTGCCCCGTGCATCTGAGAGCCTTGTGCTGCCTGGGAAGGGAGAAACTGTGAGCACCCAAGGGAGCTCTCCTGGGTTATTGATCCAGAAAATCCTTGTGATTTATCCAGAAAATCCCTGAGATTCATCCAGAAAATCCATTAGATTTATCCAGAAAATCCATTAGATTTATCCAGAAAATCCCTGAGTTTCATCCAGAAAATCCCCGTGGGGTCAGACACACTCCTGGGTTATTGATCCAGAAAATCCCTGTGATTAATCCAGAAAATCCCTGAGATTAATCCAGAAAATCCATGAGATTTATCCAGAAAATCCCTCTGGGGTCAGACACACTCCTGTGTTATTGATCCAGAAAATCCCTGTGAGGTTGGACACTTACCTGGGTTATTGATTCAGAAAATCCCTGAGATTCATCCAGTAAATCCCTGTGATTTATCCAGAACATCCCTGTGATTAATCCAGAAAATCCCTGTGCAGCTAGACACATACCTGGGTTATTTATTGGGAAAATCCATGTGATTTATCCAGAAAATCTCTGTGGATTTGGACACACACACCTGGGTTATTTATTCAGGAGATTTGTGTGCATTTGGACACACTCCTGGGTTATTTATCCAGAAAATCTCAGTGGATTTGGACACACACCTGGGTTATTTATCCAGAAAATCCCTGTGATTTATCCAGAAAATCCCTGTGAGATTGGACACACACCTGGGTTATTTATCCAGAAAATCCCTGTGATTTATCCAGAAAATCCCTGTTGATCTGGACACACACCTGGGTTGTTTGTCCAGAAATTCCCTGTGGAGCTGGACGCACACCTGGATTATTTAGTCAGAAAATCCCTGTGAATTTGGACAGACAACTGGGTTATTTTTTCAGAAAATCCCTGTGATTTATCCAGAAAATCCCTGTGGATTTGGACACACACCTATTTTATTTATCCAGAAAATCCCTGTGGATTTTAACACACACCTCGGTTGTTTATCCAGAAAATCCCTGTGATTTATCCAGAAAATCCCTGTGGGATCACACACACACACCTGGGTTATTTTCCCAGGACATCCCTGTGGATTTGTACACACACCTGGGTTATTTATCCAGAAAATCCCTGTGAATTTGGACAGACAACTGGGTTGTTTATCCATAAAATCCCTGAGATTTATCCAGAAAAAATCCCTGTGGATTTGGACACACACCTGGGTTATTTTTTCAGAAAATCCCTGTGATTTATCCAGAAAATCCCTGTTGATCTGGACACACACCTGGGTAATTTATTGGGAAAATCTCTGTGATTTATCCAGAAAACCCCTGTGTATTTGGAGACACACCTGGGTTATTTTTCCAGGACATCCCTGTGTGTTTGGACACACTCCTGGGTTATTTATCCACAAAATCCCAGTGGAGCTGGACAGTGCCTTGAGGGCTGATGGTGCTTAATGAGCCCTCAGTGTGTGAGAACAGGCAGACAGTGGCCTCAGTAATTACAGCTCATTAAATGTTGGGTGTGAAGTGCCACAAGACGTCAACAACGTTTTGCATTCACCCTTGGCAGCCTCTTCTCTCACCACCTGCAGCCTCCAGCCTTGGTCTTCATCACCTCCTGTGCCTCCTCCTCCTCCTCCCTCTCAAGCAGCCACATGGAGGAGGGTGGGGGGTTGAGCTGGATGTTCCCAGTTGTCCAAACTGGTGTGGTGGGGTCACCTCTGGGTGCCAGAGGGCTGCCCTGGCTGGCCATGGGATCTCAGCTCCCTCTTTTCCAGCTGCTCCTGCTCCCTCACCCAGCACTGAGCAGGTGCCACTGGTCTGGAGTGGCACAAATCTTGGAACCCTGGGCACTGGGAAATTCAGATTTTCTGTGCACTGACCCCCCCCAGGAGAGCTCTGCATTGGAGCTGAGGCTGTGGAGAAGCTTCCAGAATGGAATGATAGAGCTGGGATTGTGGGTGTGTGGTTTGGATAGAAGTGTGTGATATCACAGGGGGGAAACTCAGAGTTTAAGGGTTTAGAATATTGCAATAAATGGAGAACAAGATGGAGGTTTTAGGGCAGAGGTTTCTTTCTTCTTCACCTTCTTCTTCACCTTCTTCTTCACAGGTCTGGGTGATTTTGTGTAATTGGATAGAAAATCTGCATTGCAGGGCATGGGTGGTTGGTAATTGGGTTAAAAGTAAAAATAATTGAGGAGTCATTTCTGAATTGGGCAGTTTACCCTTAAAAGGCCTTGTAGAGAGAGATACATCTCCATTTTTAGTTTGTGTGCTTGCAGTGCTGTAGAACTCACTGTAACACAGATAAGAATTAATAAACATCAGAGTCTGAACATGAAATACTGTCTCGAGCATTTAATCCCAACCCTGGCAAAAAGAAGAAAAAGACTCAACACACAAACACTGGGAAACTGGGGAGCTGGGATAGGAGGGGAGGGGATCTCCTCAGTCCAGCTGCCAGCCAAGGAAGGAGGAGCAACACAAGGACAGGCAGTGGGATCCATGGATCTGCTACAAAATGGGATCCATGATCTGCTCAATGGGATCTATGGATCTGCTCAGTAGGATCCATGATCTGCTCAAAGGGAAATCCATGGATCTGCTCAGTGAGATCCATGGATCTGCTACAAAATGGGATCCATGATCTGCTCAATGGGATCTATGGATCTGCTCAGTAGGATCCATGATCTGCTCAAAGGGAAATCCATGGATGTGCTCAGTGGGATACATGGATCTGCTCACTGGGATCATGATCTGCCCAAAGGGGAATCCAGGAATCTGCTCTAAGTGGGATCCATGATCTGCTCAGTGGAATCCATGGATCTGCTCAGTGGGATCCATGATCTGCTCAGTGAGATCCATGGATCTGCTCTAAGTGGGATCCATGGATCTGTCAAAGTGGGCTCCATGATCTGCTCAGTGGGATCCATGGATCTGCTCAAAGGGAAATCCATGGATCTGTCCAAAGTGGGATCCATGGATCTGCTCTAAGTAGGATCCATATTTGTTTAATAGGATCCATGGATCTGCTCCAAGTGGGATCCACAGATCTGCTCAAAGTGGGATCCATGATCTCCTCAAAGGGAAATCCATGGATCTGCTCTAAGTGGGATATGTGGATCGGCTCAGTGGGATCCATGATCTGCTCAGTGGAATCCCTGGATCTGCTCAAAGTGGGATCCATGATCTGCTCAAAGGGAAGTCCCCAGGTCTGCTCAAAGTGGGATCCATGATCTGCCCAAAGTGAGATCCATGGATCTGCTCAAAGTGGGATCCATGATCTGCTCAAAGGGAAATCCCCGGATCTGCTCAAAGCAGGATCCATGGAATTGCCTCCCCTTCCTCTCCACAAGCAGAGCTCTGCTGCTCTGTTCTCTCCACAACCTTTAAACTCCAGCAGGCTGCTCTGTTCCCTGCCCATCCCCAAACCCCAGCAGCAGATATTCCTGCTGAGATGCCCTTGGGTTTCATATTTTTGGGTTTGTTTTGACTATGGCTGTTCGTGGCTCCTTTTCCTGCTTGTCAGAACCAGAGACAAAATAAATCTGTGCTCTGCCTCATCACCCTCCTCAAGGGAAACACTCTTGGGTTTCAGGGAGTTAGGTGAGCAATCTCTTACAAAGTGTAAGTGCAATATTTTAGGGTTGTGCTGGAATGAGATGTCAGAGGGCCACGCTGAGCAGGACAACAAAAAATCAACATTTCTGCCTCAAAAGAGGCACCTGGGATTCAGTCACTGTTTTCTCTTAGTGTCTTGGCCTTAATGTTAAATCATTAAATAGTCTCAAATATTAAATTATTAATTAATATGTACTACTAAATAATATTACTATTTTAAATTATATTTATTTGTTCTTGGATTAGTTCAGAATTAAATATGTAAATATTTAAAACAATAATTTAAAAAATGGATTGTGGTTTGAGAGATGGTGGGTTACTCTGTGAGCTGTCAGAAGAAAAATGCACTTTTGATCCTTTGCTTTGTAGCTGGTTTTGCACTTCACTGAGAGGAGCAGCTGAAAGCTGATATATAAATATATATATATATAATTTTATTTTATTTCATTTATTTTATTTTATTTTATTTTATTTTATTTTATTTTATTTTATTTTATTTTATTTTATTTTATTTTATTTTATTTTTTTAATATATATATATAAATGATATATAAAATATAGAACAGCCTGGTCTGGAAGGTGTCCCTGCCCAGGGACATCTGTGATCTTTAAGGCCCCTTCCAACCCCAACCATTCTGTGATTCCTTGATTATTGTGGAGAAGGACATTACTGAAAACTTCTTTAATGTCATGCAATATGTTGTGCAGGGCCAATATTGGAAGGTATTTTATCTGTATCTACAGATATAGATATATTTTATTTATAGCTACAGGTGCCTGGATACAGAGGTTTCAAAAATATATTTTCAATATATTTTGCTCATTTTCAAAGCTTGGTACACCCATAGCAATTTTTCATTAACACTTCTGCTTCATTATTTATTTAAAGAGGAAAAAAAACCCCAAATCTTTTAAGTAATGTGACCTCAAAATCTGTTTTGGTGCTCCTCAAGGAAGGTTCAAACCATCAGCAGCAAAAAGGATCCAATCCAAGGAGGAAAAAATGAAGGAAAATAAGAGCTGTAGATGAATCTGAAAAATGAGAGGCCAGGGATAAAATGCAATTATTGGATTTCTGTAGATGCAAAATCTCATTTAATGGAACCCTGGAATGGTTTGGGTTGGGAGGGATCTCAAAGCCCATCCAGGGACAGCTCCCACTGTCCCTGCTGCTCCAAGCCCCAGTGTCCAACCTGGCCTTGGGCACTGCCAGGGATGGAGAATCCAAAACCTTTCTGGGCACCCTCGATTTCCTCCTGCTTTAATGTCCTGTTGGATTCCAGGCCTTCCACCAGCTTTCTCCACAGCAGGAAAATATCATTTTGACCAAAAAAAGAGAAATAATTGAAAAAAATAAAAGTATGGAAACCTATTTTTGCAGGTCAGCACCCTCTTCCTGCTGGCTCCTTTTTCCCTGAGAAGGTTTTTTTTTCCTCCCAGATAAAAGAATGCACCAGGCCCATACTTGTCAAACATTTTATTTGTCATTCACACTAATTATGATATTGAATTTACAGAGGAAACTGTGGTACAAAGAAGGAAAGGAAGAAAGAAAAGGAAGAAAAGAAAGAGAAGTGTTCATTAGAACTACTGCAGCAGTCCAGCTGCTCTGGGTAGTTGTAATGAATTTTCCTGTGGTGCTGGACACTGTGGACAGCAAGAATTTATTTTTGGGGTGGTGTCTAGAGATTCCTGGAGTGGGGGAAACAAATCTGCTCTATTCTCTTTTCCTATCTGGTTCTAAAAATCAGCAGCCACCCCCTGCCCTCCCTCCCTCCCTCCCCAGGAAGAAAATCAATCCCCCCAAAAAATCCCCACCCTGATGGTTTCACCTTCAGGAAAAGTTCAGCATGAAAGGGAAAATGTTTTGTAAACACAGCCAGAAAATGCTGAACAAATTCCCTTTGGTGCCACTCTGATGGGGCACAGTCCCCCCTCAGCCTCACCACCTCACACTGAAATTTTGGTTTTCTAAAGAGTTGGAATTGTCCAACCCAAAATACCACAAATAATCCACAGATTTTTATTTTTCACGTTTGTTTTTCCCCTACCACAAAAAAGTGAAGGATGTTGTATAGAGACCATGCTATAACTGTTTACAAAAGTGAATAAAATGTAGTTCCTCTTGAAGCCTAAAAATAACTAATTGGGAAAAGAAATAAGTCTCACTACAGTATTTCAGCAAACACAAAGGTAAGTTCATTAAAAACACAGGAAAAAAAAAAAAGGAGAAAAATGCAGAGTAATTACAAGCACTAAATATTTTGGCTAGGAAGCTTTGGAAATCTATTTACAGACATAAATACAAGTAACTCTGGGGATGCAACCCTTGAAGGAGGAGGAGAAAAACGCCGAGTGCTTGGGACTGACCCAGCCAGGTGAACAAAAATCCAACGGGAAAATGGTACAGGGCAGGAAAACAGGGCAGAGTTCTGCTAGAGGACAGAAAACACACCCACTCCTCCCTGAATGTCAAACACACCCACGGAAAAGCTCACCCAGAAAGCAGCAGAGAATGTTTCAAGAGCGCAGGAAATTTGGGATATTTTGGCAAAGGCTTTGGCTGTTTGGAGGAGAGGATTTCTCTCCTTCCCAGAGGAGAATTTGGCATCGTTGTACAAATCAAACCCTTCAGAGCAGGGAGCTCTCTGCAGCCTCTTGTCCCTGCATTAAAGCTCCTCTCCAATGCCCTGGGAGTGAGCAGGAACTCTTAAATGAGTTTAAATCTTGTTGGAGAGGGAATATTTGCCCTCAGAGCCAGCAAAATTTATGCTGAAGATATTTGATGTGGACAAGGAGTTGTGTCTTGTGAAAGGAGCACCCAAGCTGAGAGCAGGGACAGGCAGGAGCTGAATTTTGGGAGGGTGAGGTTTCTAAAGCACTCTGCTGACTGCACAGGAATTCCATTTTTCTGGTTCCAATCAGCTCCTGGGATGATAAAATTATATAAATGTATATATATATATATATATTATATCCATATAAAAATAGATACTGATATACTCTAATTTGGAAATGTTTTATCCAAATGTCTTCTTTTCTGCCTGTTTAGTGCTCTTAAAATAAAAGAGGAAAGACATGAGAGCACTTTCACAACCTTAAAAAAACTTGGCCATCCTTAGGGATGGCAAAAAACCCAAATATTGGAGTAAAATGTGGTTTCTGCTGAGTGAATGCACTGAAATCCACAGTGATTAAACAGATTAATTGCCAGGGGTAATGAACTTGGTTTTTCCTTTCCTTTGCAGTGCTGGACATGCCCAGAGGGGTTGGGCTCCAAAATTTGATTGCTGGCAATAAAAGCACAGGAAACACTGGGAAATTCCAGAGAAGTGTCAATATGGACACAGGGGAATGTGGTGGTGACCAGTTCTGTATTTCCATCCTGTTCACACCAGGGAGAACCAAATTAAACCTCAGCTTTAGGATGAGTGGAGACAAAGGAGAGGCACAGACAGAAATGTTTGATTTAGGGTCTGAGAGCTGCCAGCTCCCTGCTCCTGTGAGTCCCTGATTTTTTAGCTGCCAGGGTGGGTGGGTTTCAGTTCTGGGGGTTAAAAGGGCTGTAGCTGGAAGGAGGTGGGGATGTCCCACATGTGGTCACCACAATGACCTCACCTTGGTGACCACAGTGACCTCACTTTGGTGACCACAGTCACCTCACCTTGGTGACCTCAACAACCTCACCGTGGTGACCACAGTGACCTCACTTTGGTGACCACAACAACCCCACTGTGGTGACCACAGTGACCCCAGCTTGGTGACCACGCTGACCTCACCTTGGTGACCACAACAACCTCACCTTGGTGACCACAGTGACGTCACCTTTGTGACCACAACAACCCCACTGTGGTGACCACACTGACCTCACGCTGGTGACCACAGTGACATCACCTTGGTGACCACACTGACCCCATCATGGTGACCACACTGACCTCACCTTGGTGACCATGGTGACCTCACCGTGGTCACCACAGTGACCTCACCTTGATGACCTCAACAACTTCACCTTTGTGACCACACTGACCACATCGTGGCGACCACACTGACCTCACCTTGGTGACAACACTGACCTCACCTTGGTGACCACAACAACCTCACCCTGGTGACCACACAACAACCTCACGTTGATGACCACAGTGACCTCACCTTGGTGACCTCAACAACCTCACCTTGGTGACAACACTGACCTCACCTTGGTGACCTTAACAACCTCACCGTGGTGACCACAGTGACCTCACGTTGATGACCACAGTGATCTCACCTTGATAACCACAGTGACCTCACCTTGGTGACCTTAACAACCTCACCTTGGTGACCACAGTGACCTCACATTGATGACCACAACTTCACCTTTGTGACCACACTGACCACATTGTGGTGACCACACTGACCTCACCTTGATGACCACAGTGACCTCACCTTGGTGACCACAGTGACGTCACCTTTGTGACCACAACAACCCCACCATGGTGACCACAGTGATCTCACGCTGGTGACCACAGTGATCTCACCGTGGTCACCACACTGACCTTACGTTGATGACCACAGTGACCTCACCCTGGTGACCACAAGAACCTCACCTTGGTGACTACAGTGACCTCACCTTGGTGACCACAACAACTTCACCTTGATGACCACACTGAGCTCACCTTGATGACCACAACAACCTCACCTTGGTCACCACACTGAGCTCACCTTGATGACCACACCAACCTCACTTCTGCCACTGGGCTGAACTCCCAGAATCATCAAATCATGGGAAGGTTTGGGTTGGAAGGGACCTTAAACTCACACATTTCACAGGGAACAATTTATTCCAAATGTCCCCTCTCCCCCTGCCCTCCTTCATCCCAATCCTATCCCCCTTTTCCTATCACTCTGTGCTTTTGTTAAAATTCCCTCTCAGGTCACCTGGCCCTTCCTGGCTCCTCCAAGCTCCTCTCCCTGCTGCTTCCACTCCCAGCTCTGTGCACTTTGGTGGTCCAGTCACAAGGCAGATGGGAGAGCTGTAATCAATTAGGATTTTAATTGAGAGCTGTACTAAATTAGGGTTTGAATTGCACAGAATGTGCTGAATGGGTTCTGCAGCAGAGCTGCTGCTCAGTGATGTGGGACTTTTCTTTTTTGGATACTGAAGAGGTGAGAGTCCAACTGTGGAAATGCTACAACCAGGGGATCCCTGTATTTCTGTATTCAGCAGAGTCTCCAGACTTTCCAAATATATTTCTGATAGAATTTGGATGTTTTCTGTCTTTTTTCAGAGTAAACTGGAAAATCACACAGGATATTCCATGAAATGAGAAGCACAAGGCCATGTGTTTTAACAGAGACATTTTGGGCTTTTGCTGAGATCTCTTGAAACACTCCCTATTTTCTGCACAAAAACCAACTTATTGACAATGGAAATTCTCTGATTCTTTTCAATACCAAAGTGCTACTGCATCCAACTCAAACAAAGAAGCAAAATCATATATATATATATTAAAAAAAGAGAAAACTTGAAAAACAAATGGTTTTAAATAAGTCCAGCTGTTTTGCTGCCTGCAGCCAAGGATCTTTTTAATTTGAATCCTTTTAACTTCTTTTATTTATTTTTTTTTTTTAAACATCAAACACTGATCTGAAGTCCTGCTTTCAAATACTCTCTGAGTTGACCTGCAATTGTTTCTCTGGTTTGAGAGGTACATTAAATAATAATCAGCTCATCTGGGGACTCACACGTGTCAACATCAGCAGTTTGGAGTTCAGGAGTAGTACAAGAGCTGCTTTCAGAGCAAACCCTCAATAAAATAGTGCCAGAAACGTGCCAGTGGCATCTGATATGTTTGTGCTGGGACAATGGGCAGCAGTGATGGCTCCCTGCTGAACCTGCTCCTAGTAAAAGCCTTGTGGATTTACTACAGCTCACAACACGGGCTACACCAACTTTAAATACCCCTTCTCTTCTCCCAGGAGATGGAAATGGAAGGATTATCCAGGCCTTGGTGTTTTTTTTGGAGCTTTCCAGGTGAGCTTGACAGCCCTGTCCTGTTTGCCAGCAGAGTGGGACGTGGCTTTTGTGCTGCACAGAAATCCTGGGAGAAAAATCTCACCCAGATTCCATCAGAGCCAGGATTGCCTTGGGAATCACAGAACCAGGGAATGGTTTGGGTTGGGAGGGATCTTAAAGCTCATCCACCAAAATTCCCATGGGCAGGGACACCTTCCACTATCCCAGGGTGCTCCAACCTGGCCTTGGGCACTTCCAGAAATCCAGGGACAGCCAGAGCTGCTCTGGGAATTCTATCCCAGCCTCTCCCCACCCTGCCAGGGAACAATTCCTGCCCAATTCCCATCCAGCCCTGCCCTCTGGCAGTGGGAGCCATTCCCTGTGTGCTGTCCCTGCAGCAGGCAGAGATTTAACTGGGGAATATTGAATTTGCCTTAGGAAGTATCTGCATCCTGATTCCTGATCCTGAGGGTCACCACTGGTGACAAAGTAGGAGGAGGGAGAGATGACTCCACTTGGAAAGGTACAGAAATCCCCAGGGGTTTTGGTGCCTTCCAGCAGGAATTGGGCACCTCAAAGCCTTTGAGGGTCTAAGCTGAGTAAAATGAGAGTGAGATAATTGTAAACAATATTTTTAGGGAATTAGGAGGTCACTTTTGCCCATTGTTGTTCCAGCCTTTTGCAATGTGAGAAATTTGACTTTGGCTGCTACCAAAAAAAGGCAATTGCTGATTTTTTTTTTTCCATATAGGCATATTTAAATAATAATAGTATCAACAAATAAGAAAAGTCTAAATATCAAGCATAAATATCAATGAACTCATCAAAGAAATACAGTAGTTGAAAATGACCCAAGGCTGTAGCCGTTGTATTAAAAAAAAAAGTCCAAGAGACAAAAAGTTAAATTAACTCATTGAAAAAGGGGCTGATTCTTTCAGTTGACAAAGCAAGAAAGAAGCAAGCATGATTAAAACAAAAAAAAAGAGCAAAATCTTTTTTTCTTTTTTGCAATTTATAAGGTGCCAAGAGAAATAAAACAAGTTAGATGCAAAGCAGGATGAGCTGCATCCTAAAAAAAAAATAAAAAAAATTTCCAAAAAAACACCAAAAAAACTAAACCCAAAACAAAACAAAAAAAACCCAGTAATAAAAAAATTCCATGTTCTTTGGAATATACAAACAAAACAAAGAGAAGAAAGAATGAAGTCCAACATATAAAACCTCTCATTCACAGCATTGCTAAAACAGAAGCGTTCACAGTTTCCCTCTGGGAATCTTCCTATACTTCCTTACACTTAAGATGTCCACAAGATGCAGTAAACTCGCTAAGATTTCTTTTTTGGTTTGTTTTTTTTGGGGGGGAGGGGGGTTGGTTTTTTTTGTTTTTTTGTGGGGTTTTTTTTTAAGGTTTTAAGTTCTTAAAAATAGAAGTGAACCGAAACTCTCTTTTAGGGCTGTGGAGACCTTCAAGCCCAGGCACGTTGGGAAGCCACAGGGCTGGAACGAGGCTGGAAACCCTTCCAGCCACCTCTGCCCCACCAACCGCCGCGTCCTCCTTTCCAGAATCGCCTTCTCCTGCCGGGAATACTTTGCTACGGCAACAAAATATCCCACCAAAACCCCCAGCAGGGCCTGGCGGCGCTGCTTTCGGCCGGGTTCGCTCCTCAAACTCGCGGGCCCACACAGCGAGGCCTACGGGGGGGAAGTTTCTGGAAAAACCACGAAATCCTCGAGTCCTGCCCTTCCATCTCCCGCTCAGTACGGCCTCCACACGGCCTCCTCCAGCCGCGCCGTGCTGGCCATGTTGGTGGGCGAGTTGCTGTGGCTGCCCTCGGCCTCCACCACGTCGCTCTGGCTGGGCAGGTTGGGGTTGAGCAGCGCCGAGCCCGTCGAGGCGTTGGTGCAGGGCGGGTGGATGCGCGGCGGCGAGCGCTCCCCGCCCGAGATCATGGAGAACTGGTAGGAGCCGGCCGAGGTGCCGTAGTAGAGGTGGTACGAGGGAGAGCTGGTCTGGAAAGGGCCGCCCTGAGGCTGCGAGGAGCCGGGGTAGGGCGGCGGGAGGTAGGTGTGGTAGCGCGAGGCCGAGGACATGGCCGACATGCCGATGCCGATGGCCGAGCTGACGGGGGTCGGGCTGTAGGTGAAGGCCCCCGGGTAGTGCATGCGGGGGTCGGAGATGGACGGCAGCGCCGGGAAGGAGCGGTCGATGCCCACGCGAGGGTCGCTGAACGCCGTCAGGTCGGAGGCTCCTGTGGGGTGGGGAAGGGAGAGGAGGGAGGGGAATGTGAGGGGAGGAAGAGCCGAGGTCATGGAGGGCCTGGGATGGGTTTGGCACCACGGCCTGCCCTTCCTCAGGCACCTCCAAACCTCCCTGGGCACCCTGAGCTCCCTTTCCATGCGGCAATTCCACCCTGAGCTCCCTTTCCATGGGGCAGTTCCACCCTGAGCACCCTTTCCATGGAGAAACTCCACCCTGAGCACCCTTTCCATGGGGCAATTCCACCCTGAGCCTACCCTTTCCATGGGTAAATTCTACCCTGAGCTCCCTTTCCATGGGGCAATTCCACCCTGAGCACCCTTTCCATGGGGTAATTCCATGCTGAGCACACTTTCCATGGGGAAATTCGACCCTGAGCACCCTTCCATGGGTAAATTCCACCCTGAGCTCCCTTTCCATGGGGAAATTCCACCCTGAGCACCCTTTCCATGGGGAAATTCCACCCTGAGCTCCCTTTCCATGGGGAAATTCCACCCTGAGCTCCCTTTCCATGGAGAAATTCCACCCTGAGCTCCCTTTCCATGGAGAAATTCCACCCTGAGCTCCCTTTCCATGGGGCAATTCCATCCTGAGCATCCTTTCCATGGAGAAATTCCACCCTGAGCACCCTTTCCATGGGGTAATTCCACGCTGAGCACACTTTCCATGGGGAAATTCCACCCTGAGCATCTTTTCCATGGGGCAGTTCCACCCTGAGCATCCTTTCCATGGAGAAATTCCACCCTGAGCACCCTTTCCATGGGGAAATTCCACCCTGAGCATCTTTTCCATGGGGCAGTTCCACCCTGAGCATCCTTTCCATGGAGAAATTCCACCCTGAGCACCCTTTCCATGGAGAAATTCCACCCTGAGCACCCTTTCCATGGGGTAATTCCACGCTGAGCACCCTTTCCATGGGGCAATTCCATCCTGACCACCCTTTCCATGAAGAAATTCCACCCTGAGCACCCTTTCCATGGGGCAGTTCCACCCTGAGCACTCTTTCCATGGAGAAATTCTACCCTGACCCTGCCCTGGCCCAGCCTCTCCTCCTGTCCCTGTTCCTGGAGCAAATCCCAAATCCCTGGGGCTGGAAAATCCCTCCCAGCCCAGGCAGTCCCAGCTGTCCCCATGGCCACCTTGTCACCCTGAGTGCCACCTCCAGGTGCCACCTGCAGGGATGGGCACTGCAAACCTCCCTGGGCACTTCCAATCCCTGAGCTCCCTTTCCATGGGGAAATTCTGGTCCCATCCTCCCTTTCCCTGCCTGGATTAAACAACAGGGCAGATCCTCCTGAGGAAGGATCCTCATCATGACTCAGGTCAGTGGAAGGTCTCATCCCCAGAGCTGGCAGCTCTGCCTGCTTAGCTTAACAATAATAATTATGGAAAAAAAAAATCCTTCCAGAAGAAAGAAAGACACCTTCTGCTGGCAGCCAAGGCGTGGAGTCTGCAGCAGAGGAGCCGTGTGCTGAAGGAAATATTCCTGAGGAGGAGCAGAGGGAAAACAAAGCTCTTGGCTCTCCCCAGATTCCAGGCTGGAGCAGACTGGGATTCTTGGAGCAGACACCCTCCAGAGCCAAGCTCTGAAAGCTCATCAGGACACACCAGCCCACCTTGATGAGCTTCTCTTAATTTCTTACAACAGCTCTGAACTTGCTGTTTGCTTCCTTTAGAATTTGCCACCAATTTTTAATTATTTTTTTAAAATTAATGGGAACACATTTCATTTCCCTAAACCCCATCACCTTTAGGTTTAACATGGAAAAACACACGATGGGATGGAGCAGCAGGAGCTTTGGAGGAGCCAAGGTTTAGGTGGCATCTGCCAGATTTTTAATGTTACTCCCACACCTCATTCCTGAGAAACTTCCTAAAACTGCCTGGCTGCATCTTTAATCAGAGGAGGATTCATTCCACCCTGGCAAAAAGCAGAGTAATGACATTTAATGTCAGGATGGTTCAAACACTTCCCATATTCTTGTTTTTCCCTTGGAGACACCAGGTCTTAAGTTGGGAGGGCCTAAAATCCTCCTCAAATTTCCTCTTTTTTCTGCCAAAAAAAAATTTTAGAGACACCAGGTGTGGGTGACAGCAAATGCTGCGACAGCTTTTCCCAGGAATGCTGAATGACATTGAATGTCAGGAATTAGAACAGGAAGGGGAGGGTGATAATGTGGGAACAGAACCTTTCTAGGTTCCTTCATAAGGCATGAAGGAACTCTGCCAGCTCCAAGGAAAATCCCTGTGGCCATGGGCAGAAAAAGCAGCTCTGGTGGAAAACAAAGGGGCATTCTAATTTTTTAAAATTTTGATTTCTAATTCTGTGTAAATAAAGAATGAGAATTTGTACAGATTTTTTTAATATAAAGAAGAAGAAATGGCTTTTTCTGAAAAGCTCCCTGTGTTTTCAGTCCTCTCTACAATGCAGTTATCACCCAGAGCTAACAAATAATTTAGATTTTGTGTGAGGCTTTCAAAGCAAGCTCTACATGACAACAACAGAAGAGGCTGGAGCACGTTCAAGTGGTTCCCTCTGATCTTTGCAGAAACCCTGAGCCTTCAAATGAGAGCAAGATGTGGAGTTAAAGGAGGGATTTTTGCAAAGGTTCTATGCAAATTAGAATGATATGGCTCTCACTCATTTATAGAAAATTCCTGCTGCTGCCCACACAGATTGGTTCAAGATGTGCAGGTCAGGACAGTTAAACTTGGTGGAATTGGGGTGGCTTTCACTTCCATTTTTTCTGGTGGCTTCTAAAGCTCTGCAGGACGATTTGATGGGCATGGAAAACAAGAAAATCCAG
This sequence comes from Catharus ustulatus, assembly GCF_009819885.2. Lineage (NCBI taxonomy): Eukaryota > Metazoa > Chordata > Aves > Passeriformes > Turdidae > Catharus > Catharus ustulatus. Next base: position 123,296,403 of record NC_046222.1, on the reverse strand, counting down.
GGCAACATTTAAAATGTCCAACCCCACCATCCTGCAGCCAGTGATCCACCCAGATCCTGCTGTGCTCTGAATTTAGAGGGAGGGAAGGAAACAGAGTTGGAATATCTGTGCCATCCATTTCCTGGCAACCTGATAATTCCTCAGCAATCTAAATGATTTTAATAGTTCCCTACACCTTCAAAGTGCTGCTTTTCCTCATTTTCATCCTTTTTTGGACAATTCTCTGTTGGGTGCCCAACTCCAGGAGCAAGCTGGGATAGTGGAAAGTGGGCAGGGGGTGGGGATGGGATGGGGTTCAAGGTTCCTCCCACCCCAAAGCAGTTTGGGATTCAGGGGGGACAGCAGGAATTTCCCCATGGAAAGGGAGCTCAGGGATTGGAAGTGCCCAGGGAGGTTTGCAGTGCCCATCCCTGCAGGTGGCACCTGGAGGTGGCACTCAGGGTGACAAGGTGGCCGTGGGGACAGCTGGGAATCAATGACCTCTGAGATCTTTCCCAGCCCAATTAATCCTGTGACAGGTTTATCAAAACTCATTTGTTAAAATTCTCTGTTTCTCTGTCCTTCCCACACATCCCCCAAAACCTCGGAATGAGCTGAGAACCTCTGCAGGGCTGGGGCAGCACCTGGGCCACCTGTTTGTCACCAGGGAAGTGTCCCCTTGGCATGAAGGACCCAGAGGTGGGGACAAGGCCACCTATTTGTGACCAGGGAAGTGTCCCCTTGTCCCTTTCTCACTTAGTCCCTTTGTCCCCTCTGTCCCTTGTCTCTCTATCCCTTTGCCTCTTTGCCCCTCTGTCCCCTGCCCTTCTGTCCCCTGTCCCCTGTCCCTCAGTCCCTGTGTCCTTCTGTCCCCTTGTCCTTCTCTCCCTTTGTCCCTGTGTCCCTCTGGCCTCCTCTCCCTCTGTCCCCTGTCCCTCTGTCCCCTGTCCCTCTGTCCCTCTGTCCCCTTGTCCTTCTCTCCCTTTGTCCCTCTGTCCCCTGTCTCTCTGTCCCCTGTCATTCTGTCCCCTTGTCCTTCTCTCCCTTTGTCCCTCTGTCCCTCTGTCCCCTGTCCCTCTGTCCCTCTCTCCCTTTGTCCCTCTCTCCCACTGTCCTCCTCTCCTTCTCTCCCTCTGTCCCTCGTCCCCCTGTCCTTCTCTCCCTTTGTCCCTCTATACTCCTCTCTCTCTATCCCCTGTCCCCTGTCCCTCTGCCCCTCTATCCCTTTGTCCTTGTCCCTCTGTCCCGTGTCCCCGTCTCCTGTCTCTCTGTCCCTGTCCCTCTGTCCCTCTGTCCCGTGTCCTGTGTCCCTGTCCCTCTGTCCCCTATCCCCTCTCCCTTTGTCCCTCTGTCCCTCTGCCCTTCTATCCCTCTGTCCCTGTCCCCTGTCCCTCTGCCCCTCTATCCCTTTGTCCCTGTCCCCGTGTCCCTGTTCCGTGTCCCTGTCCCCTATCCCTCTGTCCTTGTCCACTGTCCCCATTCCCTGTCCCCTATCCCTCTGTCCCTTGTCCCTCTGCCCCTCTATCCCTTTGTCCCTGCCCCTCTATCTCATGTCCCCTGTCCCTCTGTCCCTGTCCGCATCCCTGTCCCTGTCCCGTGTCCCGTGTCCCTGTCCCCTGTCCCTATCCCGTGTCCCCTGTCCCTGTCCCTCTGCCCCTCTATCCCTTTGTCCCTGTCCCTCTATCCCCTATCCCCCCTGTCCCGTGTCCCTGTCCCCTGTCCCTCTATCCCCTTGTCCCTGTCCCTGTCCCTCTGTCCCCGTCCCTGTCCCGTGTCCCTCTGTCCCTGTCCCCTGTCCCTGTCCCGTGTCCCCGTTCCCTGTCCCTCTGTCCCCTTGTCTTTCTTTCCATTTGTCCCTCTGTCCCGTGTCCCTGTGCCCCGTCCCTCTGCTCCTCTATCCCTTTGTCCCTGTCCCCTGTCCCCTATCCCCTATCCCCTGTCCCTCTGTCCCTGTCCCATGTTCCCTGTCCCGTGTCCTTGTCCCCTGTCCCTCTGCCCCTCTATCCCTTTGTCCCTGCCCCTCTATCCCATGTTCCCTGTCCCTCTGTCCCCTTGTCCCTATCCCCCTGTCCCTGTCCCCTATCCCGTGTCCCTGCCCCTCTATCCCCTATCCCCTGTCCCTGTCCCCATCCCTGTCCCCGTCCCCGCTGACCCGAGAGGCGGCTGGATATCTCTGCGGTGAGGGAGCTGACGGCGGCGGGGCGCGCAGGTGAGATGGGCGTGGCGGGGTGCACGGCGGGCGCGGCGATGGAGCCCAGGTACTGGTACGGCTGCTCGTAGGACCAGGGCGGCGAGGGCTGCACCTGCCGCGAGTCTGCAACAAAACACAGCACGGATGAGCTGGGATGGGCATCTGCGGGGCTGGGATGGGCATCTGCGGGGCTGGGATGGGCATCTGCGGGGCTGGGATGGGCATCTGCGGGGCTGGGATGGGCATCTGCGGGGCTGGGAGGGGCTGGGAATGGATTTCAGTTCTGCAAACCCCCCACGTCAGGAGGGATCCAAGTGAGGTTCTGTCTATAGCATCACTTGTTTTATTTTATTTATTCGTTTTTTAATGTTTATTTCTTTTCCTAGTGAAGGTTTTTTTGTTGTTTCACATTAATACCAGGCAGGAAAAATTAAACAAAAGTTACACAGAATTACACAAATAATTACACACTGAATTACACCCAGTATCACACACAGAATCACACAGAGAATTATACACAGAATCACACACAGAATTACAGAATCACACCCAGAATTATACACAGATTTACAGAAACATACACAGAATCACACAGAGAATTATACACAGAATTACACCCAGAATTACACAGTCACACCCAGAATTACAGAATCACAGAATCACACATAGAATCACACACAGAATTACACCCAGAATTACAGAATCATACACAGAATCCCACACAGAATTATACACAGAATCACACACAGAATTATACATAGAATTATACAAAGAATTACAGAATCACACACAGGATTACACAGAATCACACACAGAATTACAGAAACACACACAGAATCATAGCAAGAATCATACACAGAATTACAGAATCACAGAATCACACCCAGAATTACACCCAGAATTACAGTTACACACAGAATTGTACACAGAATTACAGAATCACACACAGAATTACAGAAATGCACACAGAATTACACCCACAATCACACACAGAATTACACAAATAGTCACACACAGAATTACAGAAACACACACAGAATCACACACAGAATTATACAAAGAATTACACAAAAAATCACACACAGAATTACAGAAACACAGAATCACACACAGAATTGTAGAATCACAGAATCACACCAGAATCACTCCCCGAATTACAGTCACACACAGAATTATACACCCAGAATTACAGAATCACACACAGAATTACACAAAGATTTATACACAGAATTACAGAAACACACACAGAATCATACAAAGAATCACACCCAGAATTATAGAATCACACACAGAATCACACACAGAATTACACAAATAGTCACACACAGAATTATATACTCAGAATTACAGAATTACACACAGAATCACACACAGAATTACAGAATCACAGAATCACACACAGAATTACACAAATAGTCACACACAGAATTACAGAAACGCACACAGAATCATACAAAGAATCACACACAGAATTGTAGAATCACAGAATCACACCAGAATCACTCCCAGAATTACACAAATAGTCACACACAGAGTTATACACCCAGAATTACAGAATCACACACAGAATTATACACAGAATTACACAAAGAATCACACCCAGAATTACAGAATCACACCCAGAATCACACACAGAATCACCAGGTTGGAAGAGACCTTTAAGATCTTCAAGTCCAACCCACGCCCCCACACCAGAGAAGAAGAGAGGGAAAACCAGAATAGAATTTCCAAGGGGAAACCCCTCCTCAGTCCTTGGGGCTGTGTGTTCTCAGCTCTTTTAGCCAAAAATTGTCATGAAGGGCATCAAGGACATCCAACCCATCCCACCCCTGCCATGGGGACACCTCCCACTGTCCCAGGCTGCTCCAACCTGGAACTGAACATTGCAGGGATCCAGGGGCAGCCACAGCTGCTCTGGCAATTCCATCCCAGCCCCTCCCAGGGAACAATTCCTGATTTCATTTTGCAGGTGAAGCTGGGTCTTGAAACATCTTATTTTTGTACAAATCAAAGGAATCAAAGAGTTTCCTCCCCCTTTACCCACCCTTTTTAATTTTCTTCCTATTTTTAGTAAAAATTTTCAATTTTCTTCAGCTTTAAGAGCATACTCCTGTTGCTCCTTTAAGACAATTCCCTTTGTTGAAAAAAAAAAAAAAACCAACAAATGCTGGATGATCTGCATGCAGATAAAACTGATACCAGCAAGGAAGGGAAATTTCCCAAGTCTGAGATGAGGACTTTGATCTCCCATCAGAAAGCCCATCTGGAAGATATTCTTTTGTTGTTCTTTAAGGAGATGAGTTTTACGTTTTGTTTGTTCCATCTGTTTACAAGGATTTATACAAAACTCCCAGCTTTTCAAAAGCCACTGGTGAAGTTGCAGATTGAAGTTAGATTTTTCTGCTGAGTAACAAGTTCAAATTCAGATATTATTAATATTTAATTTTTTTTCCAGGCAGCCTTCCTTCAGAATAAAATCAGTTGACTCATGTTGATAAAAAAAGCCACATCCAACTGCATTAAATGGGCTTCAGGAGGAACAGAAAGGGCACAAAAATCTGGTGTGTTCTGAACTGCAGCATCACCTGCTTGTTGATTTATAATCAGAGTTTATTAAAGGTCACAGGAGGGAATTCAACCTCCAGGGATGCATTAAAATGAACCCCCAAAGCATCCCCAGGGCCAGCCCTGCCCTGGGGGGACACTGCAGCTCCCTGATTTCAATCCCTGTGTTTCAGGAGCTCATCCGAGTGCTGGAATCCCAGGGATGGAATTCCAGCCCAGAATCTCAGCCCAGGGGTGGGAACTGCCCCGTGAATCTCAGATACCAGAATACCAGAATACCAGAGTCCTGGAATCCCAAAATGCCAGAATCTTGGAGTCCCAGAATCCTGCAATCCCACAATCCTGGAATCTCAGAGTCCTGGAATTTCACAATCTCAGAATCCCACAATCCTGGAATCCCACAATCCCACAATCTAGAATCTCACAATCCTACAATCCCAGAATTCCACAGTCACAGAATCCCAGAATCCCACAATCAAGAATATCACAATCCTACAGTCCCAGAATCCCGGAATCCTAGAATCTCAGAGTCCTGGAATCCCAGAGTCCCAGAATCTCACAATCCCAGAATTCCACAATCTCAAAATCCCACAATCCTGGAATCCCATAAACCCACAATCTAGAACCTCACAATCCTACAATCCCAGAATTGCGCAATAACAGAATCCCAGAATCCTGGAACCCCACAATCTTGAAATTCCAGAGTACAAGAATCCCACAATCCTACAATCCCAGAATTCCAGAATCCCACAATCCTGGAATCCCACAGTCCCGGAATCCCACAGTCCTGCAATCCCAGAATTCCACAATCCCACAATCAAGAATCTCACAATCCTACAATTCCAGAATTCCAGAATCCCACAATCCCAGAATCCCAGAATCACAGAATCACAGAATCCTAGACTTCCAGAATCCTGGAATCCCACAGTCCTGGAATCCTGCAATCCTGGAATCCCAGAGCCCCAGAATCCCACAATCCTACAATCCCAGAATCCCACAATTCCACAATCCCACAATCAAGAATCTCACAATCCTACAATTCCAGAATTCCAGAATTCCAGATTCCCAGAATTCCAGAGTCCCAGAATCCTGGAATCCCACAATCCCACAATCCTCAAATCCCAGCATCCCACAGTCTAGAATCTCACAATCCTACAATCCCAGAATCCTAGACTCCCGGAATCCTGGAATCCCAGAACTCCACTGTCCCAGAATCCCAGAATCCCACAACCCAGAATGCCACAATCCAGAATGCCAGAATCCCACAATCCTGGAATCACAGAATCCCGGATTCCCACAATCCCAGAATCTCACAATTCCAGAGTCCCAGAGTCCCAAAATCCCAAAACCCTACAATCCTGGAATCCCACCATTCCAGAATCACCCCTGACCTGCTGGGAACGCTCTTCCCAGAAGGAAAAACATCCATGCACAAAGCTCCATCCTGACTAAAAAAAATCAAATAACAAACCCAAATCTCTGAAAGAACATCCACAAAAATCCTGGAAGTTCCTGACCCTCCTCATCCATTTCCTGTCACCGTGACCTCTGGGGTCCCAAAGCAATGCCAGAGATCTCCTTTATTAATCTCCTCATCCCATTAAGTCTTTCTTAAGTGAATCTCCAACCAACCAATCAATTTTCTGTCTTTACCTGCATTCCCAATCCCTGCAGTCGCCCTTAAAGATTCCCCTTTTGCCATCAGGCTGGTTATTGAAGGATGTTAATATAGTGAATTATAGATGTACACACATGAGAGCAGATCGTGCTGATAACCCAGGCACCGCCCTCCCAGTTCTTTTTAATAATAAGTGCAGAAAACTACCCCTGAAATTGCATTTTTATGGCCCATTTTCAGTACCAAGAGGCAAACCCAGATCCCAGTAAAGTCAAGGTTTGCATTTCCAGCTGCTGGATCAAGGGCCTCAAACGATATTTTATTCTGGGGATGTCTGCTTTCCTTCAGTTTTCAGGTTTCCCAAAATTAAACTGGAACGGGTTGGAATTGAACACATTAAAAAAAGCAACAAAGTCTTTCCTGCTTTGCAAATAAAGGGGTTGGTAGCTTGGCATGGGAAACCAAAGTAGTTGAAGTTAATCTGGTGAAAATCTGGTGCAAATAAACGGGATTTGCTTCCCAACTTGGAATATCTGTGAAAAGATTTCCAGGGAGAGCTGCTTCAACACAGGGAAAAAACCCAAACTGGTACAAAAAGCCAAACTGGATCCCCCAAAACCATCTCAAAACACCCCAAAAACAGTGAATTTGGAGCTCAATCCTCCCAGCGCTTCTCCCACTCGCGATTACTTTCCACTGCTGCTTTTTATGGTGTGAGAAAACGCGTTTCCAACACGAAAACAGTTATTAATTGCAGCCGAGCCCTGCAGGGCCCGAATTATGGTGCAATAATTCACACCTCTCCGAGCAGTCACGAGCTCCGCCGTCCCCTTCCCTCCCGCCTAACACCCCATTAAGCGCCGACTTATTGAACCGTCCTTCGTGCCTCGTCTTGTTTTATTGCCCCGAAATCGCCGCGTTCTCCGCAGCTGTAATTAACAGCTGTAATTAACCCCGCCAGATGTTGCGCAACCTTTAACGATTTAACCAAACGCGCGTTGGGGTTGGGAGGAGGGACGGGGTGAGAAAACTGCCGAGAGCGGGTGTCCCCTTCGCGGGGTGCTCCCGCTGCTTCCCCAGCTGTTTTCCCCAGCTGTTTTCCCAGATGTTTTTCCAGATGTTCGCTCGCTGTTCCAGCTGTGCCCGCGGGTGCAGTTGCGCGGTGCGGCCGCTGGATGGCGCTGGCGCTCCGGGCAGCGGAGCCCCCCGAACCTTCCTGAACATCCTCAAACCCCCCTGAACCCCCCAAAATCCACCCGAACCCCCTCCCCAAACCCCGAGGTGCGGCTTCAGAGCGCTCTGGGAACGGCTCCTGCTTTTTCCCAACCGGGAATTGCCTAAAAATGCATCCCTGCGGCTCAGGGCACCGTGGGTGCTCAAGGGAGGGATGCACAGGAGGGGGGATGGAATTATGGAATATCCTGAGCTGGAATAAACCCACAAGGATCATCCACAGTCACAGACCCCCCAAAATCCCAGCCTGGGCATCCCTGGCAGCTCCTGGAGCTCTGTGCCCATTCCCTGGGGAGCCTCTGGGGGAAGAACCTTGCCCTAAACCCACCCTAAATCCCTCCTGGAACAGCTCCAGCCTCTCCCTGGTGCTGTCCCAGCACACCCAGATCAGAGCTGTCCCTCTGAGGAGCTGCAATCCCAGTGATTCTCCTCTCAGCCTCCTTTTCTCCAATCCAAATTCTTTCTCTCAAGCTCTCCTTGGATGGTCCCTGCAGCCCTTCCCCATCCTCACAGCCCCACTCCCAGGTGGATTCCCCCAGACCCGAGGCCATCCTTGCCCAGCAGGGGCTGCCCCAAACAAACCCAGCCGAGCTCGCTGTGACACCGAGCAGAGTTTGGCTCCAGAGTTGTTTTTGATAGCCAAGGACAAAATGCAGAGCAACCTGATCTGCTGAATGGTGCCCGTGCTCAGGGCAGGGGGTGGGAAAAGGGATTTAATGTCCCTTCCAACCCAAACCATTCTCTGGTTGTAAGAACTTCCTTCACACATCACCAGGGAAGGGTCCAGGCCTCTGTCAAAAACACAGCACAGCTGCTGAGCTCTCACAGGGCATTGTCTGGAAAATGCCCCAAAGCACATGTAGAAATCACTGGGACACAGGAGCAGAGGAGCTGGGATGGTAATTCAATGATTCCTTTTGGGAGGGGGCACAGTGTAAGGCACACCTGTGCCTCTCGTGGAATCACAAAATCCCAGACTGGTTTGGGTTGGGAGTGACCTTAAATCCCACCCATCCCAGCCCTGCCATGGCAGGGACACCTCCCACTGTCCCAGGTGCTCCAGCCCCAATATCCAACCTGGGACACTGCCAGGGAGGGGGAATCCACAACTTCTCTTGGAAAATAAAAAAAATTAAAAAAGGATCCCTCTAAAAACGGTGTCATCCTGTCAGGCCCTAGGAAGCCACAAATCAGCAATTTTCAGTGCATGATTCATAAACCCCAGGTCAGCTTTTTCCTTAAGGTCACAGCAAAAATCCCCTCCCTATTTCCATACAACAAACCAACCCACCACACCACGCTGACTAAAGGGAAGCCCCCACAGGATTTTTGTGTTCTGACCAGAAAATGCTGCGTTAAAATCTCCAAATCCCAACCAGGCACCAGATCCCGCTGTGCAGGGACAGCTCCGTGTGTCCCCGCGGGTCACCCGCGGCTGCTGCTGCTGCTGCTGCTCCCGATGCCGATCCCAGCTCCTGGGGCTGCGGGGAGCAGCACGGGACGGGACGGGACGGGACGGAGGGGATGGCGGGGAGAGGGACAGCTGGGAACGGGTCAGACTGCCGCCTTCATCATCCTTTCAGTGCCTTCATCATCCTCCCACTGCTGCCTTCATCATCCTCACACTGCCTTCTTCATCATCTCACTGCCTTCACCATCCTCTGACTGCCTTCATCATCCTCACTGCCTTCATCATCCTCTCACTGCCTTCATCATCCTCACTGCCTTCATCATCCTCTCACTGCTGCCTTCATCATCCTCCCACTGCCTTCATCATCCTCCCACTGCCTTCATCATCCTCTCACTGCTGCCTTCATCATCCTCTGACTGCCTTCATCATCTTCTCACTGTCTTCATCATCCTCTCACTGCCTTCATCATCGTCTCACTGCCTTCATCATCCTCTGACTGCCTTCATCCTCCTCTCACTGCCTTCATCATCCTCTCACTGTCTTCATCATCCTCTCACTGCCGCCTTCATCATCCTCTCACTGCCTTCATCATCCTCTCAGTGCCTTCATCATCCTCTCACTGCTGCCTTCATCATCCTCTCACTGCCTTCATCATCCTCTCACTGCCACCTTCATCCCCCTCTCACTGCCTTCATCATCCTCTCACTGCTGCCTTCATCATCCTCTCACTGCCTTCATCATCCTCTCACTGCCACCTTCATCCCCCTCTCACTGCCTTCATCATCCTCTCACTGCCACCTTCATCCCCCTCTCACTGCCTTCATCATCCTCTCACTGCCACCTTCATCCTCCTCTCATTGTCTTCATCCTTCTCTCACTGCCCTCATCATCCACTCACTGCCTTCACCATCCTCTCACTGCCTTCATCATCCTCTCACTGCCTTCATCATCCTCACACTGCCTTCATCCCCCTCTCACTGTCTTCATCCTCCTCTCACTGCCTTCATCCTCTCACTGCTGCCTTCATCATCCTCTCACTGCCCGGAACAGCTCCTGGGAGGGATTTTTGCCCAGCCAGGAGGGGAAGGCTCAGCCACGAGTGCCGAGCTGTTCATTCCCCGCTATTGCTGTCCCTGCCAATCCCCCCAGCCCAGCCCATCCCCGCCACGGCCGCAGCAATTGCGAAATCGCTGCCGCTGCCTCTGCCAGGCTTTTCCCTCGCGGGTTGCACAAATTTCTGTCAGTCACACGCAACAAAACCCCAAAGTGGCTCCGCGATTCCGGCCTGGAATGGGAGAGGGAGAGGCAGCAGCTGACAGCGGGCACGGGCTGGCTGCGAGCCGGGCTCAGCTCGGAGCTGCCAAACCCGAGACAGGCTCCTGAATTACCCCGAAAGGGATTTCTGGGTCTGGGATGCGTCCCCCTCCCCCTTCCCCCGGTGTGATTTGCTAATCTTTCCAAAGGAAAACTTCTGGTGTCACTTTGCCTTCCCGCGGAGTGCGAGGCAGGAGCGGTCGTGACTGGGCTTGTTCTTTCTCAGAGGTGTCTTGCCTAATCGAGGAAATGACCTGTGAGCACAGAAATACTCCCTGCTCGGAACAAAGATGCCAAAAGCTGCCCCAAAAAAATCCCGGTTCCTCCTTGCCCTGCTTTTACCATCACCCCCCGCCTGTCTCCGCCTCTCTCCCCTCTCGTTTCCCTGCCCCAGCAGCTCCAGGTGGAGCAGTGGGAACACAAAAAAATCGGGAAATGCGCTGGAATGAGCCTGACCTCCTCTCCCTCAGAAGCCAGGCATCCAAAATGACTCAACCTCCCTCCCTCGGCACCCAGCAAATCCCCAACCCAAGGCAGCCCGGCGAGAAAGGTGCGGCAGTGCCGGCAGCCCGAGCAATTAGTCATTAGCATAAATAAGGGGGACTTTCCAAAGGCCATCCCGGGCAGGGCATCCCGCACAAGGCTGCCATTCTCCGTGCTACAAATGGAAAATTACCCGGCAAATTGTAAAATTCCACCCGCTTTTGGTGGGGTCCCCTCCAGTGCCAGCCCCTGGGAAGGTTTTGCAGGACAGGAGCTGCCCTGCTCTGTGTGGAGCCCCTTTCAGGGTGCTGGCAGGTGACAATGACGGTGACAGAGGGGTTGGAGGTGAGGTGGGAGAGGCTCCTACATCCCCGGCTATTCCCTGGGACAGGGATCTTTAGCAGGGACCTCCCACCTCAGTGTTTGCTTGCATTTTATTTCACTATTCTGGAGTTTTGGAGCGTCTAAAAAACCTTTGGGGTGGGGGAGTGAGGGAGTTTCTCCACGCTGAGGCATCACCTGAGATTAAGACAAACATCGGCCTCAAGCAGAAACCTTTCAAACAAGGTGTTCTAGCGTGGTGGGGAAGATTTTCCGTCAAGATTTTAGCTTCTCACATCATATCAAGAAATTTGGCGCTGCAGTGGTAGCAAGGTGTTTGGAGATGCTGTTGAGGCAGCAGGAGAAAGAAACTGTGGATATTTTGGGGATAAAGCTGGGGAATGTTTATCCCTCAAGTTTAATGCTGCCTGAAAGAGTTCCTTAGAGCCCCACATACCCAAAAAAAAGAGCAGCATTCCATGGGGTCCCCTAAAACCCCCCCAAAACCCCCTCAGAGGAGCAGGAAGCGCAGCCAGCCCCGAGCTGTGCAAACTGGGATTTCACAATCGCAGCAGGTCGGTACAAAAACTGCTCCGGTGAAACATAAACCATCCCTCTCCTCCTCCTCCTCCTCCTCCTCCTCCTCCTCCTCCTCCTCCTCCTGGGCTGCCTGCGAGGACGTGACGAACCTTTCCGAGGTGCCAGTGACAGCCCGGCTCGCAGAGCTGAATTTTGTGAATTAGGGGGCGCATTGTTCTTTGTCTCGCAGGTGTGAGTCAGCCTGGAGAGCTGCAGGGATTTGTTCGAGGGAGACTCCGTCCCACCCCCATCCTCCTCGAAAAAAGAAAATTCAGCCTTGACCTTCCCCTCCTGCTGCTGTGAGTCTGTCCCGAAGCTCAGACGGACAGCGGGACAGCGGGACACAGCACAGGGATGGTGGCAGGCAGCTGATGCCACCTCTGTGCCCTCCTGGGACCCGCACGGGGACAAGGGGGTGGCTCCTCCTGGGGCAGTCACTGCTCCCTTCTTGTCCCCGTGAGCCCGCGGGGACAAATCCAAACTTTACGGAATCACCTGCGGGAGCTTCCCCGGTGCCAATTCCAGGTGACAATTCCTGCCCCAGCTGTCCCCTCCCCAGCCCTGAGCTGCTCCAGGTGCCCCACTCTGCTCTCTCCTCTGATGAACTCCTTGATCCCCACACTGCCCCCGAGGAATTCCCTCAATCCCGGTTTTATGGAATTCCCGCGATCCCGGTTTTAGCTGGAATTCCCGCAATTCCGGTTTTATGGAATTCCCTCAATCCCGGTTTTATGGAATTCCCTGAGTCCCGGTTTTATGGAATTCCCTCAATCCCGGTTTTATGGAATTCCCGCAATCCCGGTTTTATGGAATTCCCGTAATCCTGGTTTTATGGAATTCCCTCGATCCCGGTTTTATGGAATTCTCGCAATCCCGGTTTTAGCTGGAATTGCCGCAATCCCGGTTTTATGGAATTCCCGCGATCCCGGTTTTATGGAATTCCGCAATCCCGGTTTTATGGAATTCCCGCAATCCCGGTTTTATGGAATTCCCTCAATCCCGGTTTTATGGAATTCCGGCAATCCCGGTTTTATGGAATTCCTGCAATCCCAGTTTTATGGAATTCCCGCAATCCCGGTTTCAGCCGGAGCACGGGGAGGGCACGGCTGAGTCAGAGCACGTGAGAATTACCTGGTGTCACCCCGGCAGGGAAAGTTCACCCGCAACAACAGCTCGGGGCACATTTATCTGCTCTGTGCTGCTCAGTTCCCATCCCTGCTCCGTCTGCCGGGCTCGGGCGGGGGGCAGAGCTCGGGGAGATGAGCAGGGAAATGTGCCCTGCAAACACAGACTAATTGTGACTCGGTGTAATAACGCTGTCTGTGCTGCCCCAGCTCCCGGGGCAGGATCCAGCCCACCCGAGAGCTCCACTCTGGAGGTGCCGACCTCGCAGCTACCTGTCTAGACTGCAGACTTTGCTGCCAGCAGGGCAGAGCAGACACTTGTGGGGTTCAAGTTGTTTCACCCTAAGGGAGACATCCCAGCCGAGCCAGGAGGGTGAATCACAGCCCAGGAACAGCTGTTTTCCCTCCTCGATGGCAGAGATACCCGATGACTGTGTCAGACACAGACACACAATGTACAGATGGCTCAGGGAAAACCAATCCCAGCCTGGATACACCTCAGAAGTTTCTCTTTCATGGGGTGAAGCAAGACTAAAGGAAATGGAGAGATATTCCCTGAGCCAGCACCTGGAAGTCACACTGAGTCACTGTGTGCAGACATGTGATTAAATCATGGAATATCCTGAGCTGGAATAAACCCACAAGGATCATCAATCCAAGCCCTGTCCCTGCTCAGGCCCCCCAAAATCCCAGCCTGGGCATCCCTGGCAGCTCCTGGAGCTCTGTGCCCATTCCCTGGGGAGCCTCTGGGGGAAGAACCTTGCCCTAAACCCACCCTAAATCCCTCCTGGCCCAGCTCCAGCCTCTCCCTGGTGCTGTCCCTGTGCCAGAGCAGAGATCAGAGCTGTCCCTCTGAGGAGCTGCAATCCCAGTGATTCTCCCCCCAGCCCCCTCTGCTGCAGCTGGAAAATCCAAGTTCCCTCATCCTCTCCTCATGTGGCCCCTCCAGACCCTTCATCATCCTCATGTCCCTCCTTTGGTCACTCCAGAGCTTTAAATCCTTCTTGTACTGTGGTGCCAAAGCTGCACCTTCCTCTCCCATGGGCTGGACCCGACCCTGCTGCTCCTGTGAAAATTTTCTGATCCCCTGGAGCTCAGGCCCAGACCTTAAAACTCATCCTAGTGCCACCCCACCATGGCAGGGACACCTCCCACTGTCCCAGGTGCTCCAACCTGGAACTGAACATTCCAGGGATCCAGGGGCAGCCACGTGCTCCTGTCCCAGTAAAACATTTCCAGCTCTGAGTCTGCATTTCAGGAGGTTGAAAGCCCCTTGGATGTGTTATTCCCACTGGAAAATCAATGCCTTAAAGGAAAGGAGAATTGAATGAAGTTTCTGCAGTTCACTGGGTGATAAATGGGTGAACACAACGTGGCCTCAGCTCTCTCACAGGTTGCCCCTGATGATGTGAACTAATTACTCCACATCCAGGTCCTTTAGCCTGAAGATAAACAAAAAATCCTCATCAATCTCTTCTTTTCCTCTTTCCCTGCTCCCTCCTCTTTACCAGCATGAAAGCAGTGGAAGACAAACTCGTTCTCTGGAGCTTACAGCCATTTTATCCCCCACCAAACACTGACCTTGATGTGAACTAATTAGGATGGCAATAGATTATTAATACGAGTGGGTAAGGTGAAGTTTTGTCAGTATAAAAGAGGCCTTTGAAGATAACAGCCATTTCCACTTTCATGATGCCATCCCAAGTGCTCAGAAGAAAGCCTGTAAACTAATAAAGGAGAATTCATCCAGGGGCACCGAGCCACCCCCCAAACCCTCATTCAGGATGGCAAACGAAAATCTGCTTGGATTCTTTTAAATCCCATCACAGATCAGGATTAAAAACAACTTTTGGTAATGAGCAGATCTCTGATGATCTAAAGACACCCTGGTTCATTTGACTGAGGAAATAAGTGACATATCAAATGCAACCTTCATACTTGAACAGCTGAGGTCACCTTGAGAGAAATGCTGCTGAATGAAACCTCTCTCCAGAGTGCAGCTTTGATTTTACCCTGATTTTTAAGGGAAAGTCTTCTCCATGAGAACATCTATTGGTACAGTTTGACTCAGAATCACACACAGTTGTGTTTTAAAAGGCAGCTGAGGACCTGTTGCTTGTTAAGGTCCTGAACCAAACCAGACTTGCTGAAAACTCTCCTGAGGGATCTGCTCCCTGAAACTCTGAGGCTGATTTGAGATCTGCAGAACCCAGATGGAGTTCTGGTGCTGAAATCCCCAGCTCAGTGCCTTTGAAACTCCATTTCAAACAGCTCTGCAGAAATGCTGATTGTTCTCTGAAACCCCTCAGCACTTGGGGTGCAGCAACCCCTTCCAGCCGGGCTGTGGCCACAGGAGGTGACAGCAGGACCTGTCCCCTGAGCCACCCTGGAGCAGAGAGGCTGCAGGGGCACAGCCAGGGGGAGAGGGGCTGCAGGAAGGCAAGGATTCATATCCATGTTCAATTTTGGCACCAGCTGTGGGGTGAGGGTTTGAGATGCGCTGGGTCCAGCTCAGCTGGAACATCTGCACTGCTGGAAATGTCCTTCTGCTGGGTTTTATGGAATTATGGAATGTCCTGAGCAGGAATAAACCCACAAGGATCATCCACAGTCACAGATCCTCCAACAATCCCAGCCTGGGCATCCCTGGCAGCTCCTGGAGCTCAGTGCCCAATCCCTGAGGAGCCTCTGGGGAAGAACCTTGCCCTAAAACCCACCCTAAATCCCTCCTGGCCCAGCTCCAGCCTCTCCCTGGTGCTGTCCCTGCTCAGAACAAGCTGGTTCTAAATTTGAAGGGGAACAGGATCTGTGAGGGTCTAGGTGCTTCTCTCTGGTGTTTCTAAACATGACAAGGAGAAGAAAATCAAATCAACCCCCACAGAAACCCTTTGGTGTCCTTACAGAGCAAGGTGCCAGTAGTGACAGCCCTGAAGCAGCAGAGGGCTGGGGATGCTCAGGGGTCAGCCAGAAATGCTCTGGCCACAGACTGCCCACAGAAATGCCCCAAAAAAGTGATGCTGGAGGAGATCTGGGGGCAGCTGCTGATGTCCCTTCTCCTGGAGCTTTTTCTGTGGGGACTTGGGAAAACCAGACAGAATCCTGGAATCATCAAGGCTGGAAAATCCCTCCCAGCCCAGGCAGTCCCAGCTGTCCCCATGGCCACCTTGTCACCCTGAGTGCCACCTCCAGGTGCCACCTGCAGGGATGGGCACTGCAAACCTCCCTGGGCACTTCCAATCCCTGAGCTCCCTTTCCAGGAAGAAAATTCCTCCTCATGGGAAGTTTTGATTCCCCAGCTCCGTTCCCTGCCCTGGACACGCTCCAGCCCCTCCAGGGCTCTCCTGCAGGAGCCAGGACTGGACACAGCCCTGGAGGGACAATCCCTGCCCCTTTTCCCCTCAGTTTTGTGTCCTTCCATCCCTCTCCTGATTCCAGGTTTGTGTGCAGGGAGGTGAGAGCAGCAAGGGTGGAGTGAGGAATAGGAGTGTGGAAGGAAAGTTGTAATCCCGTGGAGAAAAGAAGTGTCAACACTTGTCAAATGTTGCAAAATGTCCCAGTGTGGAAGAAATACAGTAATTGCCAGAATTAACCAACAAAGTGCTGTTGTTTTGCCAGGCTGAGGAAGATTTCTTTTATGGGATGGGAAATGTTTTATACAAATAGGAGTTTCACTTTCTGTATTAAACAACTTCAAAATTGACCTTTAGCTACCAAAACCTGACCTTTAGATACCAAAAACTTCTGGATTTGAGAAGCCCATCTTGCTAAAATCTCTTTTTGAGCACAACCCCATGACCAGCCTGTCTGCCCCGAAATATCCTGTAAAAATTTTTCTTCTCCCTTGGCAATTCTGAACCTCTGAAACATCACAAAGTTTTAAAAAACTCAGCTGGACACGTCTGAGCTGCCCCCAAAGTGCTGAGCAGAGCAGTTTTGGGCAGCTGTGGCAAGGAGAGGCCCAAGTCATCACTGTGAGTAAAAGGAACTTTTTTTCCCATTTCAGAAACGATCTCAAAGCTAAACATAATCTTGATATGTAAGCAAATATTATTTAAATAGGGGTAAGAGCAAATATTTTTGTGTTTAATGTAAAATTCCAACGCAATGACAAAAAACCAAGGTTACCGCTGATTATATTGGTCAGGATGGAAAAACTTCAAAAATTGAATTATTATTATTATTATTGAATTTAAATATTTTTTAAAAAATATCTGCATTTCCACAATTAAAAAAAAAGGCAGCAACATTTGGAAACAATTAGTTTGAATCCATCCAGAATTAGACATTTACTGGTGTTGTTGTGCAGTTGTTGATATTTTGAGGCCGCCAGAGAAACAACAACACCAAAAAAAAAAAACCCCTTTGTTTATTTGTGCAGCTCTTTCATCTGCTTCAATTAAGATGCTGCATTACTCATTTTTTCCCCACCGCCATCCCAAAACGATTTTGGAGCTGCATTGGCACCTCCTGCCAGGGAATTCAACAGGAAAGGTTCATCCCCCTGTCCTCCAGCAGCTTTTCCCCATCCTCACCCTCTCTCTGAGCCAGCCTAAACTCCCAGATAAGCCGAGCATGAGACACAAGGAGGCAAAGCCAGACAATTACCCAGGGAAATGTTGGAAGGATTTGGGCCCCGAGGCAGAAATGTTGTTTGTGGAGGATGAAGGAGCCATCCCTGCTCCCCACGAGCCCAGCAGAGCTGGAGAGTGGCCACCACTGGACTGGGATTGGGCTTTGGAGGAGATAACATCGAGCTGCTGTCTGTGTTTCTCACCTGGGGGGTTTTTGCTGGGTGCTCAAACAAAGGCGGGCAGGTACCGGCAGCAGGAGCTTTGCTGTCTGTCTTTGTGTTCACTCCTGGAAAAATTCATCCTTCCTTTCCCTGCTGGGACCACCCCAGCAAGGGCAGGGGCAGAGCCTCAGCTGGGCCAGGGAGGAGAGCAGAAAGTTGTGTTTGGTCTAATTCTGACCCTTTTCCATCTCGCTGGGTAAGGGTTCCTCACTCTCCTTTTTCCCTCCCTAATTTCTGCTCCAGAAGTTTTGGGGCAAAGGATGGAGGCAGCAGCAAGAACGGCAGAGTCAGAGAATCCCAGGATGATTGAAGTTGGGAAAGATCTCCAAATTCATCCATTCCCAGCTGTCCCCATGGCCACCTTGTCACCCCGAGTGCCACCTCCAGGTGCCACCTGCAGGGCTGGGCACTGCAAACCTCCCTGGGCAGTGCCAATCCCTGAGCTCCCTTTCCATGGGGAAATTCCTGCTGCTGTCCCCCCTGAGCCTCCTTTTCTCCAGGCTGAGCCCCTTCCCAGCTCCCTCAGGAATTCTCCAGCCCCTTCCCCAGATTAAATGGAAAATCCTGCCCAGGACAGGTGGGCACTCCCTGCTTTACTCTGCTCCCAGGGATGACAAAACAGAAAGGGCAGGACGAGGTTCTGAACCATTCCAGCACCTCCAAGACATCTGTGCTGCAGAACTGGAGGACAAGGAGTGGCTGAAGGGAGACCACGAGGATGAACAACCCAGGCAAATATCTGATGTTGAATCTAAACCTAGTCTCAGTCTGAAGCCCTTCCCCTTAGTCCAGTCACTCCATTCCCTGTAAATAATCTCTCTCCATCTCTCCCTTCAGGTCTGTAAACACATTTTCCCACACAGAAAAGAGGGATATGCTCCATCCCAGCGTGCCCTGTGAGGAGACAGCGCTCCTTCAATCCTCCCTTTATTTTTTCCCCTCCTTCCAAGGTGGAAAAGCAGCAGGGATGACAGCCCTCGGTGGAGATGGGTACAACAAGGCCCTCATTGTCTCAGACAGGTGTGAGATTGGGACTGACTCGGTGCCAGAGCCGCTATCAGCGCCAGCTCTGCGAGCTGCAAACACCCTCAGCCCTCCCCTAATCCCACTGCAGCCAGCCAGAGACTCAACAATTTAAGGCTTAAGACACACACACAACATAAATCAGAGGAGGATGTACCAGCCAAGCGTCAGCTCCTTGGGCAGATGCCTGCAGACCGTCTGTGCTCATCAGACCTGGCCTCTCTCTCTTATTGGAAACATTTATGATTTTTTTTTTTTTCCTCTAAAGATGAGAGGCTGGGTGGAGCAGCCAGCTCAGACACATTTCCATTTGCCCTATCTTGCCCCAACAGCCCTCCTGTGCTCGCTTTCTGGAGGCAGCTCAGCTCGTAAAGTCTCTTTATTCTGAGTGCAGGAGGGAAGGAATTACATCTTGGGGAAATGTTTAATGTACAAATACAGAAATCACATGGACGTGCCCTCAGTAGGCACCACCCTCCTGAAACAAAACCCTGCCCTGCCATGGGAGCTTGGGAGCCTCTGAACATGATCAAACAAGCACAGGGATTAGCACAGCTGTTTGTCTTTCTTTCTTTCTCTCTCCTTTCTTTCTCTTTTTATTTCTCTCTTTTTTTTCTCCTCTCTTTTCTCCCATTCCTTCCTTTCTCTATCTCTCTTTCTTTTTGTCTCCCTTCTTTCTCTTTTTATTTCTCTCTCTTTTTTTCTCCTCTGTTTTCTCCCATTCTTTCCTTCCTTTCTCTCTTTATTTATCTCTCTTTTTCTCTCCCTTCTTTCTCTTTTTATTTCTCTCTTTCTTTTTCTCTCCTTTCTTTCTCTTTTTATTTATCTTTCTTTTTCTCTCCCTTCTTTCTCTTTTTATTTATCTCTCTTTTTCTCTCCCTTTTCTCTTTTTATTTCTCTCTCCTTTTCTCTCCCTTTTCTCTTTTTATTTCTCTCTTTCTTTTTCTCTCCTTTCTTTCCCTTTTCATTTCTGTCCTTTTTTTCTCTCTCTTTTCCCTTCCTTCCTCGATGGAGGGGGGATGTTGATGCTGGACATCACCCTGGACACACGAGCCTGGCACAAACACCCAGGGATGGGTTTCCCTCACCTGAAATGTCTCCTTCCCATTCCATGGAATCCCTGGGGCTGGAAAATCCCTCCCAGCCCAGGCAGTCCCAGCTGTGCCCACCTTGTCACCCTGAGTGCCACCTCCAGGTGCCACCTGCAGGGATGGGCACTGCAAACCTCCCTGGGCAGTGCCAATCCCTGAGCTCCCTTTCCAAGGGGAAATTCCTCCTTATCACAGGTGTTCACTTTTATGCTGTGTGGCAGAGCAGCTCCTGTTTGCTGGTGGATTCCTTCCCCTATTAACTAACTAATCCTGAATTCACATTTGCCAATGGTTTTGCATGGAAAACTGGTCACATTTATGTAGCTCTCAAGGGTATCAAAGGCACTGTGCAGTTGTTCACAGGTTGCAGAACGAGGAGCATTGTTTGGATGTGGGATTTGGAAAATGGAATCCACCTGCTGAAAGCATCAGCAGAGCTCCCCTTGCTCAGCCAGCTGTAAATCATCACCCTAATAAAATCAAGAGCTGCCCTTCACTCAGTGTCTTTCTTGTGGGCCAGAGGATGCAGCACTTTACAGGAATTTTTTTCCATGCAAAAGAATTTTGGTTTCATTGTTTTTTCTTGTGTTGATCACCTTAATTAAATTTGCAATAAGCTGAGAGAGCCCAAATTGGCCATGTGATATGTAAAATAATTGCTAATTGTAATTAAATGTGCTAAAGGCTAAGAAGAAGTGGGATTGTTCAGCCTGCACAGGAGAAGCTTTGGGCTGAGCTCAGGGTGGCCTTGCAGGGCCTGAAGGAGCTGCAGGAAACCTGGAGAGAGACAATTCCCAAGGGCTGCAGGGACAGCACACAGGGAATGGCTTCACTGTGGGGTTGGATGGGATCTTGGGAATCAGGAATTGTTCCCTGGGAGGGGCTGGGATGGAATTGCCAGAGCAGATCCTGTCCATGGATCCCTGGGATGTTCAGTTCCAGGTTGGACACTGGGACAGTGGGAGGTGTCCCCATGGCTGGGGTGGGATGGGTGGGATTTGAGGTCCCTTGCAAACTCCAATCGTTCCTGCTTCCAATTCTATTTCTATTCCATTTTTGTCTACCTGACCAAAGACATTCCAACCATCTCTTTGGGTAAATATCCCTGAAGGTTCCTGAAGCTCTGCACCAAACCCTGAATCCCTGATATCAAACTGAGCATTTTGCCCCTCACAGACAAACCAAAGAATCCTCTGACACAG
The DNA here is from genome assembly GCF_009819885.2 of Catharus ustulatus. Lineage (NCBI taxonomy): Eukaryota > Metazoa > Chordata > Aves > Passeriformes > Turdidae > Catharus > Catharus ustulatus. The sequence continues at coordinate 123,275,477 of NC_046222.1, read as the reverse complement.
ACCTGGGAATTTCATGCTGGAAATCAAACCCAACCTGAGAGCAAACCCATGATTTTTTTATGGCCCTCTTGAATATCCTTTTAAGAGAAGAGCTGTACAAACAGGCTGGGAATGGTCAGATGGAGCCCATTTAATTATCTAACCATGGGTTGCCTCCTCGAGCACATCCCAGCCCATTGTCCCTCACCTGTGAACAATCCCCATTTGTTGGGGTCACAAAGGGAGAGCTCAGCCAGGAGTTTGCTAAGGGTGTTGTGTGTACTCAGCCACATAAAAGGAGCCCTGTGAGCGCTGGCACCACGTGGGATCCTCAGGGAACGATCCTGCTTCATGCAATGTTCTCTTAAAGGCCTGAAAGGAGCCCCCAAGCCGTGGATAAATTCCAGAATTCCAGAATTAAGATCGTGTTCCTGATGCCCACCCAGCCCACAGCACTGAGTGCCACATCCAGACCTTCCTGAGCAGCCCCTTCCAAAGCCTGACTGCCTTTTCCAGGAAGAAATTTTTCCTAATTATCCAATCCAACCTCCCCTGGCACAGCCTGAGGCTGTTTCCTCTCATCCTGTCCCTGTTCCCTGGGAGCAGAGCCCGGCCCCCATCAACAGCTCCAGTTTGGAGATGTTCAATTCAGAATTTGAGGGCAAAGAACACTTTCAATTACAAAATCCAGGTGGCATCTTCTGGCACCTGGGCAGCACCAGGTGAAGGAGGAGCTGTTTTCAGTGGGTGTTTGTTTTTAGGGTAAGGAGCCCTTATTTATTTATTTTTTGTTTGTTTTATTTACCACGGAAGGTAATTTGAGCTCTGCTCTCCAAACCTTGGCGTGTTCTGCCAAGAGGGGATTAAAGAGGAGAATGCTGTGGAAAGAAACTGGGTTTGTCTGTAAAGAACTCGGGGAGATTTGATTTACCAGGGTTTTGCAATCAGTGCTTTTCATCTTCCTCATGGCTGGGACATTCAAAGGCCAAAAAAATGCTTTGAGGGCCAGTGGGGAAGAACCCCAAACACGAGAAAACCTCAAAGGCTCAATGTTTGCCATCCAAACTTCAGAAGCAGGGAATGGTTTGGATTGGAAGGGACCTTAAAGATCATTTTGTTCCAACCTCTGCCATGGGCAGGGACACCTTTTACTGTCCCACCTTGCTCCAACCTGGCCTTGGACACTTCCAGGGATCCAGGGGCAGCCACAGCTCCTCTGGGAGCCTCCTCACCATCCTGGGGAACAATTCCTTCCCAATATCCAGTTTAAACCTGAGATATTTACTTTAAACACCTCCAGGATGAGATGAGCTAACCCTGGGAATGAGCAGACTGAGGTGTTTCCATGGAAAAGGGGCAGAAATGTCCCCTGAGGCAGAGCTGAAAGATGCTACCCCAAAAACGGGGAGAAGAGCAGGCAGAGGCTCCACGGTGGAGAGGGGAGAGAGATCAAGGAGCAAGGAGAGAGCCCAGGAAATTCTCTGGCACAAAATTCCTGCCCTGGGTCAGAGATCAGCTCCACTTTCCCAAGGACATAACGGAGAAGGGCTCAGGGGAGTGGAAGGGGATCAAACCAAACAGAGCAGGAGGAATTGCTGTGCAAGTCCAAAACTGAACTGGGAATTCTTGTCCCTGCCTGCCAGCTCTGCTCTCAGGATCCATCAGCTCTCCCCTGGTAAAAGACATGGACTGATTAATGAAAATACAACTGTGCCTGGGCATGAGCTGCCCAATTTTAGAGCTGCCTGAAGATTCAGGGAGAGGGATTTCCAAAGGCAGCTCCACAGCTGGGATGGGTTTCTCTGTGGTTTAGGTGCTTGGACACCTTCAAAGATCCTCCTGAAACACTTTTCTGCTTCCTGAGCTTTCCTAAATGCTCTGTAAAAAATCAAACTCTCAATTATTTGCCTAAAAAAATCACGGGATTAGTGTCAAAACATAGAACAAAATACAGAGCTCTCAACTTCTCTGCCTGAAACCCAAGATTTCCTTTTTGTTATTTGGAGTTATCCTCGAGGATGCTCCTCGTGGTGGGAAAAAAGCAGAAGAAAGATTGGTGGAAGTGGAGATGTTGCTTGGGAACTGAGAACATATTTGTTGCTTTATCTGCTGCTTTTTTCAATCCCAGGAAGTGCCAGGCATTTGGAATATGAAGATTGCTATCTCAAATAAATCGACACTTGGAAATCTTGTGGATTAACCACCATGACATAACTCTTTCCATTAGTTGATGGAAAAACCAAACAATTTCAAATCTTTTTTTTTGTTTGTTTTTTTTCCACGCTGGATGTGAGGCTCTTGAGAAGAGCTGAGGCCCTGGAGCTGGAAATGCTGCTGGGAACAAGGGCAGGTGTTGAGGAATTAGATCCTCACCTTGCTCTGCCCTGTGTGGATGAAGGAGGCACAAATCTGTGGCTGAAGGGGAGGAATCCTGGAGGAGCCAGAAAGATCCTGGGGCTGGAGAGGCACCAGAGGCTCCAGCACAGGAGGGAATGATCCAGGGAGCTGCTGTGGGAATGGGGAGTTTGCAGGGAAAGGTTTTATCTTGAGACTGAGATACAACAGAGGAAAAGGGTTGGGACTCATGGAATCCTGGAGTCATGGAATGGTTTGGGATGGAAAGGAGCCCCTTCAGGCCCTGGCAGGGCTCTGAGCTCTCCCTGGAGCTTCTCCTGCCCAGGTGTCACCCCCAGGTGTCCCAGCCTGGCTCCAGAGCAGAGAGAGAAGATCCCAAACGTTCTCCTGCCTCTCCTGGAGAATTGAAACTCCCTGGATGAAGCCAGTGCTGCAGAGAATTGATGGAATGGAAGCAAATGTGAACCTGGAGAGCAGCTCCAGCATCCTGCAGCCCAGCCACACCTGGTGCTCTGCACTTACAGAGCAAAATCCATCTGAAATTCCATCTTTGTGTGTCTGAGAGCCCCTGGAAGATGTCCAGGGCTGCTCTGAGCCTTAGGAACCATCTCCTCAATTCCAGCTGAAATTCACTGACAGTTTAGAGAACAACTTGTTCTGGAGCCAGCACCAAATTCTGCTCCCTCCCTGCTGCTGAGCCTCTGGTTCATGGCTGGAATTATCCTTGCTATCCTCCTTTCTTCTGGAAAACTGAACTGCTCTGCCTCTGCCAACCCCTCCTTTAAACCAAGGCCTTGATTCCCGTGTATCCCACCTGTGCTGTCCCAAATTGCTCTGCCTCAAGTTCCTCCCAGGAATAAAGGAGATTCCCAATGCCACAGCTGGAATTCCTAAGGCTGCTCCCATTCCTGGGCTGCTGCTGGGTGTCCCCACCCCTGTGCTGATAAAGCAAAGGCTTGGCAGAGATCATCTGTGACAGTCACTGAATTTTATCCCTGTCCAAATCAACCTCTGGGGAGGATCCAAATGGATCTCAGACTTTCCAAATCCAATGGAAGATGTGGCTCCTGCTGTAAGGAGCCCCATTCCACAGGGGATGAAGTGATTGGGTAAAAAATGATGTGGAGGGGCAGAGGAAAAAAATAAAAATGGACAATATATTAATATATAATAATTCTATAACAACTGCAATTATTTTGTTTATTTTGCACATCTTAGAGGATCATGGAATGGTTTCCAGATCCAGGGCAGGGACACTTCCACCATCCCAGGCTGCTCCAAGCCCTGTCCAGCCTGGCCTTGGACACTTCCAGGGTTCCAGCGGCAGCCACAGAGATGATCTTTACAGCCCCTTCCAACCCAAATTATTCTATAATTCTATATATCTATATTTGTAGTAGGGAGGTGTGAAAAAGCAGGGATTTTTCCTCAGAGTGAATTTCCATGGGCCAGAATTCCAGAGGAATTGGTCTGTGTGTGCTAGCCCAGCTCATGTGCTCATGAGTTTGGATGCAAACTGGTTTGTGGCACCACAAATGATGAATCTGCAATTGATGGTACTTCAAAAGTGCTCCTTAAAAAGGAAAACTGTGGAAGTCACTGATAGAATTCTATATCCATATTATCTGCTGAGCAATAATTGCAAATCACATCCTGCATTCTCAGGAAAAACACTTCTCTATGAAATTCTCTTTTTTTGATGGAGCCCTGCCAGCTCCACAGATCTGGTTGGCAAAATATTTTGGGCAATCATCCCCACTTGCACAGATTCCCTGTGGCTGTGGCACTGGAGCTCCAGGCCCACACCATGGGGTGGCTTCAGCTCCTTCTTTTCCCCACACAGGAATTTTTGGTGGCTGCTGGCAGGGAAGGGAGTGAGAAGGAGGAAGATTACAGTAATTTCATGATTATGAGCCGCACGTCCAGGTATCTTGGGTTCCAATACAGGGTGTGATAAAATGTTTCTATTCTATCACCATCTGTTGAGGGTGGGGCAGTGATCCTGATCTCCCTGGGAGATATTCTGCTAATGGGCCATCCATTGAAACCAGGCAGGGCATTGTTCTTTATCTTTTCACAACCCATCCTTCCTCCAGCCAGTCATTTTCTGCTCATGGCCATTGAGTCCCACTGTGGGACTGGTAAAATTACTGCATCCCATTGGGAGTTGCTCCAGCCAGGGGGAAGAGCCCAACATTTCTTACCAAGATAAAAACAGAGGTTTTGGGACACTAAGGGAGCCCCTTTCTCCACTGGACTCCAGAGGAAAACCGGATTTCTCCACATCCCCACTGGAGCTCCGGAGGGAAACTGCACCTTGTACAGGAGCACTGCTCCAGCTGAGCCACATCTGTCACTGCAGGAGGATGCAGCCACCATGGGATGGGACTGCTGCCAACACCCTGCCTGACGGGTGTCAGGTTGTACTCTGACTGTGTCAGGGTTTGGGGTTTGTTCTTTGTAGTGCTGTATTTCTATTTTAATTTCCCTAGTAAAGAACTGTTATTCCTAATTCCATCTCTTTGCCTGAGAGCCCCTTGATTTCAAAATTCTAATAATTTGGAGGGAGGGGGTTTACATTCTCCATTTCAAAGAGAGGCTCCTGCCTTTCTCAGCACACACCTGTCCTCCAAACTAAAACAGCAACTTTTTGTTCTTTGTCCATATATAAGCCACACTTGATTACAAGCCGCACTTTGGGTTCGGACCAAAATTTTAGTCAAAATGGTGCAGCTTATAATTGTAAAATTACTGTATTTCCTTCTCATCACCCAGAGCAGGATCCTGCTGGAAATCCCCACTCCAGGGGATGGAGGAGGATCCATGAAGGGGGATCTTCCCTGATCCCCAAATTGTGCTGGGGAAACTCTCTGGGGGTGCAGAGAACATCCAGAAGTGCTGGGTCCAGCCCCATGCAGGGCAGGGAGGAGCTGAGAGGAAAAGTGCAGACTCAGGGAAGGTTTTTTGGGATGGAGAGGTTTTTAATTCAGTGGGAAGGGGATGGTCTGCTGGGAAAGACACCAGAGTGTCCAAGGGGAATGGGAATTATCGGTTTTTAATCATGGTACAATGGGAATTCCCAATCCTGGGAGGCTCTGGGTCTGTTTGGGAGCTGTGAGCACACCAATCCCAATGCCCCAAATCTCCTGGAAACTGCATTTTCCAGCAGCAAAATGTGGGGGCAGAGCCACAACCCCATCAAATCCCTTCTGAAACGCTGCAAGTTCTTCTGATTCTATTCATGCACTGCCTATGAAGTGAAATTAAAAATGGAAATATTCCAAATTGGGGCTTGATCCAGGAGGAGAAGGAACAAAGCTGCTGCAATTCCCTGGTTTCAGTGCTGCCCTTGACTCTCCTGCTTTTCACCAGTTCCTGGGAACCCTGATAAACCCAGGCTGTGTTTTTTGTCCAAGATCCTGATAGCAAGGACCTTGAAATGTCTCTTAAACAAAGTGTGCTGCACCTGGAAGAAGACAAAAGCCCGGCTCGTAACAAAATAATCCCTCAGTCCTCGTGTTTGGTGTGAATTCAAAGAGCTGAGCTTTAAAATGATCTCCCTTGCTTTGCTTTCAGGGCTAATTCTTCTCTTCAAGAGCTGTCAGCAATTTTATTCCAGCCTCTCATTTCCAGGGATTTTAGATTTGGTCATAAAAGTGGGAAACTGAACATCTAAGGTTACAAAATTTGCTTTAAAAAAAAGCAAACTCGGGGATTTTAAGGTTATCAAAGCCTTAAAAAAGAACCAGAGGTGTAGCTTAAAGTGAATATTTGTTTTCCCTAAAGGAAATAGTTTGATTTAATTTCTATTTCAATAAATAATTAATAAATTCCTAGATGAAAACGTCCAAAGAGTTGGAAAATAGTGGAGAATATTCAAGGCCAGGCAGGATGGAGCTTGGAGCAGCCTGGACCAGGGGAGGTGTCCCTGGTTGATTTTAAAGCTCTTTTCCAACCTAAACCATTTTTGGTTCTATGATTCTGTGAATGCTTTTTTGGGCTAATTTTTAAAAAAAAAAAAAAAAAAAAAAAGTTCTTTAATTGCACACTTTTGGATGATATTCCTAACCCCATTTATTTCTGCAATTTATCGATGCCTCCACAAGAATCTTCTGGGCCTGAATTTTGAAATATTTCTGTTGTCCCCACAAAAAAATCTGCTACAAAGGAACCTTATGTTCCTATTTTTTTGAAGTTACCCACTCTGGTTAACTTTAACCACTGTAAAATTAAGAATTGTGGATTCAGTGGCTGATCCAGGCTGCTGTTGGGAGAAACTCAACCTTAATACACAGACAGATATATTTATATTTATATTTATATTTATATTTATATTTATATTTATATTTATATTTATATTTATATTTATATTTATATTTATATTTATATTTATATTTATATTTATATTTATATTTATATTTATATTTATATTTATAATAAATTTTAATGCTTCTCAGGGCTCTAAACCCCTCAGCACAGCTCACATGGCTCTGCCTGTTTTTTTTTTCCCTCTGCACAAAGCAAGGGGTGAGTTGAGGTCGGAATCTCCTTTTTCTGTGCATGGAGGTCAAATCCTTTGACATTTTACACTCGGTTCTGGCACAGAGTAATCTCTCAACTTAAACCATGTGGTGGAAGCTTTTCCTCCCTCCTGTTCCCCTTTGCTCTGGGAATTGGCCATGGTTAAAACTTCCAAGGGAACAGGTGGATGTGGCTCCTTCCTTGTGATATGAAAGAAGCAGAAAACTCGATTAAAGCAATTTACAGGCTCGGAATTCAACTCTTAACTTGGATTTGTATCCGTGACACAAAAGGTTTTTTTTCCCTCCAACTCAAAACTTGCTAAAATAGGAAGTTAAAATTGCCCTCAATCCTTTTCTAGGTGAAAACCTCAACAAATAAACAGTGGTTTAGTGGCATGGCAACCTGCCCCTTGCAGTCCAAGAATTGCCCTGAGATGCCTGTTTTAGTTTTGGTTTTTTCTTTTTTAAAAAAGATAAGTGGGTTTGGATGAGTGGGGGAGTAACTTGTGGTTCCTGCTGGTGGGAGTTAAAGCAAAATTTTGGGATACTGCTTGGAATTTAGCAAGGGATGGGGGTTTGGTCTTGTAAAAAGCACTTTGTTCTCTCTTCAGTGAGAAAGTTTCACCAGAAATGCTTCAGGATGCAAAATGGGTGGAGAGGTGTGAAATGGGATGCTCAGAATTGTTTTGGTGTTCATGGAATCACAGAATCCCAGACTGGTTTGTGTTGGAAAGGATCTTAAAAATCATCTTGTTCCACCCCAGCCATGGCAGGGACACCTCCCACTGCCCCAGGCTGCTCCAACCTGGAACTGAACATTCCAGGGATCCAGGGGCAGCCACAGCTGCTCTGGCAATTCCATCCCAGCCCCTCCCAGGGAACAATTCCTGATTCCCAAATCCCATCCAACCCCACAGTGAAGCCATTCCCTGTGTGCTGTCCCTGCAGCCCTTGGGAATTGTCTCTCTCCAGGTTTCCTGCAGCTCCTTCAGGCCCTGCAAGGCCACCCTGAGCTCAGCCCAAAGCTTCTCCTGTGCAGGCTGAACAATCCCAGTTGTGCCTCCTTCCCTCCCTTCCCTCCCTTAGTTTGGAGGCCTCTGCTCTGAAACTGAATAAACAAAAATAATAATAAAAAGAAATTAAATATCCCAGCTCACACAGGAGATCAACTCTAATCCAATCACACTTCAATCACTGAGGAAGAAATTATTGTCCTGGAACTTCTTCCCACCCCCTCCCTTTTTTCCTGCTGAAAAGATGAGCTCTGAAATTTAAAAGATGATGCCAACAGACAAATGAGAGAGGCTTCAGTTTGAGGTTTATCCTCCTGATATCCCCTGAAACCTCAACAATTCCATCCTCAATGGATAACACACATTTGGGAGGGAAAGTGGAACCAGGAGAAGAGGAGAATATCCATGAGGAAACATCCATGGGCAGGTGAAACACAGGAAATCCTGTTTGAAACAGCAGAGTCCAACAGCTCCTCCAACTATTCCTGGAGGGAGCAGCTGGATCCAGGGCCCAGCATGAAAAACCCATCGGGAATTCCACAGGGAAGAGGGATCCTGGGTGTTAAACCTGATACTCTGCCAAGCAGAAAGTGTTCCCAAGAAGCTGAAGAATGTGAGGCTGCCACTGATACCTCCACCCACGGCTGCTGAGCAGCCACAATAAATTTTTTATTATTTTTTTAATAGGAACAGAGCCATGAGCAGGAGAAACCCAGTGTGGTTTGCTCTGCAAATCAGGGAGAGAAGTGAGGGGGATGTGAGGGGTTGGATCCTTCACCTGAGCTGACCTGGAATTGCTCCAGCCATTCCAGGAGCTGGGTGGTGCTTCCAGGTTTTTATTTGTTTTGTTTTGTACAGCATGTGGTATTTTGCTGGTTTTTAGTAGTAAAATCAGTAGGGTTTAGTATGGTTAGATTGGGATTTTGGGGAGGAAATGTTCCCTGTGAGGAAGGCACAGGTTGCCCACAGAATTTTGTAGTTTCCCCATCCCTGGATGCATCCAAGGCCAGCTTGGACTGGGCTTGGAGCAACCTGTGGATAATGGAAAGTGTCCCTGCCCATGGTTTGGGTTGAAACTAAATGATCTTTGGGGTCCTTTCCAGCCCAAAATATTCCCTGATTCTATGATTCCCCAAAATACCCCAAACCCAGCAGATTTGCAATAATTCCTCCAAACCACACACCTTCCCTGGGAGTAAAGAAAAGTTCCAAGTGTTGCCTGGGGTGTGTGCTAACCTTTGCTCCCTGCAGGAGAGAGCACCCTGCTGTCAGAAATAAATCCCAAAATGAGAACTTATCCCAAATCCCTGTAACCATTCCTCCCCAAAACCACAGCAGAGAACCTTGCCTGAGCCCATGTTAGGAACAGCACCTCCTAAAACCAACACTGCCCCACTTTTTTGGGTCCATCTCCCCATGAATCTGCATTTTGACAGGAACACCTCAGTGACCTGACCCACTGCCCAAATTTCAGCAGGAATTTTAGCAGACACAGACTCAGCTCTAGAGGATGCCAGATTCCAAGCTGGATGGGAATCAGACTCCTGAGTGACTCTTTGGAGGTTTTCATCCCAACAAAACCCCCTGGAAAACCACCAGCCACAGAAATAACTCCAAAGCAGCCTGTCCTAAGAAAGTCTCAGCACTCAGAGGTAATTTTGGGGAGATGAAACACTTTGCAAAGCTCTCTTTGCTGCTGCCTTCCTGGGAAAGGTTTTCACAATCTTTCCCTCTCTCTCCAGCACACTCATGGACAGACATCCATTGGGAACACCTGGAACAAGGCCTGGCTGTGCAAGACAACAACAGCTCTGCAGGTGCTATGAGGCAAACAAAACCCATGAGCTGTGCTGACGCTAGGAAAACACAAAATGGGTCCTTAAAACTTGCCAGGCTTTCCAAAATCCCAAATTTAAACATCCTGGCTGCCCAAACTCCAAACATCCATCGGGGAGTCCCACTTTTCACTCCTTAAAGGCTCTCACAAGTCAGAGATATCCAAGGGAAGCTGAGAAGAGATGGAAACACAGTGGGGAAGGAGGTGGGTGAGGTGAGGGAGGATTAGAATGGACCCCTTGAAACTTTCCAGGCTTCTCAAAATCCCAAATTCAAGCATCCAGGCTGCCCAAAATCCAAACATCCATTGGGAAGCCTCATTTTTCACTCCTTGAGGGCTCTCACAAGTCCAAGATGTCCAAGGAAAGCCAAGCAGAAATGGAAGCCCAGCAGGGCTGCAATCCCCTGTAGGCCGTGGGGATAGAGGTCGGCGAGCAGGGGGAAGATTAGAATGGGTCCCTTAAAACCTGCCAGGCTTCCCAAAATCCAAACATCCACTGGGAAGCTCCTCTTTTCACTCCTTAAAGACTCTCACAAGCCAAAGATCTCCCAGGAGAGCTCCAAGATATGGAAGCCCATCAGGGCTGTGAGCTCCTGTAGGCCTTGGGGAGCAAGCAGGGAGAAGATTAGAATGGACCCCTTAAAACCTGCCAGGCTTCTGAAATTCCCAAATTCAACCATCCAGGCTGCCCAAAATCCAAACATCCACTGTAAAACTCCTCTTTTCACTCCTTAAAGGCTCTCACAAGTCCAAGATCTCCCAGGAGAGCCCCAAAGTGATGGAAGCCCAGCAGGGCTGTGAGCCCCCATAGGCCATGGGGAGCAAGCAGGGAGAGGATTAGAATGGATCCCTTAAAACCTGCCAGGCTTCCCAAAATCTGAACATCCATTGGGAAGCTCCTCTTTGCAATCTTTGAAGTCTCTCAGGTGTCAGAGATCCAAAGATCTCCAAGGAGAGCCCCAAAGACACAGAAACCCAGCAGGGCTGTGAGCCCCTGTAGGCCTTGGGGTGGGTGAGCAGAGGATTAGAATGGATCCCTTAAAACCTGCCAGGCTTCCCAAAATCCAAACATCCATTGGAAAACTCCTCTTTTCACTCCTTAAAGACTCTCACAAGTCCAAGATCTCCCAGGAGAGCCCCAAAGAGATGGAAACCCAGCAGGGTCATGAGCCCCTGTAGGCTGCAGGGATGGAGATGGGCGAGTGGAGGGAGGATCAGAATGAACCCCTTAAAACCTGCCAGGCTTCTGAAATTCCCAAATTCAACCATCCAGGCTTCCCAGAATCCAAACATCCACTGTAAAACTCCTCTTTTCACTCCTTAAAGACTCTCACAAGCCAAAGATCTCCAAGGAGAGCCCCGAAGTGATGGAAGCCCAGCAGGACTGCAATCCCACATAGGCCACGGGGAGCAAGCAGGGAGAGGATCAGAATGGACCCCTTAAAACCTGCCAGGCTTCCCAAATTCCCAAATTCAAACATCCAGGCTTGCCAAAATCCAAACATCCACTGTGAAACTCCTCTTTTCATTCCTTAAAGACTCTCACAAGTCCAAGATCTCCCAGGAGAGCCCCAAAGTGATGGAAGCCCAGCAGGGCTGCAATCCCCCATAGGCCATGGGGAGCAAGCAGGGAGGGGATTAGAATGGATCCCTTAAAACCTGCCAGGCTTCCCAAAATCCAGACATCCATTGGGAAGCCCCACTTTTCACTTCTTGAAGGCTCTCATGTGTCAGAGATCCAAAGATCTCCAAGGAGAGCCCCAAAGACACGGAAACCCAGCAGGGCCATGAGCCCCTGTAGGCCTTGGGGTGGGTGAGCAGAGGATTAGGATGCATCCCTTAAAACCTGCCAGGCTTCCCAAAATCCAAACATCCATTGGAAAACTCCTGTTTTCAATCCTTAAAGACTCTCACAAGTCCAAGATCTCCAAGTATAGCCCCAAGACACGGAAGCCCAGCAGGGCCGTGAGCCCCTGTAGCTGCAGGGATGGAGGTGGGCGAGCAGGGGGAAGATTTTGGGTACTTACCCTGAATCTGACTCTGAGGCTGAGGGTTAAAAGCTGTGCTGTGGTTCAAGGAGGCTCGAGGGTTGGGTGTGGGGGCTGGGTGGTGTGGGCTGACCCTCATGGCCGTGCGACGCAACTGCTCCAGCTCGCTCAGGCGCTCAGAAAAGGACAAGCTGCCGGGCTTTGTCTGCCTCATCTATTTTCTGACGATGTCCTAGTGTGGGAGGGGGGGGGAAAAAAGATCAGAAAAGCTCACTTGGTACATGAGGTTGGTTGGTTTGGGTTTATTTTTAGGGTTTTTTTTCCTTGTTTTTGCAGGCTCTGGTCTGCTGGTGGAGGTGCTGATGTGGGGACTGTGTGACATGGGACTGGAATCATCTCTGGTGGGGGCAGCCTGAGATGTGCCCTAGGCTGAAGAACCAGAGCCACTGAAAATTTCAGGGCCTTTCTACCCTTCCCGTGGTTTCTAAAAGGAGGAAACGACCCCTGTGCTAAACCTGCACTGGGAAAACTCCTCAAAAATTCAATCCCAAATTGTCACCAGGCACCACAACCAGACAAGTGTGAGGGGATATAAAATAAACCAAATCAAACCCTGGGTTTGGATTCTTTTGCAGTGGTTTTATGGACAGGAAAGGGAAATAAACATTGGCAGAATTGAAATTGGGATCTTGAGGTTTCTCTGGTGGCACTGGGAGCTTCAGGAAGGCGAGGTCCCATCAGACACTGAGCTCTGAGAGAGGAAATGCTGAATTCAGAGCATCAGCCAGGGCAAGGGGACTTGGGCACTTCCCAGAGCAGCCCTTGGAGCACAGTCCCCAAAAAACTCCAGGGCTGGGAGGGGACAGGGAAGGTCCCAGAGACCAAGACAGCATTGGGACACATCCAGATTCAACTGGAAGGACTAAAGTGACACATTTCTACTTTCACTGTCCCAGGCTGCTCCAGCCCCAATGTCCAACCCGGAACTGAACATTCCAGGGATCCATGGACAGGATCTGCTCTGGCAATTCCATCCCAGCCCCTCCCAGGGAACAATTCCTAATTTCCAAGATCCCATCCAACCCCACAGTGAAGCCATTCCCTGTGTGCTGTCCCTGCAGCCCTCGGGAATTGTCTCTCTCCAGGTTTCCTGCAGCTCCTTCAGGCCCTGCAAGGCCACCCTGAGCTCAGCCCAAAGCTTCTGAACAATCCCAGCTCTCCCAGCCTTTTCAAAGGTTCCTGCCCCGAGGCTGCCAGAGCTCCAGGAGCTGCCAGGGATGCCCAGGCTGGGATTTTGGGGGGTCTGGGACTGGATAATCCCTCCAGCTCAGGATATTCCATGATTCTATTCTATGATTCCATGATTTCTGCACACTGGATTTGTCTCAGGACATCAGCTGCCTCATGGATCTTTGTGCCATCTTATCCTTTGTCCCTCTTTCCATCAGACACTGTTGTCCTGCCAGGAATGCAGCTCAGAATCTCCAGCTCAGAGCTCAAACACCTTCATATTTTTACTTGTTCCCTTGAAGAAAACAGGGGAACTTGTGACAGGAAAAGGGGGAATGGCCTTAATGTAAAGGAAGGCAGGGCTGGATGGGATTTTGGGCAGGAATTGTTCTCTATGATGGTAATGAGGGGCTGGGATGGAATTGCCAGAGCAGCTGTGGCTGCCCCAGGATCCCTGGAATGTTCAGTTCCAGGCTGGACATTGGGGCTGGTACAGTGGGAAGTATCCCTGCCATGGCAGAGCTGAAATGAGATGATCATTAAGGTCTTTTTCCAACCCAAACCATTCTGTGATTACATAAAAAATTGGCACTATTTAATTTTTTAATCCACTGTTCCTTATTCCTCATCCCCCCTTCACATTTAATCCATAAACATTCCTAAAAACCCTGCTCTCAATGTTGAATATCACTGAATTAGCAGCAAAAAGTTCTCTGCAGAGCCCTGTAGGCCCCTTCCTCTACAGAGAACTCTTTCAAGCCACCCTGACAGCTCAATCAAGACACAGGCCCATTTCATGCACTAAAAGGAAAATGTGCATTTAAAAGCAGTTTCCCAGTAGCTGCATTTCTAAAATTAAATTTTATAACTCGTCTTATGGTTCCAAATCTCAGTGGCTCGGCATTTCTTCCCGTTGCCAGGCCCTTTGGCACAGCTTGAACTGTCTCAGATTCCACACTGTGCTGTAAATTATCCCAAGGGGAGGGGGAGGAATTAAAATATAAAAAGACATATTATATAGCAGTGGTTTCATCATTAAAGAGACCCATTAGGGCTTTAAAAAAAATAGAAATATAAAAAAATGAGGGGAGAAGCAAAGACAGATGAAAAGGACTTTTATCTGACATTCTGGTTGGTCGGGAGCAAACGCTGCATTTGTCAGCAGAGAAAAGCTGGAAGTTCCTCCAGCCTTGGGCTCCTGACCCTGGATGTGAAGGCCAACATGTGGAGTCACACAAGATGTGTAAAATACCTCATCCATGGGGATTATTTTTAAACTCCAGCAGGCTCAACCCAGGGCTGCAGAGCCAAGAGCCACATCCTTCCAACTGCAGCCCCACGCTGGCATTTATTCCTGATTTCAGATTCTCCTCAGACATCTCCTGGTTTAAAGGAATTCAGGAAGGCCAAGTCCTGACCCCCTGGGACCTCCCCTTTCCCCTCCCACCTCTCCTGAACCTGCAGAGCCAGGCTGGCCCCAGATCTCTGCTGAATTCCTGAGGCTGGAAAAGCCCTCCCAGCCCATGGAGTCCCCACCTTGTCCCCCAGCCCAGAGCACTGAGCATCACCTACAGGGATAGGGCACTGCAAACCTCCCTGGGCAGCCCAGCTGAATGTTTAACAACCCTGTCTGTCACAAAATTCCTCCTGATGATCCAAAATTCCTCCTGATTTCCAAGATACTTTCATACCCTGAATCCACCAAGCGAAACTTGGACCCCTCTGCCCCTTTCTGTGCTGCCCCAGAGCATCCAGCTGAATTTTGGGGGTGTTTCAGCCTCCTGCACGGAGCCTTTCCCATAACCTGGGATTGCCAGGAGTGCAGGGGCACAGCCAAGATCTGCCTCATCCCTTGAACTGGTGGAAAATTCCGTTTGTGCCAAGGCACAAGGGAGAAAGAGCAGCACCAACAGGTTCTTCCTCAGGAGAACTCTGCTGGCTTTGTGCCTGCATTTTAATTTTGGGTGGGAAACACTCAGAATCAAGTCCAGGCTATTATCACCTCCAAAAGTGCTTTTTTTACCCTCCCTGTGCCCAGCCAGGAAAATCTATTTATTATTTCTCCTCTGAGTGCACAGAACCTGTTTGGCACCGAAGCTCTGCAGCAGAGAAGCGCAGAACTGTGTCAGAAAAATATAACAAATATAAATACTTCTCCCAAGGCTCTCTCACAGCACAGGCAGCCCTTTGTGAGGGTGACTTGTGTTTGGGTGTTTATTAGCTTTGCTTTGAAGTTCCCCTCTAAACACCTTGCTGGAGCAGGCACAGTATCCTCAGCTCACCCCTGGGAGAGGCAGCACTGTTATTAACCCTTTTTTCAGGTGGAAAATGGAATGACAGAGGAAGTGAGGTGATCCTGCCCACGGCCAGGAGGTGACCCTGTGACAGCCACCCTGCTCCCAGCCCCAGCAGGTGACCACAAGCCCACACCTCCCTTTGCCAGGATGAAAAGGAGCAGCAGGAAGGTGTTTGGAAGCTGCTGAACCACTTTGGCCACAAATCTTGATGAAAATCACTCCAAACTCGCAGCTGTTGAGGGAAGACCTTGGCTCAGAGCTCACACAAGGTGGAACCACTGCCTTCTTCCCCTCCCTGTGTCCCCAGAGTTGTTGTTTTTTTTTTTGACAAGGATGACAAAAAGAGAAAATAAAGTGAAAATTTCCCCCCTCACAGTTGCAGGGATGCTGCAATAAACAGGACATGCAGCCAGCTTGGCTAAACCACAGAGTTTGGTGGCTTTTTTAAAAAATTATTTTTAATTTATTAGAAGATTATCCATTCCAAATGCTGCCTGAGTGAGCTCAGGAGGATTTTTTTTGACATGGAATATTACACAGGGAGGGCAGGGCAAACATTGCCTCTTCCGAGACTTTTCCAGCGAGGCAACATGAAAGTGCTTCCCCTCTTAATGGCAGGGAAATGCAGTTTTATGGACTGGGAGAGGCTGTGCAACACTCAGGCCTGGCCTGCAGCCAGATGTGGAAATGACAGCAGCAAAGTGCCTTGGCAGCCCCTGGGGTTGTGGGGAATGATGCTGGGAATGGTGGTTCAGCCTGGGATGCACAAGGATCAGAGCAGAGCTCCAGGTGCAGGAAAAGAAACGTTTCCTCCACCTTCCTTTGCAGTTTAATTTAATTTTTTTGTTATTTTATTTTATTTTTGAGTTTTCAGGCTCAGAAAGGCAGAATTGGGTAAAGCAGGGGTTCCTCTCCTCTCCTGCTCCTCCCCTTCTTCCAGCTGGAATTCTTGTGGAAAACCAGAACCATTTTCCAAGCAAACACTGCTGGGATGGGTTCATGGATATCCCTGTCCATGGCTGCAATCAGGGCATCTTTAAGGTCCTTTCCAAACACAACCATTCTATGATTTTTTTTTAAAATCAAGTTTTTTCCTTTTAATTATTCCACTCTTCTGTCACTTGCTGTCACTCCCAAATCAGAGCACAGGGATCTGAGGGAGCTGCATCCTGATCTGGGGATCAGGAAAAGCTTTTCTCTCCTTTTATGATCTCTTTTTTCCTTCTTTATTTTCAAATTTCAATTATTAAACTTATTAAATATTATATTTAATATACTTTAAAATATTTATTATTAAATCCAAAACCCATGGGTTTTTTTTTCCCCATCCCACCATGGAAGTTGGGGTGTCAGTGTGGTTTAGCTGCTCCTGGGGTTAAACTAAAACAGGGGAGTTTAATTAAGCTGAGCCTTTGTCTCTGAATTCTTCCCCTTCTCTCCTCTGCCCCCTCTGCTTTTCCCATGTGGAAAAGGAAATTTCACGCCCAAAAAGTGGATTATTCCCAGGAAAATGCAGAGTCTGGCCAGGCTTTACCAAAGCAAGGAGTGAGTTTAAAGAAACCTTTCTGCTCTGGAGGCACTTTGGCCCTTGATCCAAACATCTCCTCTTTTCAGGGCTGCTTTTATTCAGGGTTTTGGGTGGGCTCCAGCTTTAGTGGGGTAGAAAATCACCAAAATTCCATTGTGTCCAGTTAATAAAGTGCTGAACACTGTTCTGTGCCTCGGGGGTAAAATTATTGTGATTATTTTGATCATGATGAGAGGAAATGTACTCACACATATCAGTTCTAGGAAGTGAACACTCCGTGTTTAGTGCAAAAAAAATAATAGATTCTTGTAAAAAAATGAATTCCTCACCCACAGAGTGTTCAAGGACAGGGCTTGGAGCCACCTGGGATAGTGGAAGGTGTCACTGCAGGCCAGGGGTGGAATGAAATGAACTTTAAATTCCCCCCAACCCAATTTGCTGTTTCTATTAATTAAAATAAAATGCTTTCTATATTCTTACCAAGAAATGCTTTAAAATAGAAATGCTTTCAACTGCAAAAAAAAGCATCTTTGTTTTGCTAACAATGCCTAAACATTGTTTTCCTTCGTGCCAGGTGCCCAGAGATCAAATTCTTTGCCCACCCTTTTTCCTCTTGCACATCAGAAGGATCAGCTCCATGTCAGAGCTCACCAACCTCGTCTGCATCGTTCAAAAAGAATGGAAAACCTCTCTAAAAACCAGAATGAGACACCCTGGAGGACATCTTCTATTCCTCACTGACAAATCTGATTGCTGTGGGGAGCACAAATAAAGCAGGCAGAGTTTCAAGGAGATTCATCACTCATAATTTTTTTTTCCTGTTGTTTTTTTTTTGAAATTCTGGGTAGCACAAGCCTCATTTGCAGGCAGAAGGAAGCTGGGGGCAGACAGGAGATGATCCCAGTGGCTGTAATTAGCAGCTGGGAAATGTGGGAATGAGGTCCCTGGCTCCATGATCCAGACTCTGGGAAACCCTTCCAGGTGAATTCTCTGATCAGCTTCCCCTGCAAATGCTCACCCTGGCTGGAAAAATCTGCTGCCTCACTTGGAGGAACTGCAGATGAAATGATGTGAATGATGTTTATGGCACAATCCTGGGCTGAGCATTTAGAATTTCCCACCAAGTGATCCCAAATATCACACCAAGAAAAGTCAATTTACAGAATTCCTGCTCTCCCTGTTTTACCTGGGGAAATCCCTGGGAGCCTCTTGCACCTCCTTTGGAATTTCTGCAATTTTTTTCCCTTCGTGTTTTAACAGTAGTTAAACAATATTTTGACAAGATATTTTTGTTCTTATTTTAATATAATTTTAAAATTATTTTAGGGTTTTTTTCTTGGTTGGTTGGTTTTTTTGTGGGTGGTTTTTTTTGTTATTGTTGTTTGTTGGGGTTTTTTTTTAATAAACACAGGATAATTTAGGTAGAAGAAAATTTGTAAAAAAGAAGAATTCTATTCCCAGGACAAACCACAGCAGGTGGGAGAGTCCAGCTCAAGACCCTCTTGCCTGATATATGCTAGAAAATGAATTTCAGCTGACAGAATCCCAGAATTTTCAGGGTGGGAAGGGACTTCTGGCTCTCTCCCACTCTTTTCCTTCCTCCTGATGAACACAGAAAATCCTCAACTCCCAAACCCAGAAAAAGCAATCCTGACACATTTCTGAGGCAGGAATTGGGAATTTTTCCTTCTCTCCCCCAGCTCTGCAAAAACCACAATTATTTTGTGTAGATCCACCTAAACTTCTGCTGAACTTCTGCTCTTGTGGAAGTGGAATTATTCCCTGGAATTAACCCCAGGAATTAGGTCATGGCAGTGAAGGAAAAGTCATGGAGTGTTTGGGTGTTTGGAGGGAAGAAGTTGAAATGAATGAAAGTTAAATGAGTTTTCTGCAGAATTACAGCCTTGGCTTTCTTTTCCCTTTCCCTCAACTCAACTTGTAAAATCCCAAGCCCTTGACAATGTTTGAATGAATCCCAAGCCAAGCATGGCTTTGCCAAAAACCTCTTTTGTTTCCTTCTGGTTTGCAGCTTGCCCAAGTGCCCCAGGAATCCCCTCTGCAGGCTGCAGATTTGTCTGAGAGAGGAAGGTGCAGAATGAGGCTCCTCCAGCCAAGCACCAGCTCAGGGAGTGAGCAAAAAAAAAAAAATAAAATACAGGACACAAAAAAAATCGTGTCTCCATAGGAATAGCTGCTGAAAACACATGGAATCCTGGAATATCCTGAGCTGGGAGGGATCCATGAGGATGATCCAATCCCAGGTTCTGCCCCAAAATCCCAGCCTGGGCATCCCTGGCAGCTCCTGGAGCTCTGTGCCCATTCCCTGGGGGAAGAACCTTGCCCTAATCCCACCCTAAATCCCTCCTGGCCCAGCTCCAGCCTCTCCCTGGGTCCCAGCCTGCTGACATTGAGGCTTTTTTCCTCTCCCACTCATTCCCACATCCCTGCCTTGGGCAGTTTTTCAGACCAGGTGGGATGGCAGGAGCAGCACCTTCCTCCAGTTCCTGAGGGGTTTTTGGGGGAAACATCTCAAGCTCATTCACACACACACAGATTCCTTCCTGCAAGGCTCTGCCTCGGAGCTCAGTGCAGATGGGAACAATAAATATTAATAAATAAATCAATAAACAAAGCAGAGAGGTGGAATTATCCCAAATCCCATCTCAGATGTGAACACAGCTTCAATCTTCTCTGTGCTGGAGCCTGATGAGCATCCAGCAGTGCTGACCTTGGTGGGACTGAACCATGGAATGTCCTGAGCTGGAATAAACCCCCAGGGATCACCCAGTGCCAGCCCCCCCAAAATCCCAGCCTGGGCATCCCTGGCAGCTCCTGGAGCTCTGTGCCCATTCCCTGGGGGAAGAACCTTGCCCTAAAATCCCATCCCAAATCCAGCTCCAGCAGGAGCTCTGCCCTCTGTCCTCTGCTCCAGCTGGGCAAACCCAGAGCCCATCGGGCACTCCTTGGCTCCTCCAGATGTTCCTCACCCTCATCACCTCCTTGGGACACTCCCCAAGAGTTTTTGGATGTGTTGAGACACCCAAAGCTGCCCAGGCAGGTACAAGAGCAGCCCTTGGGAGAAGGGTCCTGTTCTGCTGGGACACAGAGATCCCTGAGCAGGACAAGCCAGGGCTGAGGACATTTGTCACCTCTGCAGGGACAAGGAGCAGAGGGGTGGCTCAGACAGGAGCATTCCATCAGGAATATCTGCAGGCACTGACAGGTCCCCATCACTCAGGGCTGAACAAGGCACCTGCAGCTCCCAGGTCGAGTCCTGGAAACCAGGGGAATTTGGCAACACCAAATTAAATTTACTCCCTCTAGATGCTGACTACTCAGACTCTGACCACTTGGAGCTTTGCTAGAGGGATCCACGAGCTCCACACCTCCCTTCAACTTTGTTTTTACCAAGAGTTGGCACAGCAAGAGTTGAAAATACCTTCTTTTCCACAGAAATAAGCTTGGCTATTTTAATCTGTCGCTTCCTCCTCTGGACTAACGCTCCACTGTGAACTCATAAATTTCACGTGGTTCTGCCTGGGCTTTATTTTAACTTCTGGAACTCCTTTTTTAAATTTTTTTTTTCCTTGCTTCCCTGATTTTCTCTGCAGCTGCAGGGAGATATAGTGAGCTACTGTGGAGCCCAGTGAAAGCAGGGCCTCTGAGAAGTTTCCAGAGTGGATACAAGCAGGTTATTCTTTGCCTTGTTTTCCTTGGCTCGGCCTGAGCAGCGCAGGGTGAGTCAAACTGGATTAACTTTCAAGAGGGAAGTGGTGTGGTCAACCCAAACTGTTTGTGGTGAGATTGGGGAGATACGTGGGGCAGGTAATGAGGAACAGCCCCTGGTGCTGGCTGGAGGGAGGAATCAGGCAAAAAGAATCCTTAATAATTAAATCAACGCCAGTCCCATCAATGTTTTTTTGGGTTTTTTTTTGGTTTTTTTTCCTGCAGCTTTGTGTGCTGAGGGTTGTGACACAGCCTGGATTTTCTGGACTGGTCAGCCCCATGAGGTGACCTGATGTGGAGCTTCAAACTCAAAGGAAGAATAAAAGAAAAAAGGACCAGGCACTATTAAAAAAAAATAATAAAAAGCCTCCATGTTTTGTTTATGACTGGGCAAACCTTTCTGCTGTCTCCTCCCATTTTTACACACTGTTCCCAATCTGTGCCATGATTAAGGGAAGGCAGGGAAGATGTTCCCATCCTTGTGTCTCCTTTAAGTGATTTATGTCCTTGTAGGACAACTCCTGCTCTGATGATTCCCAAGCAGAGCTTTGGCTTGGAAGGGACCTTAAAGATCCCTGTCCTGGCCAGGGACACCATCCACTGTCCCACATTATTCCAGCCTGGCCTTGGACACTTCCAGGGATCCAGGGGCAGCCACAGCTTCTATTCCAGGGGAACAATTCCTGTCCAAAATCCCCACCCAGCCCTGCCCTCCCTCAGCTCCAATGCCATGTTCCTGCCCCTCCATCCCTTGGGAGAAATCCCTCTCCAGCTCTCCTGGCACCCTTTAGGCACTGGAAGAATTCAATTCTCTCCCAGGAATTTCTCTCCCTGCTTTGCACACCCTGACACAGCACAGACAGATCAGCCTGGCTGAGATTCCTCATGAACACAGAGAGAAAATGCATTTCTCACTGTGATTCCCACAGAGCACAGATGGAGATGCAGAGCTAAAAAAGCTTTTTTTCCATTCTTCACCACCACTGGAGCAGAAGCCTGAAGGTGTTTTGTGTGGGCATCTGCAAGGAGGGAAATGCTCCAGATCCCAAGCTGGGAGGAACTGCAGTGCAGCTGGATTTTCACTCTTTTCACTCATTTCAAGAAGAAAAGAGGGGCTGTTCACTGGAAATGCTCCCTCCAGCCTCTCCCTTACACACCTGGTGTTTTGGGGAACCCATAAATGAGGAATCTTCTCAAACTGAGGCTTTCAAAAATGGTCCTTCACTTCTTCAGCAAAGAGAAATATCTGAGCTCCCCATGAGGGTGGAAATTTCCTTCTCCATTCTCCCAGTCTTGGGATCAGCTCACAGAGGGAAGGAAAAGTGAAGGAAAACTCATCTGCCAGTCCTGAAGGATTGATGCTCCAAGAGCCCAGCTTTGCCAGCAAATCTCCTTCTGGCAAGGGGAAAGGCAAAAGAACTCCCAAAAAACCCAAAATCCACACCAGGCACCTCCACTGAGGGATCCAACCCCAGCCCCAGCATCTCTTCAAACCTTTTGTTCCCTCACATTTTCCCATTCCCATGGAAAATGTTCTGTTCCCAAAAGGTTTTCATCTTGTTCACTGCTTTTAAAACCTCTGTAGTGGGTGCAGCTGGCAAAAGCCAGGCCTAGTGAGACATGAAATAATGCACACATTCACCTGATTTCTTTTGTCACAGTTCTGAGCACTTCCCCTGATTTCAGCACAGAGGGTCCCCAAAATGATTAAATTGAAAATATATTAATTCAAGAAGGCTGAAAAAAGAGCTGGGTGGGATGAAGTGACTCAGAAAAGGAGTTGAAATAATTTCTACAGGACTAGGCCAGGCTTAGCTTCATTCCCAACTCACACTGCAGCAGCTCTGGCTTCCCTGATTTCTCAAGGAAGGAGCTTGTCCTGTCAACACTTCTTGTTTTCAATTTAAAAAAATAATTTGGGAAGCAATTCTATAGAATCTACTGCACTCCCTAGAAAAGCAGTGTTGTCATCCAGGCTTCCTGCCCCACATTTCTGACCATTTTATTGAATTAAATAAATTACAAATTCCAATCTCAGCTGTCCAGGCTCAGCAGAGAGACTGATAAATGCCAGGGAAAATTATCCCATTCTGCCCCATGAATCCTCAAGGATTCAAAACCTACTGAGGTCCAGCTCATTGACACCATCACTGCTCTGATAAATAGAATTTATCATAATTTATTAGGATAAATGTCATAATCCTTTGCATTGCCAACCAGCTAAATCCCATAAATACACAAAGGGGCTACAGAAATGCTGGAGAGGGATTTTTACCAGGGCATGGAGTGAGAGGAGAATGGGGAATTGCTTCAGACTGGTGTGGGGTAGAAGTTTAAAAAGCTTAGGAGTGGCTGGAGGAGTGCCACAAAATAATCACATTTCAGTTTTATCTCCAGACAAAAAGCCTTGAAATCCAAGAATTCCTGCCTTTCCTTTATCTGTTAGAATTCAGAGGTTTGTAAGGTTGGTTCAAAATGATAAAAAATAAAAATGGAAGCACGTATTGGCAGCTTTGCTTTTTTACAGAATTTATATCATGGAATGGTTTGGGTTGGAACAAACCTTAAAGATGATTCCATCCCAGCCCTGCCAACCTTCCACTGTCCCAGGCAAAAGGAGGCACTTGCAGCAGAGAATGAGCAAGAAATAAAGGCATCAATATGATTTCAGCCCACTGAAATAATGAAAAGGTTTTTTTGGAGAAGAGTTTGATTTTTATTATTACTCTATTAGGAAAGGATCTTGGGATTTCCCTAAAAATGACCTCAGGCAGGGGAAGATTCCTTCAGAACAGAACCAGAAGCTTTTTAGGCTCCTTCTCAACTCAGCAATACATTCTTCTCTCCCCATCCCTCACCATCCCACTCTTGGATATTTTTTTCCCCAAACTTATTTGGGAAAACTACATACCTAACAGGGAATAATCACATTTAATGCCCATCTTAACTTCAGACTGAGGCTAAATCCATGTAGCCTTTTCCTTTCAGGCACCTGGGCCATGAGTGAATTTTTCAGAGCTACGTAGGTTAAAACAATTCAACTGAGGAAAAGCAGAAAAAAGCAGAAAAGAAGAAAAAAAAACCCTAATTTTTCAGCAGATGTACACAGCAGGTCAAATGGCCTAAGGGAAATATTTAATTTAGGACTCAGACTATTTCTACCAAGTTTCCTAACCAAAAGTATTTTCATCAGGAGCACTACTCTTGATCTGGTTTCTGCTAATGATTTTCCCCATGGACTTTGCTCATAAAAACAGAAATTGCTTTATGAATCATAGAATCAGAGAAGTTGGAGAAGAAAACGATGGGTTAGGTCATCCTGCCCTTCTCCCTGACACTGCAGCAGCATTTCTTTTCAGAAAAAAAGAAAACCATTTTGAAAATAAGCATTTATTCAGAAGAGGGGAATAAAAATGCTCAGTTCAAAAGAGGTTTTAAAAATCCATAATGAAAGCAGGGGAGGTAAGAGCCAGGATTTTAAGTAGCTTGGCTCTCTTTGTGAGCTGTGACAGTTTGAGAAGTTTTGTCCTGGGTAGGCACAGACAGGAATCCAATGGGGAGCAAAAGGAAAATGTGGAATTCCCACAAATGGGAATTTATCACAATCTGAAGTGCAAATTTAGATGTGCTGCTGGACAAAGACCTGGACCAGCACCTAATGGGATGTGCAAGGAACACAACTGTGCACAGCAAAGGTGGCCCTGTGACAGTGTCAGTGTCACCTATTGTCACCTCCACACAGACCAGAGAGCCCAAAATCACAAAAAATCCCAGAAAAAGTTGGGAGATTCCTTCAGGGTCACCCAGTGATCAGCACCAGCATCACCCCAAACCCTGTCCCCAAGGGCCACATCTGGGACAATTCCAGTGACAGTGACCCCATCACTTCAGCTCATCCCAGCTGACCCCTCTGGCAGGGAAAAATAAAATTCTAATCCTCAATTTGATTATTAGAATCCAGGCTGTCCTGAGAACCATCCAAACCATAAAGGATAAATTGTTGTTTGGGTTGGTTTTGGACCTCAGCAGGTTTTTCTGGCTCTCTGGAAGACAGCAGGATCTCATTTTGTTCCCATTGCTTCCACAGATCTCTGGGGAATCAGGAGAAAACATCTCAGCCTGTCTGGAATTCCTTCAGTTCAGGTGGCTGAGGTCATGGATCTGGGGGAATGTTCCCAAATATCCATCACTGAAGCTAAAACACTCAAATCCAGCAGTTTTTGTTTGGATTCCCATCCCAATCCAAGATTTAGCTATTCTCCTAAATCCCTTCAGTCCATGGCAGGCCTGGTTTGACAGGGCTCACCACAGATCCAATCCATGTTCTCCATCACAGGAATTTAAGGGAAAAAATTCCCTAAGTGGAATTTAGCCATGGATGGTCATGGCTGGGGCTGTGATTTGGAAATCTTGGTGAGAAGTCAAATTTGAGGATGTTGAAGCCCACTTAAAAATGAAGGCAGCAAATGTAATAATTGGGAAAGCAGGGAGAGCTGGGGGTGCTCAACCTGGAGAGCTCAGAGCCACTTCCAGAGGTTCTGAAAAGGAAGGGGAGGCACTTTTTATGCAGGCAGAGTGACAGGTTTTAAAAGAGTTGGCAGGGTTGGATGGGATATTGAGGAGAAATTGTTCCCTGGGAGGGTGGGGATGAGCTGGGATGGAATTGCCAGAGCAGCTGTGGCTGCCCCTGGATCCCTGGAATGTTCAGTTCCAGTTGGACATTGGGACATTGGGAGGTGTCCCTGCCATGGTGGGGTGGCTCTGGATGGGATTTAATCCCTTCCCAGCCCATTCCATGATCCCAAATCCCTTCTGTGCTGTGTCATGGATGACTCAGCAATGGGAAACTGTGAATTCCCACTGGGGGGGACTCCAACCTTTCCTCATGCCTGAACCTCCCTCCTGTGCAGCTGATTTGCCTAAAAGCAGGGACATGAATTCATATGAATTCCAAGGAAGCCTTTGCATGCATTTGGGTCGGGCAGATCCCGAGCGCTGCTTCCGTCTCAGGATCATATCTCCACTTCCTTTTCAAAATGCAGAATCTCATTAAATATTAACTCTTCTACCAACTGAAGAATTGATTTCCAGCAGCAGGTTTGCCTGCAGGAGGATTGTGTTTCAAGCAGATGCATATTCAAAGAACTGAAGTTTATTCATTGTCTGCAAACCCTGAGCATGCCCAGGTAATTGCATATGCAAATTCCAGATTTGCATACCCAAATATCTTTTTTATGCACACAGCTGCCTGGTTCACTGAGGATATTTTTCAGGGATAATTCAACCCCAATTTAAATGAGAAAAAAAAAAGAACAACCAAACAACAAACCAAAGAAATAAGAATAAATAAATAAGGAGCCTTACGCTGACAGAGTATTTGTTTTAAGGTCCTGTCCTCAAATCCAAAACACTACATCAGATTTTTCCACTGATCTGCTGAACTCAGGTAAAGGAAGGCTCCAGGAGAAAACCTGAGCTTTCTAAGCTATTCTGGCTGGAGCTGGAAACATTTCTTTCCTGGTTAAGCAGCCCCAAGCTGCGCCTCATTCCCTGGAGGGTGTTTGAGCCCTGCTGCTCGGCTCTCCCGGGACAATTCCACTTAAGCAACATCCACAACTTCTGCCAAGAGTGTGGGAGGGGTGCGAGAAACTCATCCCAAACCTCAATTTACATTTGATGATGATATGCAAATGCTGCACTGGGGTGGTGACTGAGGCCAACAATTGCCTCTGGTGACAGCAGGGACTGAGCTGAGCTTGGGAAGAGCTGGAGCTGCTCAGAGAGCCCAGAGGAGCCCCAGGATGAGCAGAGGGATGGAGCAGCTCTGCTGGGAGGAAAGGCTGGCACAGCTGGGATTGTTCAGCCTGCACAGGAGAAGCTTTGGGCTGAGCTCAGGGTGGCCTTGCAGGGCCTGAAGGAGCTGCAGGAAACCTGGAGAGAGACAATTCCCAAGGGCTGCAGGGACAGCACACAGGGAATGGCTTCACTGTGGGGTTGGATGGGATCTTGGCAATCAGGAATTGTTCCCTGGGAGGGGCTGGGATGGAATTGCCAGAGCAGCTGTGGCTGCCATGGATCCCTGGAATGTTCAGTTCCAGGCTGGACACTGGGGTTGGGACATTGGGAACTGTCCTCTTCCAGGATTTCTGTTGGAATGAGATGATTTTTAAGATCTCTCCCAACCCAAACCATTCTGGGATTGCTGAAGCCTCCTCTTTTTTATGTCCTTTTTTATTTCCATCTCCCCCAGATTCTCAGTTATTTTCCCACCTCTCTTCTCCTTCAGCTCCTCCTTGTGCTTTATTCTTTGGAAAAAGGGAAGTGATAAAAAGAAATAAAGAAAAAGAGGGAGAGAGAGGAAGAAAGAGAGAAAGGAAGAGAAAGAGAGAGAGAGAAAGAGAGAAAGAACGAAAGAGAGAAGGAAAGAAAGAAAGAAAGAGAGAGAAGGAGAAAAACAGAGAGAAAGGAGGAAAAAGAAGGAAGGAAGGAAGGAAGGAAAGAAAGAAGAAAGAAAGAAAGAAAGAAGAAAGAAAGAAAGAAAGAAAGGAAAGAAAAGAAAGAAAGAAAGAAAGAAAGAAAGAAAGAAAGAAAGAAAGAAGAAGAAAAGAAAGAAGAAAATAAAGAAAAGAAAGAAATAATTTTCTGTCCATGCAAATAAATGTGTTCTCCCAAGCTGTCCCAGGCTGAGGTTCAGGGAGCTCCAGCAACCTGGGATTTGTTCCTGTTTGAGGCTGAGCCTGAAGCCTTTGATCAATGCCATATTGGTTTCCAGTGCTTTAAAACCCTCTCAAGATTTGAAAAGCAAGAAATGACGTGCAGGGCACTGCACTGCCCACCTTTTATCAACATTCCTTCTGTCAGCTCCTGGGGCTGAGCCAGCCCTGCCTGGGCTATGTCGAAATGCAAGTCACTGCATCAGCTGGACACCAGTGAGAAAAAAAAAACTCCAGGAATTCAGGATTGCAATTGGAAAGCTTAAAAAAAAATCCCCCATTCCCATTTGTGCACATGCTGCTGGGTTTGGGTGTGGATGGGGGTGACATGAAATCAGTTTATATCCCTCTGGAATTGCCCTCCTGAGCTCACTTACTTCGGGCTCCCGAGGTCCATCCACGGTGATCTTGATGGCTCTGTGGTAGGTGGCCACTTGGGGAGGATTTGTGAACACTGTGATGGTCAGAGTGAAGCTTTTCCCTGCAACAGGAAAAAAAAATAATTAAAAAAAAATCCCTGAGCAAGTGTTGAGAAAAGCAAACTCCTCATTCCTACAAGGTTTGTGGTGCTGGATTCATTCCCGCCATGGCAACTGCTCAAAGCTTTTGGGGAAAACAAAATTAATTTATATTTAAATCATCTACACTCTGTTTGTAAAAAATGGAAAAAAACAAAAGAAAGGGAGGTTACCCCTAGCAGTCAGGGTTTATCTGATATTCCTGACTCTGCTGTGCTTTCTGGAGGGATTCATTCAGGGAGGTTGGGAAATCGTGGCTGGATTTTCCAAAAGTGCCCAGGGAACGTGAGCAGCAGCACTGGTTAAATGAGAGAGAAGTGGGTGCTCAGATCCCCCAGGCAGGCTGGAAAACCCAACAGGAGATCAATTCCATCTTGCCAAGCAGAGCCCTCTGAAAATCAGCTGCTACTGCCATGCCAACAAAGAAGAGAATGGAAAAAAAATTAATAATAATAATAATAAAAAAAATCCTTACAGCTCATCCACAGAGAATTAAAACATTTATAAAACCACAGGCTCAGCTATTCTCTAATATTCAACAAGAAAACTGTGAAGGCTTTTCCAAGTGCATGGCTCTGTTTTGGATTCACCCCTGGATTCACTCCTGGCATTTTTGGAAGAACAAGAAGGAACATTCTGCATTTTTGATGATGGTGCTGGCCCAAAAACCTGGCAGCAGCTCCAGCATCCTTATCTCAGCACTCAGAGGAATCTCTGCTATCAGCCCCAGACATCAGGGGGCATCACCCCGCTGGGAAAACCAGAAATTGGTGGAAGAAAATTCAGATTCTGCCTCCCTCTCCCTCGTTTCATCACCTGGCTCCAGCCTCAGTGGGCAGTTCCTTCCATTTTTTATTGTTTGCTTAGCTGCCTCTAGAAATGAGGCTAAATTGAAATAGAAATTTGATAGAAATGTGAAGATTAAATAGAAATGGCTCTATCAATAGAAATTTCATCAGAAATGTGAAGATTAAATAGAAATGGCTCTAGAAATAAGGGTAATTTCAGTAGAAATTCCAATAGAAAATTTCAGTAGAAATTTCAATAGAAATGTAAAGGTGAAATAGAAATGGCTCTAGAAATGAGGTTAATTTCAGTAGAAATTCCAATAGAAATTTCAACAGAAATGTAAAGATTAAATAGAAATGACTCTATAAATAAGGGTAATTTCAGTAGAAATTTCAACAGACATTTCAAGGGAAATGTAAAGATGAAATAGAAATGGCTCTAGAAATAAGGGTAATTTCAATAGAAATGTCAATAGAAAATTTCAATAGAAATTTCAACAGAAATGTAAAGGTTAAATAGAAATGGCTCTAGAAATAAGGTTAATTTCAGTAGAAATGTAAAGAGGATGTTACACAGAAATGTAAAAATTAAATAGAAATTTAATCTGGCTAAATTAAAATAGAAATTTCAATAGAAATGTACAGATTAAATAGAAATAGCTCTAGAAATAAGGTTAATTTCAACAGAAATTTCAATAGAAGTATAAGTAGAGATGCGAACCCAGTATGAAATAGAAATGTAAAAAATAAATAGAAATGTTAATAAATAGAAATATTTCAGTTAGCTGTATAAATAAGGCTAAATTTCAACAGAAATTTCAATAGAAATGTAAAATAGGATATTAAATAGAAATGCAAAAATTAAATAGAACTCGCTCTGGAAATAAAGTTAAATTTCAATAGAAATTTCAATAGAATTAGGATATTACACTAGAAATGTGAAAAGTTAACTAGAAAATTTACATTATTCTCTGGTCTAATCTGCAGTAATTTTCATTTTGCTCCCAATTTGATTTTTTTGGTCAACTGCTCTCTAGAACACATAATCAATTTATTTCTACAGAATGCCTCTGGAGAAAGTTTCTATATAGAAAAATAAATGCATAGAAAAGTCCAACAAGAGTGAAATGCAGTAAAATAGGGGCCACAATTCCAGTCTCTAAGTCAGAATAAAGAATAAAGAATAAAGAATAAAGAATAAAGAATAAAGAATAAAGAATAAAGATTTATCCTACAGGGATCATCCAGTCCAGCTCCCAAGTGAATGGCTGGACAGGGATCTTCCTTTTTTCTGAAATATCATTTCCTGTATCACTAATATACAACACCTAGACCACTAAAACAGAGAGAAAATTTTAAAATATACTTTATTCTCTGGTCTAATCTGCAATATTTCCAGTTTAGGGTTTGACACCTGCTGCTCTGCTAGAATACATAATCAATTTATTTCTTTTGAAAGTTCTGGAGAAGTTTCTATATAGAAAATAAATGTATGGAAAACCTCAACAACAGTGAAATGCAGTAAAATGGGGCCATAATTCCAGTCTTAAATCCAGAATAAAAAAGAGCGAGAAACTCACAGGGGTCATGAAGCCCAGCTCAAAGGTGAATGGCCCAGACAGGGATTTTTCTTTTTTTCCAAAATATGATTGCCTGTATCACTAAATACAACACTTATCACTGAGGCAGAGAAACTTTGAAAATCTACTTTATTTCCTGGTCTGATCTGCAGCATTTTCATTTTGCTCCCAAATATTTTTTGTCAACTGCTCTCTAGAACACATAATCAATTTATTTCTTTTGAAAGTTCTGGAGAAATTTCTATATAGAAAATAAATGTATGGAAAAACCCAACAGTGAAATGCAGTGAAATGTGGCCACAATTCCAGTCTCTAAATCCAGAATAAAGATGAAGAGGGAGAAACCCACAAGGATCATCAAGTCAAGCTCACAAGTGAATGGCCCAGACAGGGATTTTTCTTTTTTTCCAAAACTATAATTTCCTGTGTCACTAAATACAACACTTATCACTAAGGCAGAGAAACTTTGAAAATCTACTTTATTTCCTGGTCTAATCTGCATTATTTTCATCTTGCTCCCAATTTGGATTTGTTTTTTAATTTTTTTTTTTTTTGGTCAGCTGCTCTGCTAGAATACATAATCAATTTATTTCTTTTGAAAGTTCTGGAGAAATTTCTATATAGAAAATAAATGTATGGAAAACCTCGACAACAGTGAAATGCAGTAAAATGGGGTCACAATTCCAGTCTCTAAATCCAGAATAAAAAATAAAGAATAAAGAATAAAAAATAAAGAATAAAGAATAAAGAATAAAGAATAAAGAATAAAGAATAAAGATAAGATATTTTCCCACAGGGATCATCCAGTCCAGCTCCCTGAAGTGAATGGCTAGGACAGGGATCTTCCTTCTTTCCTGAAATATAATTCCCTGTGTCACTAAATACAACACCTAGACCACTAAAAACAGAGAGAAATTTAAAAATATACTTTATTTCCTGGTCTAATCTGCAATATTTCCAGTTTAGGGATTTGACACCTGCTGCTCTTCTAGAACATAATAATCAATTTATTTCTTTAGAAAGTTATGGAGAAATTTCTATATAGAAAATAAATGTATGGAAAAGCCTCAACAACAGTGAAATGCAGTAAAATGGTGGCCACAATTCCAGTCTCTAAATCCAGAATAAAGATGAAGAGGGAGAAATCCCACAGGGATCATCAAGTCAAGCTCACAAGTGAATGGTCCTAGACAGGGATTTTTCTTTTTTTCCAAAATATGATTCCCTGTGTCACTAAATACAACATCTAGACCACTAAAAGCAGAGAAAAACTTAAATATACTTTATTTCCTGGTCTGATTTGCAGTATTTTCATTTTGCTCCTAATTTGTTGGTTTTGGGGTTTTGTTTTGGTTTGGTTTTTTGGTTTTTTTTTTTTGTTTTTTTTTTTTTGTATGGTCTGTTAGAACACAATAATCAATTTATTTCTTTAGCAAGTTCTGGAGAAGTTTCTATATAGAAAATAATGTATGGAAAACCTCAACAACAGTGAAAATGACAATTCCAGTCTCTAAATCCAGAATAAAGAAGAGTGAGAAACTCACAGGGATTCATCCAGCCCAGCTCAAAAGTGAATGGCCCAGACAGGGATTGATTTTTCCCAAACTATAATTTCCTGTTTTCCTAATTTCACTAAATACAACACTTATCATTAAGACAGAGAAACTTTGAAAATATACTTTATTTCCTGGTCTAATCTGCAGTATTTTCATTTTGCTCCCAATTTTTTTGTCAACTGCTCTCTAGAACACAATAAGTCAATTTATTTCTTTTGAAAGTTCTGGAGAAATTTCTATATAGAAAATAAATGTATGGAAAACCTCAACAACAGTGAAATGCAGTAAAATGTGGCCACAATGCCAGTCTTTAAATCCAGAATAAAGAAGAGTGAGAAACTCACAGGGATCATGAAGCCCAGCTCACAAGTGAATGGCCCAGACAGGGATTTTTCTTTTTTTCCAAAATATGATTCCCTGTGTCACTAAATACAACACTTATCACTAAGGCAGAGAAACTTTGAAAATCTACTTTATTTCCTGGTCTAATTTGCAGTATTTTCATTTTGCTCCCAATTTTTTTTGTCAACTGCTCTGCTAGAATACATAATCAATTTATTTATTTAGCAAGTTCTTGAGAAGTTTCTATATAGAAAATAAACATATGGAAAACCTCAACAACGCTGAAATGCAGTGCCCACAATTCCAGTCTTAAATCCAGAATAAAGAAGAGGGAGGTGATTTTCTCTTTTTTTTTTTTAATTTTTTCCCAGAGCAGCCTCTCCCCAGCCTGTGCGGGGCTGGCAGAGCAGGAAACCTCTTGGGTCATCATGAGCCACATCCTGCTTGAGCACAGCCCCAAAACCATAAAGCTGGGTGTCACTCCCCACCAATTCCTCCTGGCTTTTGTTCCCTGCTGCTCCTGCCCCATTTCCACGCAGGTTTTATCTCTCCTGCATTATTCACCCTTTATGGGGCTGCTCAACAAAGGGACTGGGAGGTCAGTGTGGGGTTTGTGGGTTTGCCTGCTTTGGGATGACAGCAGGGCTGTAAACACCTCCTGGTTTTTATGTGTTAGGATTTTATTTCTGATACACCCAGAGTGTCTGCACAGACAGAGTGCCCAAATCTGAGTCAGGCACAGAGGAGCTGACCTTGCTGGTGACTGGAAAAAGGGAGCAAACATCCCAAAAGTCATCCTGGAAATGTCCCAGCAAACCAGCACTGCGAGCTAACATCCAAATATGAGACTTCTGGGTTCCACATTGCCATAAATTCGATGGAAGACCACCCAGAAATCAGCTCAGAGGCTGCGTGGATGCAAACCAATCATTCTGGGGTCATGCCTTTGAGGAGGGTGAAATGGATTTTGGGGATGCAAGAGCCACTTCAGACCCTGCTTGTCCCTTGAAGCTATCCCTGGTGGTTCCTGATGAGCACATGATGGAATTCTCCAGGGCTCTGCCTTTGGAATCCCTCCCACAGGTATCAAATGTGTGAGGACACAGCCCAGGAAGTCACTGCTTCCACCAGCTCTTCTCTCCCAGCCAGGGTGGGAAAAATCACTTGGGAATGTTTATTCTTGCAGGAAGTGGAAGGTCCAGGAAAAGGAATGGAAACAGGAGCAGTCCTGGCTGGAATGCAAGGCTGAGTTCAGGAAATGTTATCTGCACTCTCCTCTTGGGGGGTTTGGTAGAGGCTGAGTTTAAAAAGTGCCTTCAAGAGTCACTGATTTGGCAGCTGAGATCATGGAATTCCAGAATTCCTGAGGCTGGAAAATCCCTCCCAGCCCAGGCAGTCCCAGCTGTCCCCATGGCCACCTTGTCACCCTGAGTGCCACCTCCAGGTGCCACCTGCAGGGATGGGCACTGCAAACCTCAGATGGATTCTGAGCTGTCCCCACATTTATGGGATTGCTCAGGAATTCGCTTCAGACTGGGGAAAACTGAGAGAACTTGGAGGAAGAACAAAGCACAAAGTTCAGGGACAGGGACAGGAGGAGAGGGAACGGCCTCAGGCTGGGCCAGGGCAGGCTCAGGGGGGACAGCAGCAGCAATTTCCCCATGGAAAGGGAGCTCAGGGATTGGCACTGCCCAGGGAGGTTTGCAGTGCCCATCCCTGCAGGTGGCACCTGGAGGTGGCACTCAGGGTGACAAGGTGGGGACAGCTGGGACTGCCTGGGCTGGGAGGGATTTTCCAGCCCCAGTGGAATTTTGGGGATTCTCTGATATTGTCCCTTCAACCCAGGACCCCCTGAACAGCTCCTGAAGGAGCAAAAGGCTCAAGAGCTGCAGCCCCTGGGAATGTCTGAGGAGGAAAACACAAACCCTGGGTGACAGCAGGGTCACAGGGAGCTCCTGAGTGTCACCACCAGCTGGGGCTGCAGGGGAGGGACACTGCAGACATGGGCAGAGGGAAAAGGGAGTGAGAACTGCAGGGAAAAGAGACCCCAATGTGAACATCTCACTTCATTCTGACCCTCTGAGCCATTGATTAAAGGGTCATCCCAGTGGGAACAGGGGGAAAAATGGAGTGAAAGTTCAGAAATTCAGCTGTGGAGAAAAAGGCAAACATGGGGTGGGTGTAATCACAGCCTTTGACTTTTGGGTTTTGTTCTAATAAATATCTGTGCCATTAAATTTGGTTGTTTGGGGTGTTTTTTGTTTTTTTTTTTTTCTTTTTAAAATGTTGTTACAGTGAATTATTAAATAAAAAGAAGGGAAATAAAAGAAGGGAAGCAGCCAAGAATGTCTGTGCTGACAAGGACAAAAGGCATAGGTGGAAAAGTACGAAATGTAAGGCCCAAATGCAACTCAAATGACATTACAGACATTTCTATTCTATTAAGGAGAAATTCCAGGTTCTAGGAAGAAACAGGATGATTTATTTTGGAGGGTTTTTTTATCCAGCTTCTCCCCTTTAACCCCTTTGCTCTGGTATCAAACCACACTAAATTATCCATTTTCCCCATTTTTCTGGCTCCTCACAGCATCCCCACACATTCCACACCCATTCCCAAGTGTCACCTCCCAGACAATTTTGCTGGTTCTCATCTCTGAGCACATCCAAATCTGATCGAGAACTTTGAGAAGGGCAGAAATCACTTGACCCTCCATGAATTAACAGCTGAAAGGTTTTGCAGGTATTCAAAGCCAAAAATTCTGTGCTCAGGTGGTGGCTTTTTTCCTCCAGCACAGAATAAAACTTTGCCTCTTGTGTTTGATCTGGGGTTGTTTCATCAGAAGAAAATAAATAAATAAATAAATAAAGCTGCAGCTGGAACAAGAGCATCAAAAAAAAAAAAAAAAAAAAAAAAAGATGATTTGTTTACCAGCAGCACCACAGATGCCACTGGATTTAAATATGAAATAAAGCTGTTATTCACCTCAGCTGGGATGGTTTGTAATTGTGACCAACGGTCCAAACACCCAAATGAGGGTGGTGACATAAAAAAAAAAAAAAAAAAAAAAAAAAAAAAAAAAAAAAGAAAGTGCTGGGGAGAATTCAGAGCCTTTTCCAGGGCCTGAAGGAATTCCTCCCTATGACACTGGCACAGAAAAGCTGTGGCTGTCCCATCCCTGGCTTGGAGCAGCCTTGGGGACAGGGGGAGGTGTCCCTGCCATGGCTCTGGATTATTTTTTTTTCCCTCCCAACCCAAACCATTCCATGATTCCAAGACCTGCCTGTGCCAACCACTCACAGGGGGGAACTGAGCTGTTTCAATTTTAAATACAGATTTATTTTTTTTAATTCAGGTTTAAGCACGTGTCAAGCTGGAAATTTGGGAAATCCACCCCCTTCCCTCCTGCCAAAGCAGCCTGGCTCAGCTAAACCTGACCTTGGGAACATTTCTCACTCCAGGAAGTTCCCTCTGTGTTTACACAGCAGCTCCTTCCCCAGAATGAAATCTCCAGCGCTCTAAATCAATAAATGTTTTGTTCTGGATTTCTACAGGGCCAAAGGGGTCCTGCTGCAAACTGGAACCACAGAAATACTGATTGTTTTCACAATAAAGGTGGAAAAGCAGCTCATTCCTGCAGAAACCTGGCTGGGCTGGCTTTTCCTTTTCCCTTTCCTTCCCAGCTCCAAAATCTGGAATTTTTTTGGCAATATTTGTGGAAAAGCAGCTCATTCCTGCATGGACATGGCTGGGGCTGGCTTTCCCCTTTTCCTTTCCTCCTAGCTTCCCAATCCTGATTTTTTTTTTCTTTTTTTTCTTTTTTCCTTTCCTTTCCTTTCCTTTCCTTCCTTTCCTTTCCTTTCCTTTCCTTTCCTTTCCCTTTCCTTTCCTTTCCTTTCCTTTCCTTTCCTTTCCTTTCCTTTCCTTTCCTTTCTTCCTTTTCCTTTTCCTTTTCCTTTTCCTTCCTTTCTCCTTTCCCTTTCCTTTTTCCTTTTCCTTTCCTTCTCCCAAATCCTGATTTTTTCTCACAATAAATCCAGAAAATCAGCTCATTCCTGCAGTTTCATCTGGTTTTCCCTTTTCTTCACACTCTTTCCCTCCCTTTCTCCACATTTTTTCCTGGCTGACAATTCCAATTTTTAGGGATTCCCAGAGTTGTGTCTTGGGGTGGAATCCTTTCCATCACTTTGGTGAAGTGAAAATAACGGTGCCCAGCCAAATGCCCCAATTATTGTGGCACTTTCCACCTCAGGCGAGGCAGGAATTGCGTTGAGCAACCCAAATGACATCACTGAGATCAAGGAATGGAGACATTTGTCAGGCACTCAGGCCTGATTTCTCTTTATCTGGGTGATGAGGGAAGTCCCTGCTGCTCTTGGGGAGATTCTCCCTGACAATTTGCTTTTTTCAGAAGTCAGAAATATCACCCTGAGCTGCAGATGTGAAACACGGACCCAGGCACATGTGGAAGCTGCTGTTGCTCTCACAGGTTTTTTTTTTTCCAGCATAATTCAGGCCCTGAGTTTTGCTGCTACCTGAGATTTCAATTCCTTGGAGGAGATGTGAAAAGACTCCCCAAAAATGCCTGAGAGGAATCTCAAGCTCCATGAAAAGAGAAAAATCAGCATGGGCAGGAGGCTGGGGCTGGCACCTGGGATAGAATCAAGGCTGAAAAGACTCTGGGGGATCCTCAGAGGAGTTTCAAGAGGATCCCAGGACACCCAAAAAGCACAAATATCTTCCCTGGGGGAGCCTGGAAATCTCAGCTCCCTCCTGAGATGGGAGGGGGTTCCAAAGCCACTGCTCCCCTTGTTCTGCTGCTGCAGCATTCAAATCCCCAGAGAAAAATCTTCCTGGTGGGATCAGCACCCAGAAACGAGTCAGTGCCAATTTAAAATGGGATTAAAATTGGATTTCTGCTTCAGTGCTGCTTTTTGTCCCTTCCTGGAGCAGACAATTTCCCCTGGAGCCCTCAGAAGCTCTCCTTGCCCAGCAGGGTGTGAAACCTTGCAAGGGTGGGACTGAGCTCACTAAAACAGTTTTTCTGCCTGTGGGGGATTTTTTTTTGTATTTTTTTTTATTTTTTGGGGGGGTGGGGACAGATGTTTACACTCAAATGTGACAATTTGTGTGCAGCCAGTTTCACTTCTGTGCTGCTGAGGGGTTTCACTTCCCTGGGCTGTGGGTTGGGGTGGTGACAGCATCCTGACAAGTGTGGAAAAGGGCACCTGCTGTCCCTTCTGTCCCCCAGCAGCCTGGATTTGATGGGAATTCCCTGGAAAAGTTCATGGCTGGGGTGGGAAGAGGAGTCTCAGCTGGATTCCTGTTCTCCCTGCTTCTGCCACCTTGGTTGGTGTTTGCTGTGAAAGTGCCACAAAATCAGAGTTTGTTGTGTTTAGAGAATGGAAATGTGTGGCAGCTGAGGAAATGGTCATGGCCATGGATCAGGAAGGAGCTGAGGGAGAAGAGAGGTGGGAAAATAACTGAGAGTCTGGGGGAGGATGGAAATAAAAGAGGACATAAAAAAGAGGAGGTTCAGCAATCCCAGAATGGTTTGGGTTGGGAGAGATCTTAAAAATCATCTCATTCCAACAGAAATCATGGCAGGGACACCTCCCACTGTCCCCAGTGTCCAACCTGGAACTGAACATTCCAGGGATCCATGGACAGGATCTGCTCTGGCAATTCCATCCCACCCCTCCCAGGGAACAATTCCTGATTCCCAAGATCCCATCCAACCCCACAGTGAAGCCATTCCCTGTGTGCTGTCCCTGCAGCCCTTGGGAATTGTCTCTCTCCAGGTTTCCTGCAGCTCCTTCAGGCCCTGCAAGGCCACCCTGAGCTCAGCCCAAAGCTTCTCCTGTGCAGGCTGAACAATCCCAGCTGTGCCAGCCTTTCCTCCCAGCAGAGCTGCTCCATCCCTCTGCTCATCCTGGGGCTCCTCTGGGCTCTCTGAGCAGCTCCAGCTCCTCCCTGGGCTGGGATCCTCCCCTGCAGGTGGGGTCACACCTGAGGGGCTCAGGGACACAAAAGCCACCCCAGGGTGACACCCAGGAGCTGGCACAGCCACGAGTCCCCCCTGCCAGCCCCAATCAGGCACAGCCCAGGGATGCCCTGAGTGCTGAGGCCAATTCCAGATGTTTGGGGCTGTGGAGGGATTTGGCTGCCAGGAGCATCGTTTGTGGCTCAGCATCCTGAGGTCCTGTGGGAATCCTGATTTTGGCTTTGTGGTGGAGGTGGCAGCAGTGTCCCTACCCTCTGCTGAGTGGGGTTTTTATCCTCAAAAACAACCCCAGCAACCTGCTGGAGCTGAATTTTTGGGGTGGGATGCTGCCTGAAAGTGCAAGGCTGCAGATCAAGTTTCCAAAATGGATTAAAGCATTAAATCCATGGGGGGAGAAAGTGGGGAAGGAATGTTTTTTTTTATTGGAAAAGCCAAGCAGCTCTGAGTGGAGCTGCTGCAGTAACCACCATAAAACCCTTGTGAACTTGGGTGGAGACAATAATTACAGCCCAGCAGGAGTGGAGTGCTCGGGGTGCCTGCACAAGGGGCAGCACCAGGAGATCTCAGCTGGAGCCCTTAGGAACAAAAATTATCATTAAAATATTTGAAAGCTTGAAATAGAGATACTCAATTCCCACAAACATAATGTCTGGAGAGGGTGGGATTATTTTTTTGCCCCCAGAAATCGCTCTAATGGAACTTTCTGGAATTATGCTCCCCAAAACTTGAATTTTTGCTTCCAAGCTGTGATCTAAATATCAGGGAATTTTGATTTTTTTTTCCCTCCCTCACTGCAAAATCATTTTTTTGTTTTAAATAAAGTGTTCATTGGACCAGAGCTTGGCTGGCTGTGCTCAGAAATGACCTGAACTCCACAAAGTGCAACCAGCTCTGGTCACAAAGTGTCCTGAGTGCTGTGTCACTGCTGAGGGAAAGGGAAAAACAGGAAGAGCAGGTGGAAAGGACACTTGAGGATGAAATGGCTCCAGTGCATAGCTTCTCCCACCTTCTCACAGAAAATGCCTTGCCATCCTTAAGCCTAATGATAGTCCTGAGGCCAGCTGTAATTTCAGACCATTCATCAGCTTTTTGAGGTAGAAATTATCCCCCAGACTTTATAGGGATGACAGAGACATGGGGAGGTTCAGGCCCAGATTCACGAGCGGATTTATCCGTCTGAAGTGGGATTAAACCCAAAATTCCACCTCTGGCCTCTCCCCTTCCCCCAGCCAGGGGGTCCTGAGGGGGATTCTCCTGAAAAATCCCCCCAAGCCCTCAAAGCCTCCAGCTCAGAGGGGTTTGATGTCCTGGAGCTGCAGCCTCTGTTTGGAATGGAATGGGG
This sequence comes from Catharus ustulatus, assembly GCF_009819885.2. Classification (NCBI taxonomy): domain Eukaryota; kingdom Metazoa; phylum Chordata; class Aves; order Passeriformes; family Turdidae; genus Catharus; species Catharus ustulatus. The sequence continues at coordinate 123,236,160 of NC_046222.1, read as the reverse complement.
AGAGAGAATTCCCAATGGGCTGGGGGACAGCACACAGGGAATGGCTCCAAAGTGGGGTTGGATGGGATCTTGGGAATCAGGAATTGTTCCCTGGGAGGGGCTGGGATGGAATTGCCAGAGCAGCTGTGGCTGCCCCTGGATCCCTGGAATGTTCAGTTCCAGGTTGGACACTGGGAGGTGTCCCTGCCATGGTTATGTGTTGGAATTAAATTGTCTTTAAACTCCCTTCCTTCCCAACCCATCCCATGATTTTATGATTCTCTAAGAACCCAAATTCTGCTCGGAATTCCTCCATCCCAACTGCATTTTGTCATCTCTGTAAAATATGTAATATATGATATATGATATGTAAAATAATTGCTAATTGTAATTAAATGTGCTAAAGGCTAAGAAGGAGTGGGATTGTTCAGCCTGCACAGGAGAAGCTTTGGGCTGAGCTCAGGGTGGCCTTGCAGGGCCTGAAGGAGCTGCAGGAAACCTGGAGAGAGACAATTCCCAAGGGCTGCAGGGACAGCACACAGGGAATGGCTTCACTGTGGGGTTGGATGGGATCTGGGGAATCAGGAATTGTTCCCTGGGAGGGGCTGGGATGGAATTGCCAGAGCAGCTGTGGCTGCCCCTGGATCCCTGCAATGTTCAGTTCCAGTTGGACATTGGACAGTGGGAGGTTTCTGGTTAATACTCAAAATCATTCTGGGATTCTCTGGCTGTTTTTCTGTTTGAAGCTGTGATTTCTTCTCCCCTCAGAGCACTTTTCTCCTCCTTTGCCTGATCCCACAGCAGGCAAACCTCGTGCCCCTGGGTGTTGTGCTTTTGGCACATCCCATTCCCAGACACGTTCATGGCTTGGTGCATTGTCCTGTGAACCTGGAAAAATCCCTTGGATGCCTGGATTCTGCCTCAGTCCCTCTCCCTGGTTCTGCTCTGCCAGAGAGCAGGGCTGGATGGGATTTTGGGAATCAGGAATTGTTCCCTGGGAGGGGCTGGGATGGAATTGCCAGAGCAGCTGTGGCTGCCCCTGGATCCCAGGCTGGACGTGGTTCTGAGCAACCTGGGACAGGGAAAAGTGTCCCTGCCCATGCCAGGGGGGTTGGAATGAGGTGATCCTTGCAGTCCCTTCCTTCCCAAACCATTCCATGATCGCTTGGCACAGCGCAGAACAAACCCTCTCGTGCCCTGGGGGCTTTGGCACGGCTCAGGGAGCAGGGCAGGTGTGGATTCCCTGGAAAAGCAACGCCCTGTGTGAGCAGGAAAGGCAAGGAACGCTTCCACCACCATCCCAGCAATTCCTGAGGCAGATCAATCCCACCCTGAGCATCCCTCCAGAAGCTCTCTGGGCACAGCAGCTGCCCTGGGGCTGTTTCCTCAGAGCTTGGAGCAAGGAGTGTCTGTGCTGCCATCCCACTAATGCAGCTCACATCCATCCCAGAGCTGGGAAAAACCCTGGGGTCACTCCCTGGAAACCCAGGCAGGGGGAGAACACTCCCATTTCCAACCTGGGAGCTGCCAAATCCCAGCTCCGTGGCCTTGCAGGTGAGCAGGGCTTTGTGCACCGAGCCTGTGGAAGGTTTGTGGCTTGGCCAAAGCTTTTCCTTCAGTTCCTCCCTAAATTTCAGGGAATTAATGTGGACACACAGCTCCAAGCACTGCCCTGCTGCAGCTCCTTCCCTCTCCAGAACCTCCTCCCCTCCACAAAAAAAAAAAAAGAATTTAGGATTGTTTCCTCGCATCCTTGTTTTTTTCAACCCAAACCTGCCCTGGTGCTAAAGATTTCCATGGAATTCCCACCCTGTGCCCAGAGGCTGCAGCTCTCCAAGGGGACTCCCAGAAATATCATCCAGAGAGGGAGGAAAGGGGGGCAGAGATGAAGGGAATGACAATTTGGAGAGGCTGAGAAAACTCAGTGGAAATAACACAGTGGGAAAAACATTGGGGAGCAGCGTGGGGGCAAAAAAAGGTGGAGAGATGCAGGGTTAAGGTAACAGAAAATTTTTTAAAAGTGTATTTTTAATACTTTTCCCTGCTTCTAAAGTGTTTTTGGAAGGGAACAGAGACTGATTCAGCTGGATGAGGGTTTATGCACATGACTGTGCTGGAAAAGACTCTCTTGACAGCAATTGTGAGCCGCTGATTTGCAGCATCCTCACTCCTGCTCAAGTTCTCTGGCCAGCCCTGAGCCTGATTTATCTCCCAGCAGGATTTTATTTTGGTGACAAAATAGCTGCTCTTCTTGGAGTTGGGATATGGGGACACACACAAAAATCAGGTGTATTTTGACCAGAACTCTAGGAGTTCTGAAGGGTGTCACCAACAAACAAACAGCAAAATTAAAACGAATTTGAAAGAAAAAAAAATACAAAACCAACAAGAAAAAAGCTGCAGGGCAAACAGATCTCTCGAAACTATGTAACCTTCTCATCTAGAGAGGTACTTTTGTTTTCCCTAAACAACATTCTGGGAAGCCCTTTTATCAGGGGGAAAAAAAAATAAAATAAAAATTGGGAAAACGCTCCGAGGGTGGCGTCTGCCTCATCCGCGCCGCTGCAAAAACGTCCAAGGGGAGCTGTGCAGAACCAAAAAAATAGATTTATTGTTATTGGACTGAGGGCAGTGGTTCAGCACTTGGCATGGCCTCTGTTTACAGCAGGAATGCTCCCGGAGACAGGAAGTTCTCCCAGCCCTCTGCCATTATTTTTCTCCTGTTGACGCGTTCAGAGCGGGAGTTTATTCGCCCCGATGAAATTTTTGGTAATGAGGCAGAGAGGGGTTTTTGGGAGCTGGCAGAGCCACTGCAGGAATGCTCAGCCTCATCCTACAGGGTGAGTCCAACCCCTGTGAGGAGCAGCATCATCCATGGGTAATTCCACAATCAGGGATTCACAAATCCAGATACTCAGAGCAAGCCCAAGGCATCTCGGGCATCGGGAATAATTTCTTCTGTCCCCTTCTTTTGGCACTGCAACCCTGCTGAGTTCCATCCCCTTGGAGAGCTGGGATTGCTGCTCAGCCTCATCCCTGACTATATTTTTTGGGAGTCCAAGCCCTGTGAGGAGCAGCATCATCCATGGGTTAATTCCTCAGTCAGGGATTCCTAAATACAGCTGTTCAGAGCAAGCCCAAGGCACCTCGAGCATTGGGGTTTTCCCCACTTTTCCTCCTGCCATTGCATTCCTGACAAGGTTTCCATCTCCTTGGAGAGATGGGATTGCTGCTCAGCCTCATCCCTGAGAATGTTTTTTGGGAGTCCAACCCTTGAGAGGAGCAGCATCATCCATGGGTTAATTCCTCAGTCAGGGATCCCTAAATCCAGCTGCTCAGAGTGAGAGTGCCCAGCCTGGCACCATCCATGGGTTAATCCCACAACTGAAGATTTGCACAACCCTGGCTGCTCAGAGCAAGCCCAGGGCACCTCAGGCACTGGGAAAGGCTTTTCCTCTCCTTTCCTCCTTCCATGACCTCCCTGCCAAGGTTTCCATCCCCTTGGAGGGCTGGGTTTTGCTGCTCAGCCTCGCTGGGATTGCACAGAAATCTTGGCTCAAATTAATGGTGCAACCAAGCCACCCCTAAACCCTTTAAAAATAAATTTATCCCTCCTGTCTTCTGTCTTTTTTTTAGGGGAAAATTCACCATTCAGAACAGAATGGAGGGAGAAGAGTTGTGGAAGATGAGCCCCTTCCTTTCAATGAGTCGTGGGATCGTGGAATGATTTGGGATCAGCAGGAACAATAAAAATCATCAGTTCTCTGGGCAGGGACACCTTCCACTATCCCAGGTGCTCCAACCTGGCCTTGAACACTTCCAGGAATCCAGGGGCAGCCACAGCTTCTCTGGGAATTCCATCCCAGCCCCTCCCCACCCAATATCCAAAGGAAATTCCCATTCCCTTCCTCTGGCTGCAGCATCCTTCAAATTCCACATCTTTATCAATCCAATCCCAAATAAATATTTCATTTTAAACTCTATCAATGGACCCTTTTTTTCCCCACTTGATTGCTGATGGATTTCTCCTATTTCCATCCCATCTGGCAAACTGTGCTTATTGTGAGTGCAGGATCTGATCCCACGTCCCCTGCAGCATTCCAAAGGCTTGGATCAGAACCTGGACGCCTCCTTAATTCTGGTTTTACGACCCTGCTGAAGGGCAGCCTCCTCTGTTTTGCACATACTTTTATAATTCTGAGTGCATTTCAGGCAAAAAAGTAAAATCCATTTCAACCAAGCGCTCAAATAACTCAGCCTGCACAGAAGGAGCAAAATTCTGGCTTGGGAAGACCAATAAAAATAATTGGATTTGGAATCCTGGCCAGTAATTTTTGGAGTTTGAGTATTTTTGAGATTTTTGTCTCAGAGTGATTTTTTTTCCCCTGGGAATGATATCCAGAGGGAAGAGTCCTGACAGCAGAAATTGTGTTTGGTAAAATCTATTGTGTTCTACAAAGCTACACCTGCTTTGGCTCTGGATTGGAAAATGCCACAAAATTGACTCCAGTTCCTCTAATCCCGAGGAAATATAAGCATGGATTTAATTTTCCATCCTCTCCAAGGTGCAGTTTTTAAAACTCTCAGGTTTAGATTGAGATCTCCTGCAGCAAGCCAAGACACTTCTCCATTAGCTACTCTTAGGATAACCCATTAATAATAATTTTCATCTTCAAAACATGTTTATTTGTTGGGATTTCTGGAATCTACATGCTCCTTAAAGATAGGAACTGGGATTAATGATTCCATGAGGAAAATATGTCGTGTTCCCCAAGCCACAGAGCTTTCCCACTCCAAATAACTATTTATTTTTAATTTTAGCCAATGAACTTCTACAGTGTCAGGCTTTTTTGCATCAGATCCATTTCATCAGAGTGACCTAAACCAGTTTTTTAATCCACTAAAAAAACAGGGATACGTTGCAGCAGGAGCAGTTGGAAGCTTGGAATGTTCACGAACGGAGGGCGAAAAAAATCAAGATTAATTTTGTTTTAAGCAGGTAATCAGGCCAAAGGGGGAGCCTGAGATTGGCTGGAGTTTTAAAAGGACATTTTTCTTCCCGAAATGACTCGGTGGGCTCCCGAGCCAGACGGGCAGGTTTGCCCAGCAGCATTCTCCAACCGGGCTGAGGAATCGGAGCCTTGGATCGCGGCCAAATCCTACGGAAATCTCTTTGGTTGAGGAAAAAAAAGCCAAATTGCTTTTCTACCACATCTCCAGGTTTTAGGTGACCTGTGACAGTCTCACTCCTGGTTTGGGTGTGAAGAAAATCAAATGTTTTTAGGTTTTTCACTCCAAACAAGGCTGAGCAGCAAACTCTGGGTTTTGGGCGCGGAACGGGATCGAAACTTTGGCTGGTGTTGGTGCCAAATATTGATATGGGGAAATCAACCTCCAGATCAGGGGGATTCGCTGTGACCCTCCCAAAACCAGGAGAAAAACATGGAAAACAAAATAAATGACACAGACTTGCTGGACTTCAGGGAAGAAATTAAAATTATTTATGAAGAGCGTCAAGAATGGGAGTTTCCTCCTTGGAAGGGACAGCGCTGTGGCTGCTGAGGGGATTTTAATGGGGGTTTTTAAACCTGATGGTCAGCACTCCAAACCATTCCTGATTCTCCATCTGGGATTTAAACTAAGGATTTTAAACCCCCTGATGCACAGAAGGAGCCTGAACCGAGGCGAACTCAGTCGCTGCTCGCACAACGCCCCTGGCAGCGCATTATCACCGGTGGCACTGAGCTGATCCCAGCTCAAATATTCCACGGCAAACAAAGTCAGGGTTGGTTCTCCTGCAGCCAAGTATCAAAGGCAGCAGTGCCCTTTGAAGCAGCCACCTTCTGCTGCAGGCTTTGTGCGAATGCCGCAGAACAGCAGCTCCCAAATCCCGCACAAAGGCAAACAATCCCCACCTTTGGAAAACAATCCCCTGGCGGAGGAGTAAACAAAAGCATCCATTAGTCACCGCCCCGAAGATGGGCAGGTGAGGATGTTGAACCTGGGAGCCTGACTGGGAGCACGCAGCGTTCCCAAATCCCTTCCACCCAAAGGATCCTCAGCACCTGGACAGCCCAGCTTGGTATCACAGGTTCGAGGAGCAGGGTGAGGGCTCCCTGTCCCAAATAAATGGGGCCTGTTTTGTCCCAGCTGCTGGATTTTGACCTTGAGGCTCCCCCTGTTATGATTTCCAGCCTCATTACCATGGCCAGGAACTGAACTACAGGTTTGTTTTTATGAGCTTCTCCAGCGCTCTGCCAGCTATTCATTTGAATCTTCTAAACAGTCAGCTCTGAATCATAATGCAAATTCCATTTACTGAAAAGGTGGTACCTTTAATATTCCAAATGACCACGTTTAATGACTGATACTTTTTAGACATTACAGCATCTCTCATGTTTTCAGTAAATGGATATAATTTGCTCTGCATTACCCTATTATTACTCCTCGCTGGCATTACAAGGCGACGTTCTCAGCTGCGGGTGTTTTCCATTTGAAGGCGGCCCAAACAACACAATTTGGAGACAGCTGCCTCTCTACCCTCAGCTAAAAACGCTGCAGGACCCAGAGGAGAACTGCACGGGATTTTATTCCTCAAATCTATTTAGTGCTGGCTCTTTGCAGCGTTGTGGCGGTGTTTGTGTTGGAAGGGTGTCCACGGGTGCTCTTCACTTCAAAGGCGAGGAAAGGCTGTTGTGTATAATCAGGAGAACTTCCTCCTCTCCAGCCTGACACACGGCCCGTGTGGGATCAAAACCAGAAGTGGGTCAGCTTTGGGACTCTCCTGAAATCAGGAATCTGCGTGTGGAGCCAGGACATGGCTCAGGTGTCACACAGGAACAGAGGGAGGGGAAAGTGCTGAGGAAGGGGCAGCAATTCCTGACACCAGAGCACAAACTGCTCCAAAATGAGACCTCCTCAAGCTCAGCAGATGCTGCCCTGGCACTGAATTGGCCTGGAATAACGTTGGAATACCGCAATTCCCCGTTTCAATTTCAAAGTCAGATTAAACAGTAGGAAAATACATAATAAATACCTGAATTCACACCGGAAATGTGCGTTTTTCATCCCTGACCGTAAAATACAGAGGCTGCTCCTTCTCCTGAGCTTTTTCTGAGCCACACCTCGCTGGTTTCTCTTTGGGGGTTTGGCTGAACCTCCCTGAAGTCCCCTCACCATTTTATTAGTTTATTACAAGTGTTTCTCTTGGCATTGATGGGATTAAGGATTAAGGAGTGAAGTTTTAAAGGGTATTCTGCAGATTTTTGGGGATGAAGTTTTGTGCACCTGCCCACTCACAGGCAACACATTTGCAGCTTCCTAATATTTTCATATAGTCCCACTCTAAGTCAGCTTCAGCTCTTATTTGTTATTTATGCTCCAAAAGCCTTTTTATTTACACCAGTAACTACTGGTTATGGCAGAGATAAATCAGATTTTAAACCCCTCTGTCGTCTCCATATTACAGGAGACATCAACTGCCGTGACTGTCGAATTTTGAGAGGAAAACAGGTCAGAGAAAGAGCCTTCAGCACGTCAGGAACCTGTGAAATTTTTAGATCTATGTGGGAATTATTTGTGGTTTTAACATGACTCTCTCTGTTGCAAAAACAGTTTTTGCAGAGAGTGCTGGGGAGCCCCGCGATGACCACAAGCTGAAAATTCTCATTTGAAATTGAAAATCTGCCACTTAAACCTAAATCTGCCACTTAAACCTAAATCTGCCACTTAAACCTATTACCATGGGTAATATTGTGCTGCCTAAATTACCAGGGCTGGCTGAATGTCGCTCTCTGGGTGGGTTTTCATTTTCCTTTTTTGACGGGATTTCACCGCTTACAAATCAGAGCAACGCGGAAAACAGGCTGGGAGAAAACCCACAATTCCCTTTGGAATGGAACAGTGCTACATTTCCAGCATTCCCTGGTGGATAAAAACTCTGAAATCCATGTCCAGGGGCAGAAGATGGAGCTGGAACTCCCCTTGCACCTCTGCCACTCCTGCCCACACGGAAAACGCAAAAGGGGAAAACGCAAAATCCCCACCCAGCACCTTTGGAACTGTGCTACACTTTCTTCTACATTTTCCAGCATTCCCTGGTGGATAAAAACTCTGAAATCCATGTCCAGGGGCAGAAGATGGAGCTGGGACCCTCCTCGTACCTCTGCCACTCCTGCCCACATGGAAAATGAACTGGGAGAAAACATGAAAACCCACCCAGCACCTTTGGAATTTTGCTACATTTTCTTCTAGATTTTACAGCATTCCCTGGTGGATAAAAGCTCCCAAATTCATGTCCAGGGACAGAAGATGGAGCTGGAACTCCCCTCGCACCTCTGCCACTCCTGCCCACGCAGAAAACACAAAATGAGAAAATGCAAAAAGAGGAAACGCAAAAACCCCACCCAGCACCTTTGGAACTGTGCTACATGTTCTTCTATATTTTCCAGCATTCCCTGATGGATAAAAACTCTGAAATCCATGTCCAGGGGCAGAAGATGGAGCTGGAACTCCCCTTATACCTCTGTCTCTCCTGCACACGCGGAAAACGCAAAAGGGGAAAATGCAAAAGGAGGAAACGCAAAAACCCACCCAGCACCTTTGGAACTGTGCTACATTTTCATCTACATTTTCCAACATTCTCTGGTGGATAAAAGCTCCCAGCTCCACATGCAGAAGATGGAGTTGGGACCCCCCTCGTACCTCTGCCGCTCCTGCCCACGAAGCGCAGGTCGTTGAACCGCGCCACCTGGTTCTTCATGGCGGCCGTGGCGTTGCGCAGCTCCGCCGAGTAATTCTCGTCATTCCCGGCCATCACCGTCACCAGGGTCCCGTCAGGGACATCCCCCAGGGCCACCACCTGTGACAGCAAGAGCAGAACCCTCAGTTCACTTCGTTTCTCTGAGAAGTAAAACTGGGCGGACAAATCCGCGGTGAAAATCTGGGTGGGCCAAGCGGGCGTTGGAGGAGTTGGGAATCGTTTTAAATTGCTGGGATGGGAATTCTCTGCTTCCCCCAGATGTTGTGCCCTTGGTTATTCTCTAATCAGGGGTTTTCAGTTGGATGATAGAATTTGAGCTGTGAAATGCCAAGTGCCACCACACAGGCCCGCTGCTGAACGGTCACGGTTGATTTGTTGCTGTGCTAAAATGTTTTCCAATCTGGATAAAATAATTCTAATTATTCTCCCCATTTCCTGGAGAACCAAAGGACCTAAGATAGTGAATTTTTAAAATATCATTGTATTACCATAACTTATATTCTTTAAAATGCATCATTTTTTTACTCCTCATTGTGGATTTCTACCATTTGAAACCCGATTTTTCCTAATGGTTGGACAGAAATTTTATGGATTTCTACCATTTGAAACCAAAATTTTTCTAATGATTGGACAGAAATTTTGTGGATTTCTACCATTTGAAACCAAATTTTTCCTAATGGTTGGACAGAAATTTTTCTCCCTCGATGCACCGCCGAAACACCCAGTGTGATGTGAAATGAAAAATGCTCTGAGATGAAAAATACGGAGCAGGAGCTTTCCAAAATCTCTGTAATTGTCAGTAAATAAATTCAAGTAGCAGCGCTTGATTTATATCAGGAGCTCTTAACAGAGCTGCCCAAGCAGAAATGCAGAGCAAGGCCGTGGAAAATCAGGCCTCAATCAAATGTTTAATCCCAATTTACTGAACAATTCCTTTATTTTCCTTCAGGAGCATCAAGCAAATAATTTGCAGGCCTCACCCTCGAGTGGATGGATGGAAATCAGGACCTGAATTAAAGACTTTCCCCTTATCCCACAATATTTGTGCTCCTGGCTGCCAGAATCCATCAAAACTTTGGGAGCACGGGATTCACTGGGTTTTGATGAGAAAGATTTCTGAACTTAAATATTCTGATTTATTTACACTGTTCACACTGGCTTAGCGATGAAAAAATTTAATTTTTCTTGCATCTCCCTGAATTCCCCAAACTAATTCCACCTGCTGGAAATCCATGGACCTCTGACAAAAATCAGAGTTTGAATGATTTTGTCTGATTTTCTTTAGAGCCCCTTGCTCTTTGCCCAATTCCACAGAAACCCCTCAAAACCCCCCCAAAAAAACAAACCCAGAGATAAAAATCCAGCTTGTTTTTAATTCCTCTTTTGCCCTCTGGAAGAGGAACCAGTCCTCTGAGTTGCAGCTCGAGATTTTCCTTCCTCTTAACATTTTCTGACTGCAGTCCAGGCAGTTACAATTGGCTGAAGTTTGTCACAACCTGATTTTATTTCTCTTTTCTGATCTCTTTGCTGTTTACAAGCAGGATCAGCAGCTCCTTTACTTGATTTTTACTCCCCTGCCAAATCCACCTCCCAGCACAGGAGAGAATTCCCCATTTTCAGGGATTTCCCAGCTTTTTTTTTTCTCCCACAAGAGGCTGAGCTTTTCACTTCTGTGCTCTCCCTTTGCTCACCCCTAACCCTGATTTTCACTTCCACATGCAGAGCAGAAATCTCTGGGTCAAAATTCCCTCTTTTCATTTTGATTTCAACTTCCTCTTTCCCCGTTCCTCCCCAGCCCTGATTTTTGGGTTTTTGTTCTCCTCTCTGTGCTGTAATTTGGTTTTTTTGGGCCTGCTCTCAGCTCGGCTTTTCAGATTTCCCTGATTTTGGCCCTGCTGGAAAAGCTGAAGCTTGGAAATCGTCACAAAATCAGCAACTCCAGAGCCTGTCCTTAAAAATTTCTGAGAAACCTCGATGCATCCACATCTGATAGAGAAAAACTGAAAAAGGGAAAATCAGGGCTCTACCCTGCCTTGAAAATATTGAATTTAAGGGCATATATGCCAGGATTTTTAAGCTTTCACAAAGCTTTTAATTCATCCAGGGCCAGTTGTCTCTGACAGAAATATTTTAAAGCTTTCAAATCCCAACCTTGGCGATAAAAAACAGGAAGAAAATCTTAAAAATGAGTCAAAACCTGACCCAGCCCAGAAAAGAAACTGGACTTGAAAGTCACAGGCGGCAGAAACAGAAATACAAATATTTCCATTAGTAAAAAGACTCAACAGATAAGGTGGAACTTGTTACTGGAGTTATCAAGAACTTGGTTTGCACTTTTTACCTCTGAAAATTTGCATTTCCAGAGGAGCAAGAAGAATATCAGGGTATCTAAATTTACTTTTCCTGCATCAATTAATCCAAATTGGCCTCTTAAATTAAGATTTGGATTCTTAACACCAGTTGGACAATGAATTTAAATGGCACCTTATTGGTTATTGTGAATTAATTTTTAAGGTTTTCAGAATAATTTTTGGATTCAGGGAAAACCAATGGAAATTGATGATTTTGGTTTGAAATAATATCCCAATCCTGCAGAATTTTTAGTGGATTTTTCTAAATGTGAGGAGAAAACTCTCTGCCTGCCTCTTTTTATTCCTACCATGAATAAAAATAACAAATACTCAATAAAACTCAGCGCTTTTCGTCAGGTGCAAACAAAATATTGGCAGCAGAGGAGCGATCAGAACTGAATTATTTTTTTTTTTTCCTGGGCCAAAAGATCTGAAAAACCCCGATTTTTAGAGCAGCTTTGCAAATACTTGATATTTAGCAGAAAAACCACAGGGATGTGGCAAATTCTTCCAGGATTTATTTCCCAGCTGCCCACGGAGAGAGAATTTGGGGGGTGAACTTGAGGAACACGGAGCCAGCAGGTGCCTCCAACCCTTCCAGGCTCTCCTAATAAATCCCTAATTTTCGGGGTGGGTTTCATTATTAATTTGATTAATTTTTAATTTTTTTTTCCCCTCTCTCTCCTGGCTATTTCCAGGTGGGATTATCCCAGTTTTCCAAACTCCGGGTTGAGCACTGAGGCTGCGGGCATTGCTGAAAACCCCTGGAATTTTTATTTTTTCCACATCAAGGGAGTTATTCCCCGCTTCCAAGGATGGGGATGGAGCAGGAGAGGGAAGAGATGCCTTTCCAATATTTCCATATTTTCTCTGCCATGCCGGGATCCCCCAGAATTTCCTGGATCCCCCAGGAAAAATCGGAATTTTTGCTCTCTCTTCCCTCCTTTCACTCCCGGCCTTTTCTGCCTTCCAGCAGGAAAACTTCCCTGCTAATTACAGCCCGGTGCGTGGGGAAGAGTGTAATAATTAATGGAAATGGGGGAATTTAGGAAGTGACCCCGTGATCGGTTCCTCCCTCTGCCCCGCTCTTATCTGCGGGAAAACAAGAGCAGACACAATAAAACTTTTCCCCCCCGTTCAGCAGCAATTCCCAAAAGCTGAACTGATTCCCTTCTCCCTCGTTTTTCCTCTTCCCCAAAAACAGAGGAGAGGCTCCAGTCTGGTGGCCTTCAACATAAAAATAAATAAATAAATAAAAATAATAATAAAAAAAAGTTGTGCGAGGCAGACGGGGTTTAGCAAAAAAAAAAAAAAAAAAAAAAAAAAAAAATGAGCTCGGGTTTGACAAATCCCGATCCTAAATGGAGCCCCGGGGCTCCCAGGAGCTGCGTGTCTGTGCGGCTCCCGGCTCGGATAAAAGGATAAGGATAAGAATTCCCTTTGCCTCCCCAATCTGCAGCAGCAGCGAGAAAAGCAGCGAGTTCAGCGACAGTCCCGGGGCAGGAAAAGAGCGAGAGGAGGATGGTTTTACTCCTAGGAGGAGGATTTTACTCCAAAGGAGGATGATTTTACTCCGAAGGAGAATTATTTTACTCCAAGAAAGATACTTTTCCTCTAAAGGAGGCTGATTTTACTCCAAAGAAGGATGATTTTCCTCCAGGAGAGGATGATTTTACTCTAAGAGAGGCTGATTTTCCTCCAGGAGAGGATGATTTTCCTCTAAAGAAGGATGATTTTCCTCCAAGAGAGGATGATTTTCCTCTAAAGAAGGATGATTTTCCTCCAGGAGAGGATGATTTTCCTCTAAAGAAGGATGATTTTCCTCCAAGAGAGGCTGATTTTCCTCCAAGGAGGATGATTTTCCTCCAAGAGAGGATGATTTTCCTCCAAGGAGGCTGATTTTCCTCCAGGAGAGGATGATTTTCCTCTAAAGAAGGATGATTTTCCTCTAAAGGAGGATGATTTTACTCCAAGGAGGATGATTTTCCTGGGAGCCGGGTAACGGGAAGGCAGCAAAGCGCCACAAGCATCCCCCGCCCGGCTCGGGATCTCCTCTCCCATTCCCTTCTCCCCATCTTTTCCCGATTTTATTTGGATTTAGCAAAAGCTCTGGAAAAGGGGGGAGAGCTCCGAGCGCTCTGGCCGGGTTAGGCCGCGGCTTTGCTGTCACTGAAGGCGGCCAATAAAAGAGGAAATGTGGTTTTTGGGATTGTGGCTGGGCTGCTTTGTGGTCCCTGGCAGGGGAAAACCCGGCACGTCCCGGGGCTGCGGGCGGGTGTCCCCCGGGGGTGGCAGCGGGACACAGGGACAGACGGACACACGGACAGAGGGACACACGGACATAGGGACAGAAGGGACACACGGACAGAGGGATAGAAGGGACACACGGACAGAGGGACACACGGACATAGGGACAGAAGGGACACACGGACAGAGGGATAGAAGGGACACACGGACAGAGGGATAGAAGGGACACACGGACAGAGAGACAGAGGGACACTCGGACACAGGGACACACAGACAGAGGGACACACAGACACACGGTCAGAGAGACACTCGGACACAGGGACACACAGACACAGGGACACACAGACACACGGTCAGAGAGACACTCGGACACAGGGACACACAGACAGAGGGACACACAGACACACGGTCAGAGAGACACTCGGACACAGGGACACACAGACACAAGGACACAGGGACAGAGGGACACACGGACAGAGGGACCTGCGACCACCCTGGGCGATTTTTGGGGTATCCCGCGGCTCCTTCAGTTCGTCTCCATCTGCGGCATCTGCTCCCCAGAGCAGCCAAACTCCGCGGGGCTGGCTTTTGAAAACACAATTTATTTATTTCTATTTTTTTCCTCCCTTTGAGCCTCTCGCTGCCAGAATTCTGAATGGGGAGAAGAAGCTGCAGGGAGATTTGAGCTTTTCCCTGTCCCGCCTGCCACCGCTCCTGTCCGGAGCGCGGCTGGAGGGGGAAGGATGGAGGGAAAGGAAAGGAAAGGAAAGGAAAGGAAAGGAAAGGAAAGGAAAGGAAAGGAAAGGAAAGGAAAGGAAAGGATGGAAGGAGAGACAGAAAGCAAAAAAAGAAGGAAGGAGAGAAGGGATGGAAGAAGGGATAGGAAGGAGGGATAGAAAGGATGGAAGGAGGGATAGAAAGGATGGAAGGAGGGAAGCACAGAGCGAGCCCCGTGCAGATCCAAACCCCATCCCCGCACTTTTCCCCCCCATCCCCACCCCAGCCCTACCTTGAAGGCGATGGGCAGCGTCTTGTTGCAGCGCCAGTGCGTGGGCAGCACGGAGCAGAGGAAGTTGGGGCTGTCGGTGCGCACCAGCTCCCCGGGGTGATCCGCCAGGACCTCCACCATGCTGCGGTCGGCGCTGCGCAGCTTCCCCGGCAAAGCCCCGCCGTGCTCGGCTCCGGGCAGCGCCAGCGGCTCGCTCATCTTCCCCGGGCTCAGCGTGGTGGAGGGCGGCGTGAAGCGGCGGCTGGTGCTGGTATCTACGGGGATACGCATCACAACAAGCCTTTAGGGCCACACAACACCTCCACTGAGTTCCTACGCGGCGGCCACGCGAGCGCAACTCCTGGGCGAGCCGCTCGCTGGGGACCAACATAAACGGGAGCGGGCTGGGCGCCCGCCGAGAGGCTGTTCCTGCGCCAGTCCCCCCACTTGGGTCTGTGCTGGTGGCCTTAACTCTTGGCTTGCTGGCCAGGAGGAACAGATCCCGTTAATCCGATAAGCGCCAGGGTCGTGCTGTACCGCGGCGGGGACGCGCAAAGCGAGCGGGGCCAAAGCTCATCCCAAACTCCCAGGGAAAAATAAAAAATGAAATTAGGGAGGCGCGGCCAGGAGCACGCGCTTCCCGGCTTCTTCCAGGTGATTTCTCTCCGGTCCCGAGAGAAAGCAAAAGGAGCCGGCGTCTTCCGGAGGCAAAAATCGCTCTTTGAGGGAAATTCGGGGCTGTTCTTCGGAGGAGGCGGAACGCGAGCTCGGCTCGCTGAGCAAAGGTCAGCCGGCTACAACTGGAGAGAAATTCACGGCCACACACTCACGCACACGCACATCTACCGGACTTCATCAAATATTTACAATAGAATCTGTGGAGAATTTAAACACAACAGGAATCCATTAATGTTCTCCGCGAGATTTTTTTTTTTTTTTTTTTTTAAAGCAGCCTTGAAAATGAGTTTCAGTAGTTTGGTTGGCGTTGCTCTAAGAGCGCTCGTGTCGTGACCTTTCAATCATTCTTGCGCAAAAAGGAAAAAAAAAAAGAAAAAGAAAAAAATAAAAGCTCAGTGCATGGCATTCAAGCTTCAGATCTCGATCTTTGGTAAAACGCTTTTCATGAATTTAAAGAAAAGTCACAGGCGATCGCAAGCGCCGAGCTGAGAGGTCCAAGAGCTGCAAACTCGGGGTTGGGGATGTTGGTTAAATTGTGGGTTCTCTCTGTGGTTTTGTGTGTGCAACAGCGCTCTCTCTCTCCCACTCACGTCCTCCTCAGCAGCCAAACCAAGTCTGCAACAACTTCGGCGCCCGCTGCCAATTCTCTCTCTCTCTCTTTTTTTTTTTTTTTTTTTTTTCAGTATCTCAGACAGTTCTTCCTCTAGTTCGGCCACAGGAACCGGCTGCTTAACAATATTTGAACCGCAGCAGGTGGAAGCCTGCTTGGGCAAGCATGGTTTTTCTCCCTCTCGTCCTGCGGGATGGAGCCCGCCGCGCACGCAGAGACCCAAAAACCACCGGCGACAACTCGAAAATTAAAAAAAAAAAAAAAAAACCAACAAAACACCAAAACCCCCTCAGCGAAATCGCTACTTTTGACCGGCTGAAAAATCTTTTTCCTTCCGCGAAACGAGGAGGCGGCAGCAGAGGGGGTGACCCCACGGCGGCGAGAGAGGCGGAAAGCAGCGGGCGCGACCAAACCCACAAAGTTGCCAGCCGGGTTTAGAGCGAGATCAGCTCCCAGCCGGGCTTAGAGAGAGATCAGCTGGGTTTAGAGATCAGCTCCAGCCGGGTTTAGTGAGCAGTTCCAGCTGGGTTTAGAGATCAGCTCCCAGCTTGGTTTAGAGCGCAGCTCCCAGCCTGGTTTAGAGCGCAGCTCCTGCCGGCTTTAGAGAGCGGCTCCAGCCGGGTTTAGAGATCAGCTCCAGCCGGGTTTAGGGATGAGCCGCAGCCTCGCTCAGCCCCAGCGCGTTCCCACGGCGGGAGCTGCCGGTGTTTCCCGTGGGGAAGCAGAATTCCTGCCGGGATGCGCGGTGGGAGCGCGCCCGGCCGGCGGCCGCCGGGCTGGCTGGAGGTGGCCGGGAGCGAGTCGGGGCGGCGGAGGCGTGCGGAGGAATGTCATTCCCCCGGTGCTTTGCATACGGGGAGGGCACCGGCCAATCACGGCCCTACCGGGGCGCGGCCGCGGGCCGGGGGCTCCCGGAATCGGTGCGGGGCGAGCGCACCCGCGCCTCGTTCCCCTCCTGCTCCCCCGGGGCACCGCGGCTCCGAGCCCGCCCGGGCACCGGCGCCCCCCGCTCCTGCCAGCCCCGGCCGTGCCCGCCTGGCTCCCGAGGCTGAGCTGGCCCGTGGCTCACGGAACGCCCGCCCCCGGTGCCCGCAAGGTGCCCGCAGAGCCGCAGACACCGCCCCGCCACACGCTCGCTCCGATCCCGGTGGCCCCCGCTCCTCTCCCGGTGGTCCCCGCTCCTCCCCGCAGAGCTGCCGGCACTCTCAGCTGTGGGATTTTTTTTGGGGGGACACAAGGGTCCCCGACACGGTCACGGCCAGCCCGGTGTCCCCTTGGAGCGGAGCGCAGCCCCGAGGGGCGCCCGGCGCCGCTGGGTTTGGCGGGGCGGTGGCGGCGCTCGCAGGCAGGGCCATCCCTGCCAGCCCTGCTCCTCCTCCTCCTCCTCCTCCTCCTGCTCTGCAAGGCCAGCGCGGGGACAGCAGCGCCGGGGACAGCTCGGGCAGAGCCACACGGCCACCAGCAGCTCGCCAGCCGCCGGTGGCTCCGAGCCCGCGGAGCCGGGAGTGAGGATGCTGGGTGGAGGCGTGGCTGCCGGCTCGGGATGGGGATTTTGGTTTGGTGGCTTTCTTTTTAATTTTAAATTTTTTTTTCTGATTTTTAAATTTTTTTCTGATTTTTTTTTAAATGCTGGTCGCCCATCCCGCGATCCCCGCCGCTGCCGGAGCCCGGACCGGGAACGCAGCGATCCCGAGCCGGCCCCGCCGCGATCTCGGCGCTTTCTTTGCGCTTCTCTCCGCCAGCTCTCACCCTCCTCTCCCGCCGCATCCCCGCCCCTCCCCGCGGCCACCAGCGGGCCACCTCACCCTCCGGATGGATGGATGGATAAATGGATGGATAAATGGATTTATAAATGGATTTATAAATGGGTCTGGGGTGCTCGCAGGGAACCCCGACGCGCGCTCGGTGCAGTTCCCGCTGCGGCCGCTGGAGGGCGCGCGCCGCCCGCCGGCCGAGCGGCACCGGGGGGGGCGCGGGGAGACCCCGGGATTTGGGATCGGGATTGGAATTTGGGATCGGGATTTGGGATTGGGGTTTAGGGTCGGGATTTGGGATTTGGGCTCAGGATTGGGATTTGGGAGCGACCGCTGCTTTTGGGAGCTGCGCCCAACACGACTCCTCCTGTCCTTACAGGGACTGAGACCTCCCACATCCCCAGGAGAGACCCCCGGGATTTGGGATTTGGGGTTGGGATTTGGGGACAGCGGCTGCTACAACCTGGGGAGCTGCTCCCAGCTGTCCCCTCAGGGGTTGAGACCCCTCCACACCCCAGGACAGCGCCCCGAGCACCCCTGGGCCCAGGGGATGCTCTGGGGACACTGCAGCCCCAGCGCTCCGATGCTGCGGGGTTTAGCGCAATTAAACCGCGAAAATAATAAAAATAATAATTAAAGCGGCGGGGAGAACTCGGCGAGGGATGCTCCGGGAGCCCCGGATTCCCCGGCACTGCCCAGCAGAATTTTCGGGTCCTTTTTCCCCCCCCAAAAAAAGCGCTCGCCCGCCGCGCTTGCAACAGGTCCCTGTTTTTAAGCAGCCGAATTTGGTGCTTAAATTATTTCACCAAACTTCCTAATTTTTTGACATTTTTTCCTTTTAAAATACTTTTAAAAATCCCGCTTTTCCAACTTTCTCTCATGCAACAGCCCTGAATTTAAATTACTTTTCTATTTTAAGGAAAAAATATAAATAAATAAATATCCAGGGGAATGGCTGTTACAAGCCCCAGCTTAAAACCCATCTGGGCTGTATTAGCGGCCGATAACTTTTTACGGGCACGGCAGAGATAAGAAGAGTTATTTTACTGATGTGCATCCATCTGCTAAAATGTGAAAAAAAAAAAAAAAAAAAAGCGTTTAATCGGTTCTCTTTTCTTACTCAAGACATGGGGAGGATTTTCTATTTAAATCCGTGAATGTTTTGAGCTGAGTTTAACTCCCTGCTTTGCATCTCGCCTTAGTTCGAGCTCCTTGGAAACGCGAAATAATCGCAAAATAATCACGGAATAATCACAAAATAATCAGAACATAAACACAAAATAAACACAAAATAAACACAGAATAAACACAAAATAAACACAAAATAAACGCGCCCCAAGCTAGAGAAGCAGAAAACGCCACGATTTAGCAGAGACGCAGAAATTCCATTTTTTCCCCATAAATTCCCGGAGTTATCGGGACTTTAATGTGCTTTAAAGGCGAAAATTTTGTATTTCAGTGCGCGGATGCTTCGGCGAGGGAAGTTGAGGAGTTAAATCCGAGAGAGCAGCCGGGGCAAACACGGGGAGGAGATTTTGGTGCGGATCGAGCTGTTTATTTTACAGCCCCATTAGCACCGCCCGCACCTGCCTGCCTTCGCTTTTATTTGGGTTTTTTATTATTTTTTTTTTTTTCAGTTTAGTGGGTTTTTTCCTGTATTTTTTTAGCCAATTCTATTCATCCTCTCCTTTCCAATTTTATTTTTGGCGTGGTAAGAAGAGCGACGCTCGGTGTGTTTATTGTCCTCGCGTGCAGGTGCTCTGGAAAAATGGGAATTAAGCAGATTTTGGGAATAGGAAACCGTGCGAAGCCGACGCTGCTCCTCCCAAAATGAGGATTTTTAGCATCCCTAAATTTAAGAGTGCTCGGACAGGATTTTGGGAACGGCCACGGGTGTCACAACTCCCCTAATTTGTATTTCAACACCAATTTCTGTCGGCTGGAAACAAACCCCAAGGGAATCTCCATCCTCCAAGCACAAAATCCCGATTTTTTTTTTCCATTCCGCGGTCAAGGAAAATGCCAAAGAGAGGCGGCAACAATTTTGGGGTGAATTTTAACCAGCCTGAACAACGCAGTTAAATATTCCCCAAATTCTTCCCCTTTGCACCTGAATTTCTTTAATTTATGCCCAAAATATCCTATCATACAAATTCATCAATGAAGCCGCTGGTTCATTGTTGGAAGCAAAACACGCTTAAAACACCACTATAAATATATTTTTAGCACGTTGTTTGATTATCCCTGCAAATATTTAATGCATTGGAGTCACAGAAGAAAAATCCCATAAATCTAAATTAAATTATTTGGGGGGAAATAAAGAAAAAGATGATTTTGTGTTTATTTCCTGCAGCGATGTCTCACACAAAAATAGGAAATTATCCCAAATGCCGCCGGGAATGGGGTGAATTCCCTGATTTCCAGGTTGGGAAATGCCCAAATCCCGGCAGGAATTCTGGCTTTGATCTCTGCGAGAGAAAATCCCGATCGGAGAACTGACCCCAAACTCGGGTTGTTCGGGATCCTGGAAAAACTTCCCGAGGACCTGCAGCCCCTTTAGGATCCTCAGGTGAAAAATCCCAAATCCTTTAGGATCCTCAAATAATAAAGGGGGGGAATCCCAAATCCTTTAGGATACTCAAGCAATAATGGGGTTTAAAACCCTAAAACATTTAGGAGCCCGGGGTGATTATGGGGTTTAAAATCCCAAATGCTTTAGGATCTTCAAGTTATAATGGCTAAAATCCCGGGACTTTTAGGGTCTTCAGGTGATCTCAATGGGAAAAACCCCAAATCTTTAGGATCCTCAAGTGATAATGGGACTTAAAACCCTAAAGCCTTCAAGATCCTCAAGCAATAAAGGGGTTTTAAACCCCAAATCCTTTAGGATCTTCAGGTGATACTGGCTAAACCTCATCACTTTTAGGACCCTCAGGTGATAACGAGGCTTAAAACCCAAAATCCTTTAGGATCCTCAAGCAATAACAGGGTTTAAAACCTCAAATCCTTCAGGATGCTCAAATAATAATGGGGCTTAAAACCCTAAAGTCTTTGGGATTTTCAGGTGATAATGGCTAAAACCACATAGCTCAGGAACCTCAGGAGACAACAGTGAGAAAAACCCCAAATCCTTTAGGATCCTCAGGTGATAATGGCTAAACCTCATCACTTTTAGGACCCTAAGGTGATAACGAGGCTAAAAATCCCAAATCCTTTAGGATCCTCAAGCAATAACGGGGTTTAGAACCCCAAATCCTTTAGGATCATCAAGTAAAAAGGGGCTTAAAACCCCAAATCCTTTAGGATGCTCAAGTAATAATGGGGCTTAAAACCCTAAAGTCTTTAGGATTTTCAGGTGATAATGGCTAAACCTCATAACTTTTAGGACCCTCGGGTGATTATGGTGGGTAAAACCCCAAATCCTTTAGGATCCTCAAGTAGTAATGGGGATTAAAACCCCATGGCCTTTAGGATCCTCAGGTGATAATGGGGTTTTAAACCCCAAATCCTTCAGGATCCTTAGGTGATAATGGCTAAACCTCATCACTTTTAGGACCCTCAGGTGATCACGGTGGGAAAAATCCCAGGATTTTCCTCCTCGGATTTACACAGCTCTGGGGCACTGGGGGCAATTTCTGCTGGAAAAATCCCTTTTTTGGGTTTGCCCTGGGCAGTTTTGCTCCTTCCCCTGTGGGACAGAAATAACAAAATGCAGTTGGGATGGAGGAATTCCAAGCGGAATTTGAGTTCTTAGAGAATCATAAAATCATGGGATTTTATCATGCACTTTCTCAGCTGAGGAATCCCCTAAAATAATCAAACTGTGGGAGACCCCTGCAATAATCCAGTTCTAAACAGATTTTCTGTGTTCAACCAGGACTGGATCATCCCCTGGGACATCTCCAGGAATCCTGTCCCCTCACCAATGGGAATCTTTTTTCCCCTTAGAATTCAAGCTCATATTTTGCTCCACATTCCCCAAAAATCCTGAAAAACTCCAAATTTATCCCAGCATTGATTGATTGATTGGACATTTAGGGATTGGGATTTTCAGATGATTTTTCATCTCAGTGACAGCAACACCGAGGCACAAAGTGAGGCTGAGACCATAAAAAAGAGCTTTCTGCCCTAAAAATCCAAAATTTGTTCATCTCTGGATATCCAGAGTTATCCCTGGAGCTTTTTTGCTTCCAGATCCTCCTGGGAAATGAGAAAAATTCAACATTTGTTCATCTAGGATTGTCCTGAGTTATCCCTGGAGCTTTGGTGCTTCCAGATCCTCAAATTGCTCTGGGAAATAAAAAAAATTAGGATCTGGATGTCTTGGAAATTCCTGGTTTGACTGATGGACGCTTCCTCAGCTGAGGAATCCCCTAAAATAATCAAATTATGGGAAGGCACTGAAATAATCCAGTTGTAAACAGATTTTCTGTGTTAAACCAGGATTGGATCATCCCCTGGGACATCTCCAGGAATCCTCTGGCAGCCCTCACCAGTACTTGGAATTAAAAAACGTGGGGCAGATTTAAATGGGAATCTTCCCTTCTCTTCCTGGGTGGGGAATTTTTTTGGGTCTGGAGCATTTTGAGCTTGTGAGGTTTGTCCTCAATGCCTTGGATCTGCCCTGGGGTTTAGGGAGGGGAAAATTCCCATCAAATCCTCTGGTCCTCTTTATTCCAGGTGGGATTTGGGAGCCAGGGTGGGCACAAAGAGATTTGAGTGCCAGAGGGGGATCAGAGTTTTGGGTGTGAGAATGGGATCAGAGATTTGGGTGTGAGGATGGGATCAGAGATTTGGGTGCCAGGGGGGATCAGAGATTTGGGTGCCAGGATGGGATCAGAGATTTGGGTGCCAGGATGGATCAGAGATTTGGGTGCCAGGGTTGGATCAGAGATTTGGGTGCCAGGATGGGATCAGAGATTTGGGTGCCAGGGATGGATCAGAGATTTGGGTGCCAGGGATGGATCAGAGATTTGGGTGCCAGGATGGGATCAGAGATTTGGGTGCCAGGATGGGATCAGAGATTTGGGTGCTAGGGGGGATCAGAGATTTGGGTGCCAGGGGGGATCAGAGATTTGGGTGTGAGGTTGGATCAGAGATTTGGGTGCCAGGATGGGATCAGAGATTTGGGTGCCAGGGATGGATCAGAGATTTGGGTGCCAGGGGGGATCAGAGATTTGGGTGTGAGGTTGGATCAGAGATTTGGGTGTGAGGATGGGATCAGAGATTTGGGTGGCAGGATGGGATCAGAGATTTGGGTACCAGGATGGGATCAGAGATTTGGGTGCCAGGGTGGGATCAGAGATTTGGGTGCCAGGGGGGGATCAGAGATTTGGGTGCCAGGGTTAGATCAGAGATTTGGGTGCCAGGATGGATCAGAGATTTGGGTGCCAGGATGGGATCAGAGATTTGGGTGCCAGGATGGGATCAGAGATTTGAGTGTGAGGTTGGATCAGAGATTTGGGTGCCAGGATGGGATCAGAGATTTGGGTGCCGGGGGGGATCAGAGATTTGGGTGTGAGGATGGGATCAGAGATTTGGGTGCCAGGATGGGATCAGAGATTTGGGTGCCAGGATGGGATCAGAGATTTGGGTGCCAGGATGGGATCAGAGATTTGGGTGCCAGGATGGGATCAGAGATTTGGGTGCCAGGATGGGATCAGAGATTTGGGTGCCAGGATTGGATCAGAGATTTGGGTGCCAGGATGGGATCAGAGATTTGGGTGTGAGGTTGGATCAGAGATTTGGGTGCCAGGGTTGGATCAGAGATTTGGGTGTGATTATGGGATCAGAGATTTGGGTGCCAGGATGGGATCAGAGATTTGGGTGCCAGGATGGGATCAGAGATTTGGGTGGGAGGAGGGATCAGAGATTTGGGTGTGAGGATGGGATCAGAGATTTGGGTGCCAGGATGGGATCAGAGATTTGGATGCCAGGGTTGGATCAGAGTGGCCCAGGGAGGATGAGGAACAGCCCAGGTGTTCAAGGTCCATCCCACATCCCAGCTGGGGATCCTGAGCCCTCTCCTGTCCCTTTTGAAGGGATTTTTTTTGGGAATTTTTAGGGATTTTGTCCCCTCTGGTGCCTCCCCATCCCCTAACACCCATCCTGACCTTCCCCCCATTCTCTTTTTTGACAAAAATCTGGAATTCTGCTTTTCCTCACCCCCTTTCCCTCCAGCCTCGTTCCAGCCCTGCCCCAAACCCATCCAAACCCTCCAGATGATCCCAGAATTATTTTTATTTCTCACAAACTCCTCCCTGAGCACAGCTCACCCCTTGTCCAGGGGGATTTGCTGTGGAGGGACCAATGCTGAGCAGGATCCAGGTCCTGCTTCCCAAAATCCAGGTGCTGCATCTGGATCCAGATACCCACAAAAGTTCATTTCAGAGCACCAGGATATTTAAAATCTGCTTTTCCCCCAGTTCTTTTGCACAGTGATGGAATCAGGGACTGTCACTGCCTCGATTTTTGCTTTTTTTAGCCAGCACAAAGAATCCTGGCAGGATTTTTAGGTGGGAATAATCTGAATTATCCCCACAAAATCAACTCTGTGCACAGGAATATTGAACAAATATTTGGTTTATTCCCTGCACAAACCACCCCTCCTGCCAGCCTCTCAATATTTGATTTTTCTCCTGGATCTGCAGTGTCCTGAGGAGCAGGAATTCCATCTGGAACATTCCTAACTGGACACTCACACCAAAACCCTTCCCAACCTCAGCCCTTCTCCTTTTTATCCTGTAAATTCCTTTTTATCCCCTGCTCTCAAGCAGGAAATTCAAATATTCATTACTCAGATGCTACCAAAAAAAGACCAAACCAGAGAATTCCTGCACCTGACAGAGCTGAAAACATCCCACAAACCCCAACATTTATTCTGGATGTGTCACAACACCCTGGTGGAAAAAAAAATGGATTTTTTTTTTTCCTTATTTTTTCTGCTTTGGAAAGAAATCCTCCTTTGGAGTGTGGAAACATAGCAGGAAATTCCCAATTTCATCCCTCAGTGGATGGGAAATGATTCTGTGCCATCGTTCCAAGGGTTCTGCCACAGGGGAAAAATTCAGGAGGAATTCAGAGTTCAAGGGATTCAAAAATCAGAAAAATCAGAAAAATCTGATCCAGCTGCAAAGAGAAACTTCTGCACTTCCCACCAACAGCAGGGGCCAAATAAATTTGTTAAAGCACCGTGGGGAGAGAGGAAAAGTGAAGGAATCCTCAAGCAGGAGGGAAAAATAAGAAAAATTTCTCCCAACTTTCATTCTCTGATGTCCATTGGCTCTTTTAAAATTCATTCCATAAAAAAACCATTAAAACCTGGCTAAAACCACTTTTTCCACATTAATTTCAGCAAATATTTAGCAGGAAAAGAGGGATTAAGGGAAGAGCTAGAAGAATATAGAAATTAAATCTATTTTACAATGCCAGGTGTTAAAAAAAAAAAAGATATGATGGCACATGGGCTGTGCAAGAGGTTCCAGTGATGTTAGAAAAAAGGTTTATTATTTATAAATAATAAAAAAAAAATAAAAGTTTTATTTATTTTTTATTATTTATAAATAACCCATGGAAGGGTTTATGAAGTTGGGGTAAAATTCCCATTATTTTATCCCAAGTTATTTTATCCCAATGTTGTTTGAGATGTTCTGATTTTATTTAATTCTTGTTTTTATTTAATTATTTTATTTAATTCTTGTTTGGGAGGGATTCAAAACTCCTCAGTCCTAGAGGCTGAACTTTTAATTGGGGTTAAAATCCATCCCTGGGATGCAGAAATTTGGGATTGGGACTCAAATCAACCAACAAATCCCATCCTTGGCTGTTCCCAAATTCCCAAACCCACCCAATTCCATCACCCCCCACTTTTGGGGGCAACCCCAAATTAAAATAAAATAAAATAAATTATAAAACCCCAAATATTTGAAATAAAAGCGATTTTGAAGCATTTCCTTAGGAAGAAATTTGCAACATTTTTCTCTTTCAAAATTCCTGCAGGAAGTTCCTGATTTCCAACAGAAATCTGGATTTTTAGAGTTTTTTTTTAATCCCCTACAATTTTGTGTTAATCCCCAACTCCACGACAAAGGAAAACTTTGGGAAAAGGAAAGAGAAAATTGACAAATGGAGCAAACTGAAAAATGACTTTTAGAGGGTTTTTTTTTCCATTACAAGTTTTGCTGTTAATCCCAACTCCGCAACAAAGGAAAATATTGGGAAATGAAAATAAAGAATCTTTACCAAAGAAAATCAAGAATCTTTACCAAACAAACCCAATATTTGTCAAACAAATCTGCTTTTCCTCATCAGGTACATGGTCCAGGAGAAGGGAGAGGCCAACCCAAAGTGCCCAGGGCTCATTTTTGGGGTTCAGAGATGCCCAAACTCTCCAAGAACTCCCCAGTTCTTGCTCATAATCCCCACTACTACACGACCCAGGAAAAGAAAATTATGAATCTTTTTTACCAATGGAAATGAAGAATCTTTACCAAAGGACATAAAGGATTTTTACCAAAGAAAATAAAGAATCTTTACAAATGGAAATGAAGGATCTTTGCCCAAGAAAATAAAGAATTTTCACTAAAAAACAGCGAATTTTTACTAAAGGAAATAAAGATTTTTTCCAAGCCAACCAGAAGCTGCTCTGCTTTTCCTTATGGACCCCAGACAGGAGATGCCAACCCAAAGTGCCCAGGGCTCATTTTTGGGGTTCTGAGATCCCCAAACTCTCAAGAACTCCCCAGTTCTTGCTGATAATCCCCACTACATGACACAGGAAAAGAAAATTAAGAAACTTTATCAAAGAAAATGAAGAATCTTTACCAAAGGAAATAATGAATTTTTACCAATGGAAATGAAGAATCATTACCAAATAAAATAAAGATTTTTTACCAAGTCAACCAGAGGCTGCTCTGCTTTTCCTCATCGACCCCAGACAGGAGATGCCAACCCAAAGTGCCCAGGGCTCATTTTTGGGGTTCAGAGATCCCCAAACTCTCCAAGAACTCCTCAATTCTTGCTCATAATCCCCACTACTACACGACCCAGGAAAAGAAAATTAAGAATCTTTTTTACCAATGAA
This sequence comes from Catharus ustulatus, assembly GCF_009819885.2. Taxonomy (NCBI): domain Eukaryota; kingdom Metazoa; phylum Chordata; class Aves; order Passeriformes; family Turdidae; genus Catharus; species Catharus ustulatus. The sequence goes on along the minus strand of NC_046222.1, from coordinate 123,209,710 downwards.
AATAAAGAATCTTTATCAAAGAAAATAATGAATTTTTACCAATGGAAATGAAGAATCTTTACCAAATAAAATAAAGATTTTTTTCCAAGCCAACCAGAGGCTGCTCTGCTTTTCCTCATGGACCCCAGACAGGAGATGCCAACCCAAAGTGCCCAGGGCTCATTTTTGGGGTTTAGAGATGCCCAAACCCTGCAGGAACCCCCTAAATCTTGCTGTTAATCCCCACTACACGACCCAGGAAAAGAAAATTAAGAATCTTTTTTACCAATGAAAATGAAGAAGCTTTACCAAAGAAAATAATGAAGTTTTACCAATGGAAATGAAGAATCTTTACCAATGGACATAAAGGATTTTTACCAAAGAAAATAAAGAATTTTTACTAAAGAAAATAAAGAATCATTACCAAATCAAATAAAGAATTTTTTCCAAGCCAACCAGATGCTGCTCTGCTTTTCCTCATCGACCCCAGACAGGAGATGCCAACCCAAAACACTCAGCGTTCATTTTTGGGGTTCAGAGATGCTGAAATTCTCCAAGAACTCCCCAAATTTTTGCTGATAATCCCCACTACACAACACAGGAAAACTTTGGGAAAAGAAAGGAGAAAATTGACAGGTGACTTTGAGAGAGGTTTTTCTCCCTCCACAATTTTTGCTGTCAATTCCCATTCTACGACACAGGAAAAGAAAATTAAGATTATTTTTTACCAAAGAAAATAAAGGATTTTTACCAAAGACAATCAAGAATCTTTACCAAACAAACCCAACCTTTATCAAACAAATCTGCTTTTCCTCATCAGGTACATGGTCCAGGAGAGGGGAGATGCCAACCCAAAGTGCCCAGGGCTCATTTTTGGGGTTCAGAGATCCCCAAACGCTGCAGGAACTCCCCAATTCTTGCTCATAATCCCCACTCCATGACACAGGAAAAGAAAATTAAGAATCTTTTTTACCAATGAAAATGAAGAATCTTTACCAAAGAAAATAATTAATTTTTACCAATGGAAATGAAGAATCTTTACCAATGGACATAAAGGATTTTTACCAAAGAAAATAAAGAATTTTTACTAAAGAAAATAAAGAATCATTACCAAATCAAATAAAGAATTTTTTCCAAGCCAACCAGAGGCTGCTCTGCTTTTCCTCATCGACCCCAGACAGGAGATGCCAACCCAAAGTGTCCAGGGTTCATTTTTGGGATTCTGAGATGCCCAAACTCTCCAAGAACATCCCCAGATTTTTGCTGTCAATCCCCACTACACAACACAGGAAAAGAAAATTACGAAGCTTTATCAAAGAAAATGAAGAATGTTTACCAAGGAATATAATGAATTTTTACCAATGAAAATAAAAAATTTTCACTAAAAAAAGAGATAATTTTTACCAAAGAAAATCAACAATTTTTACCAAAGGAAATAAAGTATCATTACCAAAGGAAATAAAGAATCATTACCAAAGGAAATAAAGAATCATTACCAAAGGAAATAAAGATTTTTACCAAAGGAAATAAAGATTTTTACCAAAGGAAATAAAGATTTTTACCAAGCCAACCAGAGGCTGCTCTGCTTTTCCTCATGGACCCCAGACAGGAGATGCCAATCCAAAGTGCCCAGGGCTCATTTTTTGGGGTTCTGAGATCCCCAAACTCTCAAGAACTCCCCAGTTCTTGCCCATAATCCCCACTTCATGACACAGGAAAAGAAAATTAAGAAACTTTATCAAAGAAAATGAAGAATCTTTACCAAAGAGAATAATGAATTCTTACCAATGGAAATAAAGAATTTTCACTAAAACAGAGATCATTTTTTACCAAAGAAAATCAAGAATTTTTGCCTAAAGAAATAAAGAATCTTTACCAAAGGAAATAAAGATTTTTTACCAAGCCAACCAGAGGCTGCTCTGCTTTTCCTCATCAGGTACATGGTCCAGGAGAGGGGAGAGGCCAACCCAAAGTGCCCAGGGTTCATTTTTGGGGTTCAGAGATGCCCCAACCCTGCAGGAACCCAGCAGCGACTGCACCCAGCCCGGGCTGAGCTTTTTCCTTTTCCTTTTCCTTTTCCTTCTCCCTCCTCCCCTGCTGCCCTGGAGATCATTATTTACCAGGAGCAAATTGAAAAATGACATCCAGCCATACTTAGGCTGGGTTTTTATTTTTTTTTTCCCCTCCACTAACCAAACTCACAGGAGATTTCCCCTCTTCTCCTCTCCCTCCCTCTCTCCTTGGTTTTTTTTTTTGCCTCAGGCATTTCTAGACGAGTAATTCTCATTTGAGTTCCTCAGATGATTTTTTCCCCTGCCTGATTCCAGTTGAGGATTTGAGTTCCAAGTTGGGCTAGGAGAGAGAAATTTGGGATTGTTCCTGGTTTTTTTGTCATTTTGGGGTGCCCTTCCAGTCATTAATTTAAAAAAAAAAATTAATTTTTTTTTTGGCTCACCGTATTTTATATCATGAAGACATCTTAAATATTGAGTTTTTTGGGTTTTTTTCTCTCCTCCACCTTCATTCCACGGGAATAATTCCAGGGATGGGAATGCTGAATTCCTAAATCTGAGTCAGGATCTGCAAAACTTGAAATTCTTCTGGAGGAGAAGTGATTCCACCTCTCAAACCTCCAATGTTTCAAGGGAATTTGTCATTCCTGGGTACAAATTCTGTCCAATTTTATGGAATTCAGCATTTTTTTTTCTGGGAATTCGTGGAGGAATAAACACAAGGATGGATGGAGGAAAGGAAGGATGGAAAAACAGATCCCAAAGCATCAAACCAAACTGAATTTTATCTCATTTTTACCAAAATGCTGCAGGACTGAAAGAGTGAGAAAAGCTGGGGAAGCAAAATCCAATTTAAATCCAAATTTCCAGAGCATTTCCTGCCCTTGCTGATCCCTGGGTGATCCCTCCCCTCCCTTTTCCTGATTTAATAAAGGAAAACCAAATTTATTCCCTGGCCTCTCCCAATCTCATCTTCCCTCGTTTATTTTTCCTCCTGAAAATTGGAGACATGATCACTTTTTTGTTTCAAGGGAATTTGTTCCTGGGTACAAATTCTGTCCAATTTTATGGAATTCAGCATTTTTATCTGGAATTCATGGAGGAATAAACACAGGGATGGATGGAGGAAAGGAAGGATGGAAAACAGATCCTAAAGTGTTAATCCAGACCCCGAATTTTATCTCATTTTTTTTGCACAACACCCAAAATGCTGCAGGACTGAAAGAGTGAGAAAAGCTGGGGAACCAAAATCCAATTTAAATCCAAATTTCCAGAGCATTTCCTGCACTTGCTGATCCCTGGGTGATCCCTTCCCTCCCTTTTCCTGATTTAATAAAGGAAAACCAAATTTATTCCCTGGCCTTTTTCACTCTCAACTTTGTTTTTCCTACTGAAAATTGGAGAGATGATCACAGGGATAAAAAGACACAAAAACAAGGAGGAGAATTGTTTCTGGATAATAAAAAAATGCCAAAATTGTGGTTGATGTGGGGAGGGAGATTTGTTATTTGGGGTTTTTTTGGGATTTTTTTTGGCTTGTGTTTTCCAGATTCCAGGCTGGGAATTTTTCCAGTGAAATCTGGGAAATTTTGTGGGGGACAAACAGGGGAGGGATTTGCTCCAATGGCACATTCCAGTGACAGAATTTTAAAGATTACTTCCTATAAAAACACCAAAACCTCACTTGACAAACTCACAGTTCCCTACAAACTCTGGAATAGGAGGAAAATTGAATTTTCAACTTTTCTGTGGGTGTGGGGGAGCAGATTCCATTTCTGGGGATCACAGCAATTCTTCCACCATGGTGGGAAGAGGAACAACAAAAAAACCCAGAATTCTGGGAAAGACCCATCCAGAAATTCTAACAGGCATGAAAATCAAATTAAAAAAAAAGCAAAACGCAAATAAAATCCAAATATTACAAATAAAACACAATAAAATCAAATTAAAAAGGAAAACACAAACCAGTTTTGCCATTTTGAAGGAAAAAACAGAGGAATAAAGAAGAAAGAAACAAGGAAAAAAATGGAAAAGAGAAGGAAAAAAAATGCAAAACCCATGAAACGAAACAACAAAACTCTCCCTTCTTGCCCAAGCCTGGGTTGTGACATTTTTTAACTGCCACAGGAGAATTTGGGGGAAGTTTCATCAACTGCACCCAAGATGTTTCCTGAGCTCTGCTGCAGGGCAGATAAATCCTGGAGCTGCTATCTCCAGAATTCCTCCTTCCCAACCCTCAGGGCTCAGCTTTCTGCTGCTTTTTAACCAATTTTTTATCAGTTTGCACCTCCCTTTCCCCACGGTTATCAACGTGGGAGCACCTGGGGGATATTTGCATAGAGATAAGGGCTGGAATATCAGAGCTGCAGGGAAAAGCAAATTCCAGCCCCAGGAGGGTTTGGAGTTCATGGTTTCATTTCTTCATAAAATACCTTGACAGAGAATTGATGGGTCTGGGGAAAAAAATCCTCATTTTTGTTTGGTTATTTTGGGGATTTTTGGGAAAAATTGATTAGGGAAATGTTTTTGACTCGCCCTCTGTGAGGGCAAAGATGCTCAGGTGAACACCACAAATAAAATTTTGCCAGTTCTGATATTACAAAGTCAGCCTGGAGCTGGCAGGGACAGACAGAAACTTGTGAGAACTGAAAAAATGAATTATTCTTGTTTTTTTTTCTTTTTTTCCCCCCACTTTTTTTCCCAGCATTGATCCAGAATTCAGTTGCAAACTAATCCTTACTAGAGGAAGACAGAAATTCTGGCAGCTTTATAACCTGGTTTTAAACCATTTGCCTGGAAAAATGTGGAAGTAGTTGGGAATTCTGTGGCTTTGGATGGATGCATTTGATGCCCCTTATGGAAATTCTGGATTTCTTTGGGTTCTGATATCCCAAAAAACAGTCAGAAAAGGGAATTTAACTTTAATTTAACTTTTCCTCTATGGAATATTCAAGGAACAATGGGAAGTGATGGTGTTCCTACAAAAATCCCCTTTAATGCTTGGATAAACTGATAATTCTTAATTTAAATTTCTTAAACACGAGGATTTGGGCTCCTTATTGGAATTCTGGATTTCTTTGGGTTCTGCTATCCCAAAAAACAAGCAGAAAAGGAAATTTAAATTTTTTTCCCCCCTAGAATATTCAAGTCAGGAAAGCTTGGAAGTGATGGGGTTCCCACAAAAATTCCCTTTAATGCTTAGATAAGCTGATAATTCTTCATTTAAATTTCTCAAACACAAGGGTTTGGGCTCCTTATTGGAATTTTGGATTTCTTTGGGTTCTGCTATCCCAAAAAATGGAATTTTATTTGATATCCCTCTCCCCCCTTCACCACCAGCCCTTTTCATTTCAGGGAGATCATCCAACTAAACCAAACCAAACCAAACCAAACCCAATCCAATCCAGTCCAGTCCAATCCAATCCAATCCAAACCAGACCCAAACCAACCAAACCAAACCAAACCAATCCAATCCAATCCAACCCAACCCAATCAAACCAAACCAAACTGAACAAACCAACCCAAACCAAAACCAACCAAACCCAACCAAACCAAACCAAACCAACCAAACCAAACCAAACCAAACCAAACCAAACAAACCAAACCAAACCCAATCAAACCAAACCAAACTGAACAAACCAAACCAAACCCAATCAAACCAAACCAACCCAAACCAAAACCAACCAAACCCAACCAAACCAAAACCAACCAAACCAAACCAAACCAAACCAAACCAAACCAAACCCAACCAAACCAAATCCAACCCAACCAAACCAAACCAAACCAAACCAAACCAAACCAAACCAAACCAAACCCAACCAAACCAAATCCAACCCAACCAAACCAAACCAAACCAAACCAAACCAAACCAAATCCAACCCAACCAAACCAAACCAAACCAAACCAAACCCAATCCAATCCAGTCCAGTCCAATCCAATCCAGTCCAATCCAATCCAGTCCAGTCCAATCCAATCCAAACCAAACCCAAACCAACCAACCCAAACCAAACCAAATCAAACCAATCCAATCCAATCCAATCCAATCCAATCCAATCCAATCCAATCCAATCCAATCCAAACCCAACCCAATCAAACCAAACCAAACTGAACAAACCAACCCAAACCAAAACCAACCAAACCCAACCAAACCAAACCCAACCAAACCAAATCCAACCCAACCAAACCAAACCAAACCAAACCAAACCAAACCAAACCCAACCAAACCAAACCAAACAAACCAAACCAAACCCAATCAAACCAAACCAAACCCAACCAAACCAAACCAAACCAAACAAACCAAACCAAACCCAATCAAACCAAACCCAAACAAACCAAATCCAACTAAACCAAACCAACCCAGCAAGTTCCGCTCAATGAGCACAAACATTTTCAGGCTTCTCTGAGCCAAATTTGTGCCATATTTGTCAAAAACCAGAACTCAGCCCCAAAAAACCCCCTAAGAGAGCGAGTAAGAGTGAAACAGGATGAGCACACGCCCTGTGTCTGACCTGCAGCCCCACATCCTCTCTGACAGCTTCTTTTGAAGCACAGTTTCATGGCCAGGGGTTCAGGGAATTGCCAAACTCAAGAATGAGAGTGAATTTCTCTGGAAAAACCACACAGCTATCAGAGAAATGTAAATACCAGGGGTTTCATTAATAAAATTGATATTTCTGTGTATTTTTACCCTGAAATGCTGGAGCTGGACACGTTCTCCTGGGAAAATGAGCTTGGGGAGATTTGGAGCAACAGCTGCAATTTCATTGGTTTGAAAATGATCCAAAACTTGTTTATTCCCTTTTTTTTTTTTTGGTCTAGGCCAGTCCTTCCATCACCATCTCCTTCCACAAAGCTCAAGAGGTGGGAAACGCTTTGAGGATGTGAAATTTAGGGAATGAGGGAGTTTTGCAACCTGGGAATGGATCTGAAGACTTTCAAAGCTTTAGATAAAATTTCAATTGGAGATTTTCTGAGCAGGTTCTGCCAGGATCAAAATTTCAATTTATCCTGGGAGATTTTCTGAGGCTCTGTCAGAATCAGTGCAGAAATGCCATTTTCTGTCAGCTCAGCTCCCCTCCTGTCCCTGGAGCAGCACAGAAACCAACCCAGGGACTCAGCTGGTGTGGCTCTGGTTGGGAATTCTGGTTGAATTCCTAGGGCTGGGAATATTTTGTGTTGAGAGGGATTTTAAGGATCAATCAATGCTACCCCTCAAAAGAAATCCAAACCAAGCCAACCACTGCTCCTGTTTGATAGAAATTCAGGATTTTTTTGCTTTTTTGTTGGAATTTTCCTCTTGATTCCATCTTAGAATCATGGAATGGTTTGAGGTGGAAAAATCCTTCAAGACAATCTAATTCCAAGTCTGTGCCATGGCAGGGACACCTCCCACTGTCCCAGGCTGCTCCAACCTGGAACTGAACATTCCAGGGATCCAGGGGGAGTCAGAGCTGCTCTGGGAATTCCATCAATTCCTAATTCCCAAAATCCCACCCAACCCTGCTCTCCTTCACTGAAATCCATTCCCCTCATCCTGCCACTCTCTGCCCCTATAAAAAATCCCTCTCCCCCTTTTTCCTGTGCCACAGCAGAGCTGAAAGAACCCCACAAATAAATATTCAAATCAAACCCTGAAGCAGACAGAGCTGTCCCCACCCAGATTTCAAGAAGCCACCAACATTTCTGTCACCCTGCTGGAGCACCTGCACCTCTGATTTTTGGGGTTTGATGGGAGGATTCATGCCCTGCCTGCCTGTGATCCTTCAGGAAGTTTTCCCTCCTGTTCAAACTTTCCCAGTGGATTTGGGGTTTGGCCAAGTGGCCAGGATGGGGTGAAGGGTGCTGGCCATGGGGAAGCTCTCCCAGTTTTTCTTGGCTGCTGCAGGAATTCCACATCCCAGCAGAGCTGCAGGGTTTTCTCAAATTTACCCCAACACTCCACGAGATGAGAACATTTCCAGTCAAAACCAATCCGTATTTTCTTGTGAAAAGCTGAAGTTTTCATGAGCTGACTTTTCTCCTTGCCTGGGGCATTCTCAGGGTAGGATTTTTCATTTAGCTCCTTAGGTGATGTTTGTCTGCTCACTTGGAAGGGAAGGGGATAAAGGTTTGAAATCCAGAGTTTTGCTGGAAGGATCCAGGTTGGGATTGGCTATTTTTAAAGATCTGCTAATTAATCCTAGGCCAAAAAACACCATCAGAGAGGGCCCTGACACATATTCATCAGGAATTGGAGTAATTAGATTTCTGCAATGCCAGGAGATGCTTGGAAAGGACCAAACCTGGGAATTCTGTCCCTGAACCCTGCAGAGGCAGAATTTCCAATTTCCACTGCCCACAAAGAGGAAAAATCCCAGCTACATCACAAATCATCGGTTTTTGGAGCAAAACCCATCCCTGAAACTCCATGTAGCAATTTTCCAAGCCTCAAATGCTGCTGGAATTTTGGTGAGGGGTTTAAAGGCAGGACTGAACCCTCCAGGGATCAAAACTTGGTGTCTGGGCTGGAGCTGGAGCCTAAACCCACTATTGGAATTCTGGATTTCTTTGGGTTCTGCTATCCCAAAAACAGCCAGAAAAAGGAATTTAACTTTTTTTTTTTTTTCTTTCCTGGAATATTCAAAGCAGGAACATTGGGAAATGATGGGTTCCCAAAAAAAATCCCCTTTAATGCTTGAATAAACTGAGATTTCTTCATTTAATTTTCTCAAACATGAGGGTTTGGGCTCCTTATTGAAATTCTGGGTTTCTTTGGGTTCTGCTATCCCAAAGGAACAGCCAGAAAAGGGAATTTAACTTTTCCTTCCTGGAATATTCAAGGCAGGAACGTTGGGAAGTGATGGGGTTCCCACAAAAATCCCATTTAATGCTTGGATAAACTGAGATTTCTTCATTTAAATTTCTCAAATGTGAGGGTTTGGGTTCCTTATTGAAATTCTGGATTTCTTTGGGTTCTGCTATCCCAAAAAACAGCCAGAAAAAGGAATTTAACTTTTTTTTTTTCCCCTGGAATAGTCAAAGCAGGGAAGTGATGAGTTCCAAAATCCCCTTTAATGCTTGGATAAACTGAGATTTCTTCATTTAACTTTCTCAAACGTGAGGGTTTGGGCTCCTTATTGAAATTCTGGACTTGTTTGGGTTCTGCTATCCCAAAAACAGCCAGAAAAAGGAATTTAACCTTTTTTTTTTTTTTTCCTGGAATATTCAAGTCAGGAACATTGGGAAGTGATGGGGTTCCCATAAAAATCCCCTTTAATGTTTGGATAAACTGAGATTTCTTCATTTAACTTTCTCAAATGTGAGGGTTTGGGCTCCTTATTGAAATTCTGGATTTCTTTGGGCTGTGATATCCCAAAAAACGGTCAGAAAAAGGAATTTAACTTTTTTTTTTTTTTTCCTGGAATATTCAAAGCAGGAACATTGGGAAGTGATGGGGTTCCCAAAAAAATCCCATTTAATGCTTGGATAAACTGAGATTTCTTCATTTAACTTTCTCAAATGTGAAGGTTTGGGCTCCTTATTGAAATTCTGGATTTCTTTGGGTTCTGCTATCCCAAAAACTGACATAAAAAGTAATTTAACTGTTTTTTTTTTTTTTTTTTTCCTGGAATATTCAAAGCAGGAACATTGGGAAATGATCTATTCCCAAAAAAAAAATCCCCTTTAATGCTTGGATAAACTGAGATTTCTTCATTTAATTTTCTCAAACATGAGGGTTTGGGCTCCTTATTGAAATTCTGGATTTCTTTGGGTTCTGCTATCCCAAAAACAGCCAGAAAAAGGAATTTAACCTTTTTTTTTTTTTCCTGGAATATTCAAGGCAGGAACATTGGGAAGTGATGGGGTTCCCACAAAAATCCCATTTAATGCTTGGATAAACCGAGATTTCTTCATTTAATTTTCTCAAACGTGAGGGTTTGGGCTCCTTATTGAAATTCTGGATTTCTTTGGGTTCTGCTATCCCTAAAAACAGCCAGAAAAGAGAATTTAAGTTTTCCTTCCTGGAATACTCAAGGCAGGAACGTTGGGAAGTGCCCTTTGCTCCCATCCCAACCCTTCCCAAGCTCCTGGCAAGGAGGAAAAGGGGGAAGAGTGAAGGGAGAGGAGCGAGGGTTGTCCATCAGAGCTCTGGATGGAGTTTTCCAGCTGGGAGAGGAAATCCTGCACGATCCCAGGGCACCTTCAGTGGCACTGATGGGACACCCCATCCTGGTTTCCTCCAGACCTTCCTCACGGGAATTTTCCACCAGGAGAAGAGAGCAAATCCCAAACCCCAACGCCAATCCCTGATTTATTCCCCCACGGAGCAGCTCCATCAGACTGAAGGAATAAATCCCTCTGGGGAAGCAGGAGGGGATGTCCCACCCAGGCTGTGTCCCCTCAGCAACCCAGGGTGAAAATCTGGAATCAGGAGGGCACAAAATCCCAATCGGAAAAGCTGTGCAAGTTCAGGGAAGGCACCTTCAGCTCCCAAGTTTCTTTCCATCATTCCCAGCTGGAATTGCACTCCAGAGGAAGGAGAATCCATGGAGCCGTCCCAGATCTCGGTGCTTTGCTTTGGGAGGCAGAATTCCCCCTTTTCCCCCTCTTTTGAGCGTTGATTAGGCTGGAGGGCAGAAGCAGCATTTTGCACTTTCTTCCAAGCCTGGCTTTCTGCAGAGGAGCAAACTCAGCCTGGCTTTCTTTAATAATTCACAGGGCAGGATTGTGTGGATACTCTGAACTGCTACTTAGAAGTAATTAATTGATTTTCTGACATATCAGTTAACAATGTATTGCACTGACATGAAGTTGGGGCTCTGCTCTTGATTGGGCTGGCGGCCTCAGAGCTGAGCTGAAAACACTCTCAATTTATCCTGCTATAAAAGGAAAGGCATTTTCCATGCAGGGCTGTCTCAAACTCCAATCCATACCCTGTCAGGGGCAAGGATTTCTTTGTTATTTACAGGAGGCTGAGAGGATTTAAATTTAGAACATCTGGGAGGTAGGAAAACACAATTTCTGTCAGCGGCACGTGTGGAGCTGCAGGAGGATTTTTGTGTTTTCAGAAACTGGGAGAGGTTTGGGACATCTCCCTTCTCCAAGTTGTTGGAAACCCAGAGATCTTCAGTGGATGAGTTTGAAGCAGGACAAAGAAGCAGAATTTTTTTCAGTATTTTTTTTTTTACAGCTTTTTATCTTTACAGGAGGTCACCACTTCTAATAAACCCCAGGGTGGGAACAACAGGTTCAATAAATTATTGTGCTCCAAAACTTCCAACCAGGAATTTTCTGTTAGAGCCACGCTACAGAAGATTTCCCTGGCTTCAATGAAATTTAGGAGCTTTTATAAACCTCACAATCCCAAATTCACAAATCTCCCATTTATAGCTCAGCCTTGAAAGCTGTGCCCAGGATAGATGAGGGAAACTCCTGGAAAAATTCCCATTTTTTATAGAGGATATGAATTTACTGGCCTGTGATCTCTGCTTTGATATAGGAAATCCCATCATGGATAACTTAGGAGGTCACATCCCTGCTTTTATAAATTCCAGGATGCTTCACGTGTTCAACACTGCTTGGCTCCTGTTCTCAAAGAGATTTTTCCTCCTTCCTCCCCTTTCTACGAACCACCACAGAAAAATTATTGAGGAACAGAGCAACTCTCCCCCAGAAGTGTTTCTTAATGGATATTTTATGTGAAATTTCTTGCAGTGAGCTGCAGGTGATTTGTTGTATTTTCTGCTGCCTTTTCCAGTTATTTTCCTCCATCCTCACCCCCAAATCCTGCCATTTTTATCTCCTGTTTGTCAAGAATATCAGAACATTTCTTCCCCACCCTTCAGCCTTGTCACCAGATCGAGAAGCTGCTACAGGAAATTAATTTGCCCCAGACCATCCTGTTTATGCAATTACAGAATTAGTCTGGCTTCACTTCTGCGTGCAGAGTCTCACACTGTGAAACAACCTCCACCCTCCAATTTATTTACCACCAATCACTGAGATTTCCTCGTTAAAAATACCTTATTTTAACTTAAATAAAACTTAAACTCCACAAAGCATCATCAGCATCAGCACAGAGCGTTTTGTGGGGTGTTTATCTTCAGAAAAAAAAGGAGTTTTGAAGAGGAAGAGAGGCCATGAATTATTAACAGCCCCCTCTGTGGAGGGGAGAAAGTGTCAAGATTTTGCTGAAATCATGGATTGATTTTCTGACACAACCATTGGGAAGATGTGGGAGCAGCCACTGGCATGGCAGTGTCAGATATCCAGCCCAGCAGAAATGGGATTGCTGCTCTCCCTCAGCAAAATGGGGAAAAAATGGGGAAAGGAGACAAGAATTTGTATGGTGGATGAGTGAAAATTAAAGAAACCTTGTTTGATAGAGCTGGGTAAAGTTTTAGGGTCAAAATATTTTTTTTTCCTCACTGGAATAACGCAGATTTTGGCTCAATAGACATTTTGGATTTATGGCTATTTTCAAACTTAGAATCAAAAATTGGAACCCTGGAATGCTTCGGGTTGAAGGGACCTTAAATCCCACCCAGAGCCACCCCATCCATGGCAGGGACACCTCCCACTGTCCCAGGTGCTCCAACCTGGAACTGAACATTCCAGGGATCCAGGGGCAGCCACAGCTGCTCTGGGCAACCTATTCCTTTTGTTTAATCGAATTTTTTTTTCATGAATTTTGTTTCTGTGAAGGTAAACAGGTGTGAGAAGGAAGAATTTTTCCATTCAGCTGTTCCCTAAACATCTTCAGAATTCTGTGGAATTGTCCCTGGCATGAGCTGGTGCAAACCACAAACACAATTTGTCCTGAATTAGATCAGGAACGGCCCCACTTTGCTTCTGCTGAGGTCTGATTGCTGCTTTCCTTCCATCCAAAGGGTGCAAAGGAGACAATTACAGAATTCCAGGATTATTGAGGTAGGAAGGAACCTCCAGGATCCCCCAGTGCCACCAAAGCCTGTCCCCAAGGGCCACATCCAGCCTGCTCCTGAGCACTGCCACAGACAGTGACTGCAAACCTCCCTGGGCAGCTCATCCCAACCCTCACCACTCTGACAGGGAAATTTTCTTTCCCAGTCTCCACCCTGAGCCTGCCCTGGTGCCATTTGAGGCCATTTCCTCTCCTCCTTTCCCTGCTGTTCCCTCCTGGCAGGGACTTGTGCAGAGCCACAAGGTCCCCCCTGAGCCTCCTTTTCTCCAGGCTGAGCTTTCCCAGCTATCTCAGGAATTCCCTGTCCCATTCCCAGCTCCATTCCAGTCCCAGGAAGGTGGAGATGGGAAGGTGAGATCCCACCTATGCTGGGAGCCCTTTTCCAGCCCAGCCCTGGGATGTCCTTCTGGAAAACCTCAGGCAGGGATGGTGCTGGAATCTGTGCCAAAAAGGGATTTGCAGAGCTGGGAATCAGGGCAGAGGTGTCAAGCAGTGATGTAAATCAGTGATTTTACAAAAATTTACAAAAATTGCTTTTCTCCAACACAGAAACCCAACAATTCTGCTGGCAGATAAAAGCAAGGCAGAGCTTGGTCTTAAAAAGTGATGTGAAAAAATGGCCAGGAAAAAAATTAAACCACATTGAGAGGATTGCTTAATCCCAATTTTACCAGGAAATCTGATGTTTAAAACCAAAGCAATGACAGGTCCCTCAGCACTGAGCAGAAAATGAGGAACCTGATGCAAAATGTGTCAAACTGGGAGGCTGAATTCCAGTTTCCTGTGGTGGCTCCCTGTTTTTGAGCTGCCTGTGGAGGAGTTTTTGGTGGTCTTTGTTCAGTTCTCTGTGGTTTGGATCCCACCACACATCTGGCTCCTTTCCAGGGGGAAAAAAATAAAAATCCTTTAGCAATTAGGATGGAGATAACAGGATTTCCTTCTCCAGCTGGGTGGTCTCTTTTATAGCTCAGACTAAATTAGATCCAGCAAGGGACAGGTATTTCTGAGGCTGCAGCTTGACAGCACTGAACTGAAAAAGCAGGAGGATGTGTCCCAAAATTGTTAGGAAGAAGTTTGGAAGTTTATAAATGCCTGGAAAGGACTGGAAGGAAGAGGAGAGGGGAATAGAAATATCCAGGGTGGATTTTCACAGCATTCCTGCCTGGTTTTATTCCCACTGCAGACAGGCAGTGAAGCCCCAGTCCAGAATTTGGGATAAAAAAGAACCTGGAGCTGCTCAGAGAGCCCAGAGGAGCCCCAGGATGAGCAGAGGGATGGAGCAGCTCTGCTGGGAGGAAAGGCTGGCACAGCTGGGATTGTTCAGCCTGCACAGGAGAAGCTTTGGGCTGAGCTCAGGGTGGCCTTGCAGGGCCTGAAGGAGCTGCAGGAAACCTGGAGAGAGACAATTCCCAAGGGCTGCAGGGACAGCACACAGGGAATGGGGTTTGATGGGATTTGGGGAATCAGGAATTGTTCCTGGCAGGGTGGGCAGGGAGTGAAGGCCCCAGAGCTGAGGGCAGGGGTGACACTGCTGAGCCCCTGAGGGATCAGTGGAAAAGGAACAGGAAAAGATTCCACCAGAGCACACCAGACGTGATCCTTCCTTGTCAGAACAGCAATAATGGTATCAGAGATGTCACAGTAATGGCTCAGGGGCAGCACAGCCCCAGAAATGAAACTCCTGGGCTGCTGCCCCACAAAAAGGCCCTGAATAAGGAAAAGGCCCCGGTTTGGGTGGCAGGTTTGGTTCCCAGCTCTGTTGTGGGAATCCTGTCCCTGAGCTGGGATCTCCTCTGGCCTCCAGCATGGAATGGTTTGGGATGGGAAGGACCCAAATCCCATCCAGAGCCACCCCAGCATGGCAGGGACATTTCCCACTGTCCCAGGTGCTCCAACCTGGAACTGAACATTCCAGGGATCCAGGGGCAGCCACAGCTGCTCTGGGCATCCTGTGCCAGCCCTGCCAGGGAACAATTCCTGCCCAAAATCTAATCCAAAACTACTTTCTGTCAGTTCAAAATCATTCCCTCTTGTCCTTTCACTCTCTGCCCATATAAAAGTCCCTCCTCCCTCTTTTTTCTTTTCTTTTCTTTTCTTTTCTTTTCTTTTCTTTTCTTTTCTTTTCTTTTCTTTTCTTTTCTTTTCTTTTCTTTTCTTTTCTTTTCTTTTCTTTTTCTTTTCTTTTCTTTTCCTTCCTTTTCTTTTCTTTTCTTTTCTTTTCTTTTCTTTTCTTTTCTTTTCTTTTCTTCTCTTCTCTTCTCTTCTCTTCTCTTCTCTTCTCTTCTCTTCTCTTCTCTTCTCTTCTCTTCTCTTCTCTTCTCTTCTCTTCTCTTCTCTTCTCTTCTCTTCTCTTTCCCTTCTCTTTCTCTCTTTCTCTCTCTTCCTTTCTCTCTCTTTCTCCCTCTCCCTTCCTCTCCTCAGTTTTCCTTTCTCCAGCCAGTTCTCAGCTCTCCATGCCCACGGGCTGTTCCCTCCGTGCCAGTCTATGCAAATTCCATTCAAATTCCCCGAGTTCCTTCCCTGCCAGGAGGTGCTGGAGCATCAGCGAGGCAAATCCAGCAGGGAATTGTTTGTTTTCCCCCCTGGGATCAGTGGGAGCAGCCCAGCAATGTGTGGCCACCAGGGCAGGTCAGGTGTGGCCTCCCCAGTGTCACTCTGGGGTGGCACCAGGACAATGAATCCACGCTGGATTTTTGGGTTGTACAAAGCCATGACCTTTCCTTGTTTTCACAGAATCCCAGAATTATCAAGGATGATCCTTCAGGATCCCCCAGTGCCATCAGCATCACCCCAAACCCTGTCCCAAATCCAAACTCCTCCTGTGACTCCAAACCTCCTGGCTCCAGGGACTGAACTCTTAAAGATGTTTAGGAAGAAATTCCTGGCTGGGAGGGTGGGGAGAGGCTGGGGTGGAATTCCCAGAGCAGCTGTGGCTGCCCCTGGATCCCTGGAATGTTCAGTTCCAGGTTGGAGCACCTGGGACAGTGGGATTGTCCCTGCCATGGTTTGTGTTGGATTGGGATGAGCTTTAGGGTCCCTTCAACCCAAAGCATTCCCTGATTCCACAAATGTTTGGAAAAGTGATGCTTTCAGCACACTCACCACTGGCTGATTCCTCAGCAGGTTCCTGCAGACAGAACTTTCTCTTCTGCTTTGATAAAAGCTGAGGGGCAGATAAGAAAGAACCAATGTTTTATGTTTGTCTCCATTCCTTGGTGGTGAAATCCTGAAATCCTGAGAGCATTGAAAGGCAGGGCTGAACTCCCCTTCCCTGGAGTTTGGGATTGCTCTGCCTGCTCTGAGTGACAGGGAATAGGGAGTGACCTCTGCAGGTCCCCATTTCCCTCAACTATGACAAAATTTTGGTATAAAAGCAGTGAGCTGGGCTGGGACCCCTCTGTTTGAGCCCTGATTTGAGGCTCTGTGTGTTCCCATCCGTGTGTGGCTACTACTACACGTGTCTCTGGAGTAGCCTACTTGATCTTTTTTTACAACAGCTTCTCCCCCTGCTCATCCCAGACCGAGTGCTGAACACAGATTTGATGTAAAAAACTCTGTGCTCACTTATTTGACACATTTGTACTCCCTTCCCTGAGTAATTTTTTTTAAAAAAACCCTGTCACTTCCATAAAATGGTTCAGATTAGAGCAGATCCTGGCTAAATTTAGCTTTTATGGGGAGAAAGGAATAAAGCAGAATTAACTGTTTCAAGAGCAAAACCCAAACCACATGAAGGCACGGAACTTGTTGGCGGGGAATCTGACAGCAGCGCTTGGTAGCAGCCCCATCTCCTGGGGAGCAGATGTTGGGGATTTTCACACCAAAAAACCAGAAACTCAAAGGCTTTGCTGCCTGAAAAACTCACAGACCTTGGGTGGGCACCACCAATTTCCAGGTTATCCATGAAAAACGGGAAGGAATTAAAGCCAAACAGCGGCCAAGTGTTATTGACTGATTTTTTTTTTTACAAGCAAACCCCCAACCTCGAGATGTCTCTCCGCCTCCAGGCAGCTTTTAGTGCAGTCTGAATGGTTAATTATTGCCAGAAGTGCTGGAAAAGCTGCTCTGGAGCCACTTGATTCCCCTGGAAGCATCAGGCTCTGCTTGCAGCAGAGCTGGGCACAACTTTCTATAAATTCTGCTCAAATAAACTTGTTACCCTCCTGCCCCCTTGTTTTGTTGGGGCTGTTAAGGTGGAGAAAGTAGAAAAAACAACAAAATCAACTCCCTTGGGTGGTTTGGAATCATTGCTCAATGGGAGAAGGGAAATTCAGTGGCCTGGTTTCCAGAGGGGACTCCAACAAGGAGGGGTAAAATGGCATTTTCTCTGCTCCTTGTGGCTTTCAGGGGCAGCAGCAAACTGGGAAAAGAAGGAATTGGAACTGGAGCAGCATCCTTTGCTTCCTGGAGCAGCATTTGTGCAGAGCCTGGATGGGTGGGCTCATCAGAAAAAGGGTTTGTGAACTGCTGTCACCAGGACAAGAGGGAACAGCCTCGAGGGCAGGGTCGGGTTGGACACGAGCAGGAATTTTTTATGGAAAAGGTGGTTAAACATTGGAATGGACTGCCCAGGGAGGTGCCAAGGAAGGCCTGGATGGGGCACTTTGGGAATTCTGCTTCCCAAACCACCACTGGAGAGCTCTCCTAGACACTCCTGACCATGACAAAGCCTTTTTTTGTCCCACAATGAAACCCACCAGAATAAAGAGAGATGAACACTCCTGGAAGCGTCTCCATAAATTTTCCTAGCAGATGGAAGCAGAAATCAGCACAGAAAAAACCCACCAGATAAAGACAGACCAAACCTCCTGACAAAATTCTCCATGAATTTTCCAAGTGGATGGAATCAGAAATTACCATAGATTGAAACCCAACAGAATTAAGAGATATGAATCCCCCCTGACAAAATTGACCATGAATTTTTCTAAGTGTATGGAATAAAAAACCTTCACAGAATGAAACCCACCTGAATAAAAAGAGGTCAAACACCCTGACAAAATTCTCCATGAATTTTCCAAGATCAGAAATCACCACAGAATTAAACCCACAAGAATAAAGAAAGATGAACTGCCCAGATAAAATAATCCATGAATTTTCTAAGTGTACGGAATAAAAAATCACCACAGAATGAAACCCATCAGAATAAAATGAAATGAACCCCCTGACAAAATTATCCATGAATTTTTAAGTAGATGGAATAAAAAATCACCACAGAATTAAACCCATCAGAATTAAGAGAGATGAACCCCTTGAAAAAACTGACTAGAATAAAGAGAGATGAACCCCCTGACAAAATTATCTATGAATTTTCAAGTAGATAGAATAAAAAATCACCATAGAATTAAACCCACCAGTATAAAGAGAGATTGAACCCCCTGAAAAAATTATCCATGAATTTTCTAAGAGTATGGAATAAAAAAAATCACCACAGAATTAAACACATCAGAATAAAGAAATGAACCCCCTGACAAAATTCTCTATGAATTTTCCAAGATCAGAAATCATCACAGAATTAAACCCACCAGAATAAAGAGAGATCAAACCACCTGAAAAAACTGACCATGAATTTTCCAAGTGGATGGAATAAAAAAAATCATCATAGAATTAAACTCACCAGAATAAAGAGAGATGAACCCCCTGACAAAATTATCCATGAATTTTCAAGTAGATTAAATAAAAAAATCACCATAGAATTAAACCCACCAGAACAGAGATCAAACCCCCTGACAAAATTATCCATGAATTTTCTAAGAGTATGGAATAAAAAAAATTCTGAATTTAACACTTCAGAATAAAGAAATGAACCCCCTGATAAAATTCTCCATGAATTTTCCAAGTAGATGGAATAAAAAATCACCACAGAATGAAACCCATCAGGATAAAGAGAGCTCAAACCCCCTGACAAATTTCTCCATGAATTTCCCAAATGGAATCAGAAATCACCACGGATTTTCTCTCCAAAGAGAGACATCACTCCCTGCCACACACTGAGCTGAACAGATGTCCCAGCAAGCCCCCAAAACATCCCAAAAATCAAAATAAACCCATCAGGCAAGCCCAGCCTCCTGCCATGTGTGCACACAGCACTTTCACTTGGATTCTGCCTTTTCACATCTGCTTCCCTCTCTCCTCCCACCTCCCCTCTCCTTATTTCCAACTGGAAAAACCCCAATAAATTGGATTTAAATGTTACCCCTGCGCTGGGCACTGAGGGAAAATGGGAAAGTCAAAAGCAAAATTAAGTTTTGAAGGGAAGACCAAAAACCTTCCAGCATCTTAAGGGACTTCTAAAAAATTTATTTTTTTTTTCTGGATAGAGAGGGACAGAACAAAGGGAATGGTTTTCAACTGGCCCAGGGCAGGGCTAGATGAGATTTTAGGAAGAAATCCTTTCCACAGTTTGCTATGGACTCCTCATCCCTTAAAAACCAATTTTTCTTGAATAGAATTTAAGCAGAATTTAAGGTTGACTTTTGTGGTGTTATCACACACATTAATATTTTAATAATCACATTAATTTCTTTATTTGTTAATCTAAACACCTGAAACAGCAAAAGGAGCCACAGGTACAAAGCCAATTCCCCCAAAAATTCCTGAGAATTCCGTGGAGGACAAACTTGGCCCATTTTCCAAAAGGTTTTCCTTGTTTTATTATATTTTATAGTGTTAGATAGCAGG
This sequence comes from Catharus ustulatus, assembly GCF_009819885.2. Lineage (NCBI taxonomy): Eukaryota > Metazoa > Chordata > Aves > Passeriformes > Turdidae > Catharus > Catharus ustulatus. Next base: position 123,190,120 of record NC_046222.1, on the reverse strand, counting down.
AATTTAGCAAAAAACTGAAAAATTTTTGGAAGGAAACACTTTTCTAGTGTAGGAAGAGAAGCAGGACTTGTTTCTGTAAAACTGGAAATCTCTCAGAGCTCTTTCCAGACTTGAAGATTTTTTTTGAAAATTCCTAAAATAAGGAAAAAATTAAGAATTTGGCCCTCACTGGTTAAATGAGCCCAGTGCCACCTCAGAGCCTGGTGAAATTGGAAAAATCCTGATTAATTAACTTAATTTGGACCATGTTCTCAGGGACAGGGAGGGATTTTGGGGTGCCAGTGCAGGGCCAGGAGCTGGACTGGTTGATCCTTCCCACTCAGGATATTCCAATAATCTGTTTTGCACTTTTATTCCACAGCAGATTTTTGTTGATTGGAGGGGAAAAAAAATAAATAGCGATTTCTTCCTAGTCTGAGCTCTCATTTCTGGAACGAATCTGGAAATGTCCATCTCCTTTCCTAAATTAATGAATAAATTAAAACAAGCTGGCAGTGTTGGAAGTGCATCTTACAATAATCTTGGCTCCAAAACCCTACAGCCAATTCCTGCAGCTATTATTCCATTTTACTCCTTCTCATATGCAAAATTTATGCAAATTTGGTATTGCTTGATGTCCTCCAAAAGTGCAATCTGAGGAAAAATGGAAAAACTTAGCCCCAAATAAGTGGGGTTTCCAAACATTTTTCTGCAAATTGAATTTTAGCAGAACATCCCAAATTAATTTCCCTTTATGCCATTCTTTTCCCAAGGAATTTTGTTGAGCGTTTCTGGTCCTGGAGGGTTTGGAAGCAGCCACATCTGAGGTAGAATTTGGGAATTTTTTAAGGTGAAGAGGAGAAATTCCCTAAGTTATAGGGAGCAGTCAGTCATTCCCAAAATTTATGGTTATTCCCAACCACGGGGTCAGGCTGTGGGAACAAGGACAGGACAAGAGGGAACAGCCTCAAGCTGTGCCAAGGGTGATTTATTTTGGATATTTGGAAAAAATTCCTCATGGAAAGGGTGGTCAGGACCTGGGAAGAGTCCCAGTGGGGGTTTGGAGTCCCCATCTCTCACATTTTATTTTCTTTTTGCCAGGGTTAGAATTAAAAGCTGAGGATGGTATTTTGTGTTTGGACTCAGATGTTTATTAATTGTTATTTATATTATAGTGAGTTCTTCAAGCTAACAAAGTAAAAATGGAGATGTATCTCACTCATGATTTTAGTTTTATTATTCAATTTTGGCACTTTTTTCCAAGACCTTATGTTAAAAGCAATGCTTTTCTGGGGGTTAGTGTTTGACAGCACAAAAAGTTTAAAACTCCCAGTTTCCAGGGTTTTGTGGTTATATTTTATTTTATTTTTAATTTAATTTAATTTAGTTTTATTTTATTTTATTTTTTTACTTTTAATCTATTTTATTTTAATCTATTTTAATTTAATTTCAAAATCAAATTTATTATTAACTATTTTTACTACTATTACTGCTATAATTTTAATTTTAATTTTAATTTTAATTTTAATTTTTATTTTTATTTTTATTTTTATTTTTATTTTTATTTTTATTTTTATTTTTATTTTATTTCTCCCATTTCATTTGCTAAAATCCTCTGAGCCTGCTTCTTCCAGTTGACTTGGAACAGAATTATTTTTATTTCCACAACTGAAACCCTCTGTTAACACAATTTTATAATAAATATTTTATTTATTCACTGACTTCCCTGCCATGTTCCTATAAATTTCCCATTAAAATCTCGATATTTCCCTAAATATTTCCAAGCTTTTTACCTCCCAGCCTTTAAAATCCCTGGGTGATTTTTTTGTTGATTACAGTAAAAATGTAGAATTCTCTTAAATGTCAGCCTGCAGAACCCTCAATGCTTTATCCCCAAAAACTTCTTTTTGAAAGCCACTTAACTCACCCTAAATAAGAGTGGGATTAATGGCAAAATTCTTGGTTTTTAATGGCCTGGAGAGCTGCTGCTGGTTTTATTGTTTGATGTTTTGGTGGAGACAAAATGATTTTGGGGTGGCTTTAATTCCTGAAGATCAGGGATTGGATTTTAATGAAAAACATCTGCTGGAAGTTCAGCTTAGGAAGTTAAGCCTGGCTCAGTGTCCGACAAAACTTGGCTGAATCCTTTGATTTATGGTTGGGATTTTGTAGAATTATCTTATCCAGTGTAGAGACACCAAAAAAAACCAAAAAAAAAATCAAAGTTTTGGAGTCTCTACATCAAAGCAACTCAAATATTTCTATTTCCAATTCTGACCAAGCCTTTGCTCTTTGATTATTGTTGGGAGGGTTTGTAAAATTGCCTTTAAAAGGTGACAAAATGTGAATTAATGAGCACAAGAGCCACATTTCAGGCACTGCTCCACAATGGTTTTACCACACAAGAAGCAAGTTCACCTTAATTTCCTTCACTTTTTATTTCAGTGAAGACAAACTCCTCAGTTCTGAAGATTTAAGGTCAAATCAGAGAGTGAAAGTTGAATTTTAGAGCTTTGTAGGGGGTGAAAGTTGAATAATCAGGGCTGTTCCCACACAGAAAATGCTGCAGGATTTAATTGCAGTTAATTAACCTGAAATAATTGAGGTTTTTATGTATTAATGCAAATTTTCAGGCACAATTTTATTGTATTTTTTTTAAATTCTGTTCTTAATATGCCCCCATTTTCCTGCTAAACCCTGGAGTGCCACAGGCTCAAATTTTCAGGAATTTTAATTCCAAATAAAAAATTTGGAATACATTTTATTTTTTTTATCCACAACCACTCAGATTTTTGTTCTCCCACCTTTCTGAATATTTCCTTTTTTTTTTTTTTTTGTCTCCATCAAAATTCTATTTCAATGTGAACCGTTCGGATCCTCACAGAAAATTAGAGATTGGATGGAATTTTTGCAGAGGAAAGAACAGAATAAAGAACTGCAGTGAAAGAATAAATAACTGAAGCAAAAAAATACTGGGGGGAATGAAAATAAATTCTACTCTGGAATTATTTAAAGTAAAAATTCCCTGCCCAAGCCTTTAAAAATCAGGAATTCTCTAATCAGAGCATAAAAAAAAATCTGATTGCAGCTGAAAAAGCACAGATCAGCCAAATTCCTTCAATTTTCAATTTCAATTTATGGAATTTTCCTGTTATTAATCCAAATTTTCTTGTTTGTATCCCTGAGGGTTTTTAGGGATCGTGTTTTAAGGACAATTAATGGTGCTGCTGCATTAATATATTTCTGTATATTTGGCAAATGGTAATATTTAAATTATTCTAAATTTATATTAGATTTATATTATTTTAAATTTATATTGAAAAAATATATCTTTTTATATTATTTTAAATTTATACTTCTATTTTTTAATTTTTTTTGTAAATTTAAGCATTTTAGGGCTCGTGATTACCTCAGTTTACAAAGTGGGCTTTGCCAATTATCTGCACCCAGGAATGATAATGATGATGATAATATTAACAATGATAATATTTGTATTGATAATGATAATATTAATTATAATAATCATAATGATGATGGTGATGATAATGATAATATTAATAATGATTATAATGATAATGATGAAAATAATAATAATAATAATGATAATATTAATAATGATTATAATGATAATGATGAAAATAATAATAATAATAATAATAATAATAATAATAATAATAATAATAATAATAATAATAATAATAATAAAAGGTTTTGTAGAGGTGACATGGCTTAAAACCAGGCTTAATCTCTGAAGTGCTGTCCTGGGCAGGGCAGCCCAGGTGAGGCCTGGCCACCCTTTCCATGAGGAATTTTTTCCAAATATCCAAAATAAATCACCCCTGGCACAGCTTGAGGCTGTTCCCTCTTGTCCTGTCCTTTGTTCCCAGACCCTGAACCTGGGAATAACCATAAATTTTGGGAATTAGGAAGCACCCCATAGTGCCCCTGACTGTTCCTATAACTTAGGGAATTTCTCCTCTTCACCTTAAAAAATTCCCAAATTCTACCTCAGATGTGGCTGCTTCCAAATCTTCCAGGATCAGAAACGCTCAACAAAATTCCTTGGCATGAAAAGAACGCCATTAAAAAAATTAATTTGGGATGTTCTGCTAAAATAGGGGTCAAGGGATTTTCCATTTGCACAAAGAGGTTTGGAAATCCCACTGATATCTATATATCTATATCTATATCTATATCTATATCTATATCTATATCTATATCTATATCTATATCTATATCTATATCTATATCTATATCTATATCTATCTAATCTCTCTATCTTTATACCTATATCATCCATATTTCTATTTCTATTTCTATTTCTATTTCTATTTCTATTTCTATTTCTATTTCTATTTCTATTTCTATTTTCATTTCTATTTCTATTTTCATTTCTATTTCTATTTCTGTTTCATGTCTAATGCCAGCCTCTCTTGTCCAGGCTCCCTGGGAAAGTCAGGACAAGGTGGATGAGGCACAGCAGCATCACCCCCAACTCTGTCACTGCCAGGGACCCAGGGGCAGCCACAGCTGCTCTGGGAATTTAATTCCAAGCATTTCTCCCTAATATTTCATCCAAACCCCTCTCTCTTTTAGATTAAATTTTTTTCATGGAGTCAGAACTTGAGTGAATCTTCCAGATATGAATTCATACAAACCCCAGAGCTCATTCACATGAAAGTCCTGAAAATCAGAAGTGTTTTACAGAAGCCTGATATGATCTGAATTCTGAAATACAAAACTCTCCCCATGGAGAGTGTGGAGCCCTGCTCTCAGATCCAGAATTCCAGGATCACCATGGCTGGGAAGGAACCTCCAGGATCCCCCAGTGCCACCCCAGCATCCCCCAAAGCCTGTCCCCAAGGGCCACATCCAGCCTGTCCTGAGCACTGCCACAGACAGTGACTGCAAACCTCCCTGGGCAGCTCATCCCAACCCTCACCACTCTGACAGGGAAATTTTCTTTCCCAATCTCCACCCTGAGCCTGCCCTGGTGCCATTTGAGGCCATTTCCTCTCCTCCTTTCCCTGCTGTTCCCTCCTGGCAGGGACTTGTGCAGAGCCACAAGGTCCCCCCTGAGCCTCCTTTTCTCCAGGTTGAGCTTTCCCAGCTCCCTCAGCCCCTTTTTGTGTTCTCCAGCCCCTTCCCCACATCTCAGAAGTTCAGAGGTTCCATCCTGATCACAACCCAATCCCAGGGAAGATCTGAAACACTAAAGAGAATCCAGGAGAAAAGTGAGCAAAGAGAGTTCTGGGGAGAGTTGAACCCAAACCAGTGAATCTGGAGTAATGATAGAAATAGCAATAATAAAAATATTATGAGGGGACACAAAGCTGCATTTTTGAGCCAGAGCCAGGTTTGCTCTCAGGATCATTTAAGTGATCTGGAAATGAATCCTTATTGTCCCAGGAGCTGAGCACGGTGTCACCACCTCTCCCTTAGAGCCTGGCTACAAAACTGGCCATTAAAAAAAGACAAATCCCTCTTTTTCTTGGTGGAATTCATCCTCTGTACATGGATTTGGAGCCCTTTGCTGGCACTTGGTGAGGAGGAACTCCCCCACTGACCCATCTCTAACTCCAAACGCTGCCAAGCTCGAAATAACACGACATGACTTAAATGGATTGATGGAAAACATCAGGAGGGGCACATTCAGGAATCCAACCCACCCTGCTGCAGGAAAAGGTCATTCCCATCCTGCTGAAATCCCTGAAGAAGCTGCAGGCTTCTCTGGGTGCACTGATGGAGAAGTGTTAATGACCATGCAAAGTTGTGGTCGGGGCTGACCACCAGCCCTCAGCCCTGCCTGCAAAATTATCGACAGCTTTATTGCTTCTCCTTGTCGTGGTCAGGGAAGGAAAAGCCTGTCCCTAATCAACTAATTGCATTAAGCAGCTGCTGGGAACATTTGGCTGCTCTTGTTCCACGGCCTCCGAGTGCAGTGGGTTTTGGATTTGTCACCTGTCAGGAGTTGTTTCGGTCACTTTTCTTTCTGGAGTAAAATGATGTTGTTGCTGCTGCTGCCCTCGCAAGTAAAAGTTGGAGTTTTGAGTCACTTGGTAAATTCAGGTCAGGGAAAAGTCTGGGAAATGCTCAGAGCATCTGGGAGAGGAGGGCAAGGGAAGAGAGTTCTGAGGAGAATGAAACACTAAACCAGAGAATCCAGGAGAAAAGTGAGCAAAGAGAGTTCTGGGGAGAGCTGAGCCCTGACCAGTGAATCTGGAATAATGATAGAAATAGCAATAATAAAAATATTGTGAAAACAACCCCAACAACAGCAAGTGGTTATAACAGAAGGCATGCAATTCCATTCCTTTCCTTTCCTTTCCTTTCCTTTCCTTTCCTTTCCTTTCCTTTCCTTTCCTTTCCTTTCCTTTCCTTTCCTTTCCTTTCCTTTCCTTTCCTTTCCTTTCCTTTCCTTTCCTTTCCTTTCCTTTCCTTTCCTTTCCTTTCCTTTCCTTTCCTTTCCTTTCCTTTCCTTTCCTTTCCTTTCCTTTCCTTTCCTTTCCTTTCCTTTCCTTTCCTTTCCTTTCCTTTCCTTTCCTTTCCTTTCCTTTCCTTTCCTTTCCTTTCCTTTCCTTTCCTTTCCTTTCCTTTTTGAAATAACCACAATAAAAACAGAAATAGAACCAGTTTTATGTGTAAAACAGTCTCCAACAAAGACAGGGAATATCCAGGACACAGGAAAACCCCATCCATGTCCAGAGTGGATCCACACAGCTGCTGCAGCAGGTCAGTGACAATATTTAAACCCAATATTTAAACCTAAAAATAAATTCCAAATCACCACAAAAAGTCCCAGGAGCTGAGCCTTGTCCTGCCTGCCAAAAATCCAAATAACCCTGCTGAGAATCCTCACCTCGCTGGAAGAGTTTGTTTAATCTTCTCCAAACAAAAAACATTACAAAAATATTTTGGTGACAACTAAAAAGGACTCTGAGCCCTTCTCCTATCATTTTTCTCACTTATTTAACAGCTGCAAAGCTGAATATTCTTCCTGAGTTCCTTTTTCAGTATTTTGAGGGTGTCTGGCAGCTCTTTCATTTCATTTTTTTCTGCTCTGGTGTTCCACGCTCCGATGTTTTCTCCTATGAAATTGCCCAGCTGCTGGAATGTCCCTTCTCCAGCCCAAAATGCAGAATTAAGTGTTTAAAGCTGAACTTGGAATGCAAGGGGAAAATATAACTGCTAAAAATATCCGAATACCTTTGATTTAGGATGGGTTTTCCACAGAGTTTTCCTTTGATTTGTGGGATTTTTTTTTTATTTTTTATTTTTTTTAGCAGATAAATTTCAGTTCTGAGCAAGGAATTATTTAGGAATTCCTAATCAACCAACCAGTTTTGTTTATACAAATTCCAGTTGGGCAGGTCCTCCCATAAATGCACCAAAAATGCAGTTTTGAGAGCAGGAACAGCTACACCTCAAAATCTCTCTGGAAAACAAAAAAAAATGGGATTTTCTGGTTGTAGCTGTGTTCGTGGTCTTTATCTGATTTGGTTCTTCACAAACATCAAATCTCTTTCCTGCTTTGAAGAGAATTCCCAAATTTCCAGAGGAGAGACGTGAAGGAGAGACAAGAGGGGATTTTTGTAGGAAAACTGATCATTTCCATAGCTCTGGACTTTTAAAAACTTTTGGAAAACTGGAATTTTTGGGATGGAATTGGAGCCATCAAGTGTGTCATTCCACTCAGCATGGAATGGATGGTCCTGAATATTCCTAGGAGAAAACCAAAATGCTCCCAAAAAAATCCCTCAGATGGGGGAGTGCTCAGGTCTCTCCTTTTTATTTTCTAAAGACATTTGGTTTGCAAGGAAACTCCAATAATTTGTGTATTCCCAGGAGTCCAAACCTAAAAATAGCATGAAAGGAATTCCTACAGGACAAAAAAAAAAGATTCCTGGGTGATTTTTGTTTGGTGATTGTGGAGAATGTTTACCCCTGCATTCCAGGTTCTGTAAAAGATGAGATGAAAAATATTCCAGGAGAACAAGAGAATTCACTGGCACAGCAGGATGACAGACAGGGCAGGATTTGAGGGGGGAAAAAATGAAATTCCACAAACTCAACCCCACTGCTAACAGCTGATTCCAGCTCCTTCCCCGGCCAGGAGGAGAGAAAGCCAAGATGAAAAGAGGAAATCTCGGAAAAGGAAATGAAAAGAGCTTTATTAGCGAGGTTCTTCTCCTGCCTGACCCAATTATCAGATTTTGCATTTAAGTTTAAGACAGCAGATCAAACGACGAGAGGCACTTTGTACTCGTGCCAGGAGCCCAGATGAGATCTCTCAGGGACTCTCCTGCATGCCAGGAATAAGAAACTCTGCCTCTCCCCAAGTTTTTTTTTTTTTTTTTTTTTTGTCTACATATGGTGCAACGTGCAAAAAAGAGCCCAATTCATGGCTGGGTGAAGGCCAGGATTTATGGCACTTTATCAGCTGGGCTGGGAGGGGGCAGCAGGAGGAAGAGGAAAATCTAATTATAAGTTTCCCCAAATAAGCTAAAAAGAATTGCAGGCAAGTCCAAAGGTTGGTGTCATGCTAAGGTAGCGAAAGGAAAGAGGGGTTTGGGATGTTCAGCTCCAGATTTGCACGGAATATTTTGAGGGTTTTTGTAGACGGGAATAGAAATTAACCTCAAACATCCCCAAGGTGAGACAAAGCAGCTTCTGAGATATAGGCTGGGGGTGTTTAGATCTTGAAATCAGAGAACCAAGTGGAACAAACACTCTGGAAACGATGATCAAATCAAATGCAATTGAAAAAATAAAAAAATAAATTTAGAAGTGAGTACAACCAAACGGACTGAGATGAAATGAGGTGCAGAAAAAAGGAGACTGGAACTTGCCAAAACTATCCCTGCTGAAATCCCAACACCAGGAAAAAAAGGAGAATCTCAGTGAGAGGTTGTGTCCCTTGGGTCTCAGCATTCACCTTGTGGAAGTTCAAGGCTGAGGTGGGATTTGGGACAAATGCCTTGGAAGGATTTTCCTTCCCCTCCTCTTTGGACACCACTGGAATCCCCTCCACCTTCACCCACGGGTGGAGAACTCGTTTGTGTTGTCACAAATGTCATAAAAATAAATTGTGTTGCTTTCACTTGTGCAAATAAAAGCAAAGAACAGCAAAGATGTGGGATTTAACGGGGCTGAGCACATCCCTTTAAACAAAACCAGAGACAAACCTCTCTGGGAGAGTTTAAGCCCAGCTTTACCACAGAGAGCTTCCTCCCTCACCCCTGCAAGAGATGCTCTGGGTTTAATACCTGCACTCATTTCCCCAGCTGGTTGTGGCCCTTTGGCACATTTATCCCTCAAGTATTTTGGGGTTTTGATGCATTTCATTACCACCTGTGTTCCTGAGTGCTGCTCCAGCCTTGTTTGCAGGAGACAACTGCAGTCCTGCATTTATTATCCCCTTTGGGCTGAAGCCACTTCTAATGGACTTCATTATTATCCACCACATTCCTCAGGAGGAAACATCCAGCCCAGACTTGGCTGCCTCAACCCCAAACTTGTTCCACAGGGAGCTTTTTGGAAAAGGAGGCCAGGACTTTTTATCCTCCTGTTTTCCTACCTATTTTCACTGCAGCTTAAACATATTTTTGCTTTTCTCTGTCGTCATTCAGCAACAAACACAACCAGATCCTTCTTGTTTTCATAATTTCCCCTTTACACAAATATTTAGGGATGACCATCCTGCTTTCTCCAGATGTGAGGTAGCCACTTGTGATCCAGATGTTTTTGCATCCCATTTTCTCCTCCTCTTGGGTAACAGAAAAGCTTCAGCATGTGTAGAAAAATAGGAAAGAGAGAGGTTTATAAAATCATAAATACAGGGACGAAAGTGAGAGCGAATATTACTCACTCTAGAGAAAAAACTGTCAGGAAATTTTTTTAATTGACTTTTTGAATTGACTTTTTTAAATTGACTTTTTCACATGGTTTTTAATTAAATCCTGGATTTTTTTTTTTTGCCACATTTCCAGATTGGAAATGAATCCAGAGAAGTTTAGACATGTTCACAATGAACGTGTTGGGTGAAGCCATGGAAGGAAAGCTCTGTTGCTGTCTAGAATCATTTACAAGCAATTCCCAGCCCAAAAAATCCCTCTCCCAAATCCAGATTCTCCTGACTATCACACGAGACAAGAGATTCTTTGGTGTCACAGGGTTTTTTTCACAAGGAAGGGACAAACCAGATGTGATGTAGAGCACAAAACAACCTCTCAGGCAGCAGGAAAGCTCTGAAGAACATCTCTGCTCTCCAGGGAGGGGAAACCTTGGTTTTCCTTTCAGGAATCCCAATTTCTGCCTTTTCCATGGAATCTTTCGATTTTTTCTTGCTGGGACAAAGACATCATCAGGAGACTGCTGGGAAAACTTCCCCTGAGCTGAATGAGTTTGTTCTCCCAAGGATGGATATTTCTGGAGGGGAAATTTCTGGATATTTCTTCCCACCTGGAAGCAGTGCTGGGGGAAGTTGTGGCACCTGAGTACAACAAATCAATCCCTTAAAACCAAGAACAACTCTACAAAATCTTCCCTGGAATGGCCTGGAAATCTCAGCTCATGATCCCATCTCAATTAGAAATCTTAGCTCTTAATTCAGTCCCAACCTGCTCCACATTCTTCCCACCTCATCCATAACAGCATCAACACCAACATGGGGCTGGGAAGGAAATAATTTTTCTTGGAAGTGTTTTGGCTCCTCCACGACAGCTCCTTGTGTTGCAGAGTTTTGTGTTTCTTGGTTAAACCCTGCTCATTGTTTGCTCTCCTTTTTTTTTCCCCCATTTTTTTTCTCTAAGCCACGTTGGAATAAGGAAACACAAATATATAAAAAGCAGCTGTTGAAATGTAATTAAAGAACAGACGGGGCCTTGTGCCAGGCCTGTGAGGGGAAGGAGAGCCTGGGATGCAGCTACTGGAGCAATTCCTGATCTCAGAGAGGGAGCAGGAAAAGGAGAATCCAGAGGGGGAGCGGAGAAGGGCAGATCCAGAGAGGGAGCAGACAAAGATCCAGAGAGGGAGCACACAAAGACAGATCCAGAATGGGAACTAAGATAGATCCTAAATAAGAACAAAGATTCCAAGTGGGAACAAAAATCCCAAATGGGAACAAAGACAGATCCAGAGTGGGAACAGGTGAGAGACAGATCCAGAGAGGGAGCAGACGAAGATCCAGAGTGGAGCACACAAAGACAGATCCAGAATGGGAACTATGGTAGATCCCAAATGGGAACAAAGATCCCAAGTGGGAACAGACATGAGACAGATCCAGAGGGGGAGCAGACAAAGATCCAGAGAGGGAAAAAAGGCAAATCCAGAGTGGGAATAGACAAGAGACAGATCCAGAATGGAAAAAAAAAATATCCAGAATGGGAACAAAAAAATATCCAGAATAGGAACTAAGGCAGATCCCAAATGGGAACAAGGACAGATCCAGAGTGGGAACAGACAAGAGACAGATCCAGAGTGGGAGCAAACAAAGATCCAGAGAGGGAACAAAGATAAATCCAGAGTGGGAATAGACAAAAGACAGATCCAGAGAGGGAACAGACAAAGATCCAGAGTGGGAGCAGACAAAGATCCAGAGAGGGAGCACACAAAGACAGATCCAGAATGTTAACTATGGTAGATCCCAAATGGGAACAAAGATCCCAAATGGGAACAAGGACAGATCCAGAGTGGGAACAGACAAAGATCCAGAATGGGAACTAAGGTAAATCCCAAATGAGAACAAAGAACCCAAATGGGAACAGACAGGACACAGATCCAGAGTGGAAGCAGACAAAGATCTAGAGAGGGAACAAAGATAAATCCAGAGAGGGACCAGACAAAGGTCCAGAATGGCAACAAAGACAGATCCAGAGGGGGAACAAAGACAAACCCGGAGTGTGAATAGACAAGAAACAGATCCAGAATGAGAGCAGACAAAGATCCAGAGTGGGAACTAAGGCAGATCCCAAATGGGAACAAAAATAGATCCAGAGTGGGAGCAGAGAAAGGCAGATCCAGAGTGGGAACAAAACCAAATCCAGAGTGGGAACAGAAAAAGGCAAATCTGGGGTGGGAACAAAGACACAGAGTGAGAACACACAAAAAGAGATCCAGAATGGGAACAAAGGCAGCTCCAGAGTGGGAATAGAGGCAGATCCAGAGTGGGAACACACAAAAGGAGATCCAGAATGGGAACAAAGACAAATCCAGGGTGGGAACAGAGGCAGATCCCAAATGGGAACAAAAGCAGATCCAGAGTGGGAGCAGACAAAGATCCAGAATGGGAGCAAAGGCAAATCCAGAGTGGGAATGGAGGCAGATCCAGAGTGGGAACGGACAGAGAGAGATCCAGAATGGGAGCAAAGGCAGATCCAAAATGGGAACACACAAAGACAGATCCCAAATGGGAACAAGGGCAGATATGGAGTGGATTCTCAAGAGACAGATCCAGAGTGGGAAGCAAAGGCAGATCCAGAGTGGGAACAGACAAGAGACAGATCCAGAGTGGGAACAAAGATCCAGAGTGGGAACACACAAAGAAAGATCCAGAATGGGAGCAAAGGCAGATCCAGAATGGGAACAGACAAAAATCCAGAGTGGAAACAAAGACAAATCCAGAGTGGGAGCACACAAAGGCAGATCCAGAGTGGGATCACGCAAATGCAGATCCACAGCGTGCATCAGTCCTGCCATGTGGCTGCTGCAGTTGGATCAAAGGAGAAGTAAATTCTGTTTTCATTCCTACAAAACAAGGCTGTTTTCTTCCAAAGCAAATGTTTAGGAATTGGTTGCATAAAGGAAGCCCGAGCCTGCCCTCTCTGTGCTGTTGGATATTTCACAGGGATTCCAAGAGCTGCAGAGAGCAAAGCTCTTCTGGACCAGAGGGAAATGTCCTGTGCTGTCTGGAGAGATGAGGAGAGCTGGAACTTTCCTGTGTTACAGCCCCTGTTCTTGGGTGATTTACCACAGTAATGTTCTTTCATGGAATCATGGAATGTTTGGGTTGGAAGGGAGCTTAAAAATCACCCAGTGCTACCCAGCCATGGCAGGGACACCTCCCACTGTCCCAGGCTGCTCCAACCTGGAACTGAACATTCCAGGGATCCAGGGGCAGCCACAGCTGCTCTGGCAATTCCATCCCAGCCCCTCCCAGGGAGCAATTCCTGATTCCCAAGATCCCATCCAACCCCAGTGTGAAGCCATTCCCTGTGTGCTGTCCCTGCAGCCCTTGGGAATTGTCTCTCTCCAGGTTTCCTGCAGCTCCTTCAGGCCCTGCAAGGCCACCCTGAGCTCAGCCCAAAGCTTCTCCTGTGCAGGCTGAACAATCCCAGCTGTGCCAGCCTTTCCTCCCAGCAGAGCTGCTCCATCCCTCTGCTCATCCTGGGGCTCCTCTGGGCTCTCTGAGCAGCTCCAGCTCTCCCAGGGCTGCTCCCTCTGCTCATCCCAGCCTGGATTGATCCCAGGGGTTGTCCCAACTCAGGTGCTGCACTTGGCCTTGTTAAACCCCGTGAGATTCCCATTTCCTGACTCCCCATGTCCCTCTGGATGTCCCCATCCTTCAGCAGTGTCACCACAGCCCTCACCTTGGTGCTGGCCCAGCCCATGGAAACAGCAGAGAATTTCCATTTTATTTTCTAAATCTATCCCCCACGCTGCCTACAAAGCGATTTTCTGCAAGAATCCCAAATCCTGCCTCGGCCAAACCAAACCAGGGGTGAGGAAAAGCCGAGGCTGAAACATTTTCAGATGGTTTGGCCTTTCCAGTGGTGCCACACAACCTTTTATGTGCTGGAAAACACCACCTGGACATTCATTTATTGAGAGATGCTCTATTTTCCCTCACCTGCTGCACATCCCAAAGTTTTTTCTCCTCCAGCCAATGCCCTAAACTTGAAAGAGCCAAGAAAATTTAAACAACAAGGAATTTTCTGAAAAATAAATAAATAAATAAAACCTTCAAAAAAGCAGGGCTGAAATATAAAATGAAGCAATCTGGGATTTTATTTCTGGTTCATGTTGTCTTCCAAGCTCACCTCTAACATGCCAGAGAGAACAGTTTTTCCTCCTGATTGATGGAAATTTAAGTCTCCTCATAGGAAGGATTTCCCTTCCAGAAAATGAAAACTTTAAAAAAAAAAGTATCAGACAACACAAAGCTGTGCCAAAGAACAGAATTTTCCAAAGATTTGGCTGGAATAGTCACTTTGTTTTACATGGCAAAATCTGTGCTGAGAAGAAAACACAAAGATGTGGAAAATGCAGAAGCTGGATTTGGTTTTGAGAGTCAATTTTATGTGCAGGGTTGGAAATCCAGGATGAGCCATGAGCTGATAGGTGAAGTCACAAAAATAAACAGGAATTAGGGAATAAAGCAGAAATTTCAGGATTAAACAGAGCCTAAATTTAAACAAGAGGATGAGGGTGCCATTAGAGAGGTGAAAAGGGAATTTTGGTGGGAAATATCAGTAATTTAAATTCCTAATTGGAATAGGATGAGCTTTAAGGTCCCTCCTAAACAACTCTGAGGTGACTTTTCAAAACCAAGCCTAAATTTTGCTGCCTTGGCACCTGAGACAACCTTCCCTGGAGGGAAATGGGAACTGCTCCCCTTGGATTGCTGCTCTTGGACTAAAAATTTGGGGAAATTTTGGTCTGTCTCTCTCCAGACTCCTCATGCAGGGGCTGCCCTCACCTGAGAGCTGCACAAAGCCCCAAAATTCCTTCCCAGCCCTTATGAACTGATGGGAGAATGGATTAAAATGGATTTATTCAGCTTTTTACCCCGGATTTTTCTCTTCTGATGTGAATTCCCAGTAAATCCTGGAGCATTCTGCAGACACAGCCCGGTGCCTTTATCTTTATTCAGCACATGGAGATGGAGTTAGAGCAAGGGGGATCTTATCAGCTCAGACTTAACCCTGACTGATTAAACCCAGCCTATCTGTGAGTCCAACAGCAGCAGGACCCCTCTGGAGTGGGTTCTTAGGGATGAGATTGGGCAGGCAGAAGAAAATAATTCTGAATTTCTCCTGCAAGGCCAAGCTTTGTGATTGTCCTGCTTAAGAACAAGCCTGACTTTCTTAAGCTGAGCTCTGTGGGACAAATGTGCTGCAAGTTAAAGCAGTGCTTGAATTAGTGCTTTTGTAGCCCTTTTGAGTCACTAAATGGAGATAAACCCACTTCAAATCAAGATAAACCCACTCCCAAGCCCAGCCTGGAGGGATCTGTGTGATCCCTGAAGGAATAAACCAACCCCAAGTGGCACCAGCCTCGCTCAGAGGCTACAAAATAAATAAATAAAAAATTTTAAAATATCCAAATCCTTTCATAACAGAAGTGCTGCCCTCCCTCAAATGCAGCCAGCCCTGGGAGCAGCAGGAAAAGCAGGAATTATGGAGGAATTAAGAGAGCTCTGCTCGTTCCGAGGCTTTGGAGCTCCTGGTTGTTTGTGCCAGAGACACAGGGCTTAAATTAAATTTCTTCCGGCCCAGATGTGCTGGGAGGGGGAGAAGGAGGCAGGAAACCGAGCTTTTCCAAATTATTGATTTAGTCCAGACATCAGGCACCCTCTGGTTTGGAGAGCCAGGTGAGGACACAGTGGCACAGTCACTGCTCAGTGCCCAGGGCTGCAGGACTTGGGGACACTGCTGGTGACCCTGGCCTGGCACCAACCCCTGCAGGAGCCAAAATCCCTCTGGGAATTCTCAGGCAGGGGCAATTCCCTCCTGAACACGGCAGGACACCCACCTGGGATCTGTTAAACCTGACACCCAAATTAAATCTCCCCCCTGGCACTGGGATCAGGGTGGGGTGGGATGGGATGGGAGAGCACCCAGCAGCCCAGGATCCACATTTCCTGGATTCTCCATCCCTGGAAATGTCCCAGGACGGGTGGGACAGGACACAAATCAACCTGGATGGATGAAGGCGTTCCTGCCCATGGCAGGGGTGGAACAAAATCACCTTTAATGTCCCTTCCAACCCAAAACCACTCCATAATTCCGTGATCCTGGAGCCAGCTGGAATGGAGCACAGACACAGCAGCAAGTGCTGACACCATCAGCTGCCACGGATTTAATTGGATTTTCTCTCCTGACTGCCTGGCTGCTCCTGACCAGGCTCACATGGGATGCAGCCGGGGCTGGGAGGGTTCAGGATTCAGTTTGCATGTGTGGAATGGCAGAATTTTAATTTTGGGAGGGTTCAGGATCCAGCTGGGATGTGTGGAGTGGCAGAATTTTAATTTTGGGAGTTCAGGATTCAGTTTGGATGTGTGGAGAGGCAGTTTTAATTTTGGGAGGGTTCAGGATTCACTTTGGATGTGTGGAGTGGCAGAGTTTTAATTTTGGGAGGGTTCAGGATTCACTTTGGATGTTGTGGAGTGGCAAAATTTTAAATTTGTGAGGGTTCAGGATTCAGTTTGGATGTTGTGGAGAGGCAGTTTTAATTTTGGGAGGGTTCAGGATTTAGTTTGGATGTTGTGGAGTGGCAAAATTTTAATTTTGGGAGGGTTCAGGATTCAGTTTGGATGTGGAATGGCAGAGTTTTAAATTTGGGAGTTCAGGATCCAGCTGGGATGTGTGGAGTGGCAGAGTTTTAATTTGGAAGGGTTCAGGATTCAGTTTGGATGTTGTGGAGTGGCAAAATTTTAATTTTGGGAGGGTTCAGTGTTCAGTTTGGATGTTGTGGAGTGGCAGAGTTTTAATTTTGGGAGTTCAGGATTCAGTTTGGATATGTGGAGAGGCAGAATTTAATTTTCGGAGGGTTCAGGATCCAGCTGGGATGTGTGGAGTGGCAGAGTTTTAAATTTGGGAGGGTTCAGGATTTAGTTTGGATGTGTGGAGTGGCAGAGTTTTAAATTTGGGAGGGTTCAGGATTTAGTTTGGATGTTGTGGAGAGGCAGAGTTTTAAATTTTGGATATTCCCAGCACAAGGCTGAGAAATGGCCACAGGATGAAGCAGTTTGGATCAGCCAGGTGCTTGACCACTGCTGAATCTTTCCTTGCCAATATTGGGTTGGTGGGATGCTGCCAGCCACCACTGGATCCCAGATTTGGGTGGGAAAAGCTGTGGAGGAGCCTTTTGGGCAGCATTCATAGAAAGGAGGGAGAAAATGCAGGAAGAAGAGGAAAGAGGGAAAATTTCCAGGCAAAGCTTTGAAGCAGCAGAGTTTATTTGCTCTGCTACCTGAGTACAAGCAAGCCCTGTGTGCTCCAGCCCAGGGAGAGATTCCTGCAGGGATCCAGGCAGAGGGAGAGGCTGGAAAAGCAGCATCAGCTTATCACAGCCCTCCTCTGGGAAATGGGAGAACCAGGAATCACCCAAATATTCTGATTTCTCCTCCTTTCAGCCCCCAGCACTGCTCCTG
The DNA here is from genome assembly GCF_009819885.2 of Catharus ustulatus. Taxonomy (NCBI): domain Eukaryota; kingdom Metazoa; phylum Chordata; class Aves; order Passeriformes; family Turdidae; genus Catharus; species Catharus ustulatus. Next base: position 123,172,770 of record NC_046222.1, on the reverse strand, counting down.
TGACACAAAGGAGCTTCCCAAGCTGGGTGAAATCCCCAGATTTGTGTCCTGTTTTTTTTAAAATCCTGTTTTTCCCCTCAAAGGAAAATGGGATCAGTGCTGTTGGATGGGGAAAATGGCATTTTCCAGGTGGGAGAAACGTGGAGATGCCCTCCAGAGGCAGGGACACACCATGGGAAATCCAATCCAAGCGCATTTAGGAGGGATGGGATTTATCCTGAAGGATTAACCAACAGCAGCTAAGCCAGGCTTAAAGGCAGGACTCCCCCAAAATTCCCCTGGATGCAAAGTGACCTTCCTTGGCATTCCATCCCTGCCAGCCTGGCAGGACTGGTTTAGTCCAGGATTTCCATCCCTGCCAGCCTGGATTTACTCCAGCATTTGTTTAGTCCAGGAATTCCATCCCTGCCAGCCTGGCAGGATTGTTTAGTCCAGGATTTGTTTAGTCCAGGATTTCCATCCCTGCCAGCCTGGATTTACTCCAGGATTTGTTTAGTCCAGGAATTCTATCCCTGCCAGCCTGGCAGGATTGGTTTAGTCCAGGATTGGTTTAGTCCAGGATTGGTTTAGTCCAGGACTTTGCTTAGTCCAATAATTCCATCCCTGCCAGCCTGGATTTAGTCCAGGATTTGTTTAGTCCAGGATTTCCATCCTGCCAGCCTGGATTTAGTCCAGAATTTGTTTAGTCCACGATTTGTTTAGTCCAGGATTTCCATCCCTGCCAGCCTGGATTTAGTCCAGGATTGGTTAGTCCAGAATTTCTTTAGTCCAGAATTTCCATCCCTGCCAGCCTGGATTTAGTCCAGGATTGGTTTAGTCCAGGGTTTGTTTAGTCCAGGCTGGCTCCTGCTGGGTCAGGCACAGTCAGGTCTTTGTTCACTGCCTAAAGCTGGAATTAAATCCTGAGTTAAGTGAGTTTAGTCTGCTCCTGAGCCACGTGTCCCTGTGTTTTCAGAGGGCAGAGTTGGACAGCAGCCCCTGCTGGGATATCCCAAAGGAAAGAGGAGAAAAAAATAAAAAACAAAAAAAAAACAAAACCCAAACCAGCAGCACTAAAACCAACCCTCACCTAAAACTGCTCTTAAATTTTGGGGAATACAGGAGCAGTAAAGAGAGGAAAGGGGAGGGTTGGAGCTTTTTGAGGGTTTTGAGGTTTTTTTTCCCAGAAATTGAGCACACCCAGCTCTTCTGCAGCAGGATGAGGCTGCTCCAACCCCCCTGCTCCAATCCCTGTCCATTCCCAGTCAGGAGCTGGAAATTCTGAGCTCTGTCAGCTCAGGGCACTGATTTGATGTAGCAGGAATGTGCTCTGGAGTGGGATCAATATAAATGTTTATTGTGGGATGTGGCACCTCAGGTTGGGATCTGACTCCTTCCACAAACATCCCTGGGCTGGGGGATTGCCTCTGGAAACCCCCGGGCTGCAGCAGGGAATTCCCACCCCTTTTCTTAGAAACAAGGGAATCTAAACCAGATTTGGGGGGCCCTGATGGGCTCAGGATGTGCTGGCTGAGAAAAAACTGAAATTGGAGAAATCAGACCCAAAGCAACACAACCACTGCTCCTGTTTGATAGAAACTCAGGATTATTTTTTTTTTTTTTTGCTAGAATTTTGCTCTTGATTTAATCATAGAATGGTTTGGGGTGGAAAAATGCTTCAAGATAATCTAATTTAAAGCAGGGACACCTCCCACTGTCCCAGCCCCAACGTCCAACCCGGCCTGGGACATTTCCAGGGGTCCAGGTTCTCTGGGAATTCCATCCCAGCCCCTCCCAGGGAACAATTCCTGCCCAAAATCCCACCCAGCCCTGCCCTCGTCCATCCTAAAATTATTCCCCCTTTTTCTGTCACTCCTTTCCCTTCTCCAAAATCCCTCTCCAGAATTCTCTCTAAGCCTCCATCACATTTTGGAATTTGACCACCACACTTTGTATTTTTGTTTTCCAGCTTTTTCTACTTGTCTGAAATCACGATCAGAGATTGGGAAGAGTCTCTGCAGCCTTTCCTGAAGGTTTTTCTGGGTTATTTCTCAACAAAAACCCATTGCAGAGCAGTGGGAGGTGTCCCTGCCATGGCAGGGGTGGCTCTGGAGGAGCTTTAGGATCCCTCCCAACCCCAAACCAGTCTGGGATCTCATTCTATGATTCCCTGCTGGGTGGGGGAACTTTCTTGCAATCTCAAGATTCTTCTTTTCTTGCCTGATTTGGGGATTTCAGTGGGAATAATTTTGGCAAGTGTCAGTCCTTTTCCCTGCACCTCATTTCCTCCCAGTCCATTTGGTTGTGGTCACTCCATTTGCAGAAATTTTTTTTTTTTTTTAGTTTGATTTGATCATCATTTCCACTTTCACATGTACCAGGGACACAAAACCCTTCAGGGATCACTGGGGCAGATTTCTGCCTCAGAACCAAGAGCACATTTCCCTCTGAGTGCCACAAAACCCTGAGAGAAAGCAACAGAAAAGAAGGAAAACCCAAATTCTTTGTAAAAATTTTTGTGTGATATAATTGAACAATAATGAAATTCTGACATTATTATTATTAAGTTTTAACAATAAAATCTCTACAACCGTTCATTTTCTGCTCCCCCAAACCAGCTCAACCTATGAGAGAGAGAAAGCAACACAGAGAAAACCCCCACAACAGAAAAGAAAGAAAACCCCAACCTCTGTAAAAAGTTTTGTGTGATATAATTGAACAATAATGAAATTCTGACGTTATTTTAACAATAAAATCTCTACAACCATTCATTTTCTGCTCCCCCAAGCCAGCTCAGCCTATGACAGAGAAAGCAACAGAAAAGAGAGAAAACCCCAACAACTGAAAAGAAAGAAAACCCAAACTCTTTGTAGAAATTTTTGTGTGATACAATTGAACAATAATGAAATTCTGAAGTTATTGTTATTAAGTTTTAACAATAAAATCTCTACAACCATTCATTTTCTGCTCCCCCAAGCCAGCTCAGCCTATGAAAGAGAGAAAGCAAGACAGAAAGCCCCAACAACAGAAAAGAAGGAAGATCCCAGCTCTTTTTACAAAGTTTTGTGTGATATAATTGAACAATAATGAAATTCTGAAGTTATTATTAAGTTTTAACAATAAAATCTTAACAACTATTCATTTTCTTCTCCCCCAAACCAGCTCAGCCTATGAAGTTCCAGCTTTAGTGCTGGGATGGAGCAAGCAGAGCTTTTTTTTTGGAGCAGAAGTGAGAGGCTGACAGGGAACACAGTGTGCAGGACATGTGCAGGCACTCCAACAAAAATGCAAATCCAGCTCTGCAGTCTCCAGCTTTTCCGGCCGGAAAGAATTGCCAGAAAATATCTCCAGTCAGGGAAAACAACAAAGATGCTGCTGGAGAAATTCTCTTCAATTGTTTCCAAACTCATTTTCTTTTTTGGAATGGCTGAGGAGGATGTTCAGGACATCCTGATTGTCTGTCCCTGCTCAGGAGCTGCTCCAGCCTGGCAGGATTTGAGGAGGATCCTTTGGAAGGACAGGAAATCCCAGGCTTGGGGGATTTCTGGCTGCTCTGGGAGAGGGGAAACAGTCAGCAGTGAAAAATCAGGGAATTGTGGAATGGTTTGGGGAAGAAGGGACCTCATTGCACCTCCAAACCCCATCCAGCCTGGGCTTGGGCACCTCCACCCCAAGGAGCTTTTGGAAATAACCTTTTTGGGAAGTCTATTATTTGGGAATAACCCTTTTTTTTTTTCAGGGTAAATGAGAAGAAATAAGAGGAGCCCAGAGCCAGCAGAGGAGGGATGGAGAGGAAAGAAAATCCCATGGGAAGCACCCTTAGGACAAAGGCTCTGCTCCAAAGGGAGCTGCCAACATCTCATTCCCACTTATCCAGCACCAAAAGCTCCTGGAATCTTCTCCCAGTCCCTAAAGCAGCATTCAAACCCTGAGCAAGAGGGACACCAAGAAATGCAATCCCTCCAAGCCAGTATCCCAGCAAATTCCTGGAAAAATTCAATCCCTCCAAGCCAGTATTCCAACAAACTCCTGGAAAAATTCAATCTCTCCAAGCCACTGTCCCTCAAAATAATTTCTGGAAAAATTCAATCCCTCCAAGCCACTGTCCCTCAAAATAATTTCTGGAAAAATTCAATCCCTCCAAGCCACTGTCCCCCCCCAAAAAAAAACTCCTGGAAAAATTCAATCCCTCCAAGCCACTGTCCCAAAAAACTCCTGGAAAAATTCAGTCTCTCCAAGGCACTGTCCCAACAAACTCATGATAAAATTCAATCTCTCCAAGCCAGTATCCCAACAAGCTCTTGGAAAAATTCAATCCCTCTAAGCCACTGTGCCCCCAAAAAAACCCTGAAAAAATTCAATCTCTCCAAGCCACTGTCCCCCCCACCAAAAAAAATATCCTGGAAAAATTCAATCTCTCCAAGCCACCATCCCAACAAACTCCTGGAAAAATTCAATCTCTCCAAGCCACTGTCCCCCACATAAATCCTGGAAAAATTCGATCTTTCCAAGCCACTGTCTCTCAAAAAAATTTCTGGAAAAATTCAATCCCTCCAAGGCACTGTCCCCCCACTCCCCCTCAAAAAAAATCCTGGAAAAACTGGCCAGAGCAGCAGGAAAATAAATCAGGATGTGCAGCAGCTGTCAGGGACAGGAATCCTTCCCTGCCAGGTTTAATTCAGGATGAGCCAATCTGAGCATTCCCCTTCTCCAGCAGCTTGGATATCACACAGGCAAAAGGTAAATAAAGAATTATTTAGGTTGCAAAGCCACAGAAAAAAAAAAAAAAAATCTTAATCTTGACCTGAAACTCCTGCTGTAGCTGGGTAAAACCTGAATAAATGCTGAATTTCCTGAACACAAAGGTGCATCCAAAACCTTCTGCTTGTTTTCACAAGGGAAACTTTCTTTACTCTCATTAACTCGTTGCGGTTTTTATACAAAGCAAATAAAGAAGGAAAGAATAAAGAAATATAAATATATATAATATATATATTTATATATATATTTATATACATTGATATATATTTATATATATTTATATATATAATATAAATGTAAAAAAAGAAAAAAAGAAGGAAAGCTGAGATCAGCTGGAGCCTAAAATCCTTCCTCAATTTTTCTCATCCTTTCCCATCTCTGCCCTGTGCTACTCACTGGGATCAAGGAGCTCCAGGTGATTCAGATTTCTGATTTCCTTCAAAAGAAGCCACCCAAAATCTTCTGTTTGCTGTGGACACACAGAAGTGGTGGCCCAGACTCCCTGGTTGGTAATAAATCCTCTGTAATCACCCTGCTAACGAGATTTTGGGGTGGTTTGTGAGGTCACAGCACACAGATATCAACTGGAAAGCACCAAAAAAATCATTGATAACCTTGGATTATCTCTCCAATCTTCCTGCTTTAAACATATCTCAGGTTTTCTGTAAGAACTCCAATCATGAACTTGCAGGGCATGAATTATTTTGGATTTAAATTTTAATTTATTCAGTGGATCTTTGCATCATTTTCTACACCTGGTGTAAATTTATCCCTTAATTCTGATTTTTCCTCTAGCATGAAAAGGGGCTAGAGCTAAAGGATAGGATAATGAACATAAAATTGGGTGATTTCCAGGTCAGCAATGCTCATTAGAGGAGAAAATTTAATGTTTTCAGACTAAACTTTGTAACAAACAGCTCCTCAAATAACTGTGAAAATAAATTTGGCTTTAGAAGAACATGAAAATCAGTCTGGGTTTAAATGAGCATTGAAATAAATTTGGATTTAAATGAACATGAAAATCAATTTGGATTTACACCCTGTCTCTAAATATGACAATGCCAAAGAACAGCCACCAGGCAAGCAGGAAGAAAATAATTTAAAAAATAAGGGGGAAATACAGATTTTCCAGAGTGGGGTGGTTTATTCCCAGAGTTAATTACAGAGGTAATTAATATCTCTAGAGGATTAAAAGGGACTTTCCACAAGGGCATGGAGTGAGAGGAAAAGGGGAATGGTCCAGTTCAAAGTTGGATATTTTGGGGGATGAGGAAACCACAGCTTCCCTGGGAAATCCATTCCAGGGAGGGATTTTTTCCCATTTAATATCCCATTTAATATCCCATTTAATATCCCATTTAATATCCCATTTAATATCCCATTTAATCCTTCATTTTAAAGCCTCTCCTCCTCATCCTATCCTGTGAAAATTCCCTTTCCAAGCTGATTTTATTTTTTATCCTTTGGGACAAGGATCCCTGGAAAGCTCCTGGAAGTTCAAGGGCAATCCCAGTTTTAGAGAATTCCAGCCCAGTCCTGGATGCCCTCAAATCGTTCTCATTTCTGAGAAATAATTTGGAAAACTCGATGACAGCGTGCTGACAGCTCATCCTGCTGGGATGCTCCTGGTGCTGACAGCTGCTCCAAAAAAAACCCCAAAAAAAAACCCCAGGGAAAAAACCAGGGAGAACCAAGGAAAAGCAGGGAAAAAAGCAGAAAAAAGCAGAAAAAAGCAGGGAAAACCAGGGGAAAAGCAGGAAAAACCAGGGAAAACCTGGGAAAAACCAGGGAAAAAAGGAGGGGAAAAGCCAGGGAAAAAACAGGAAAAAAACCAGAGAAAACCAGGAAAAAGCTGGGAAAAGCCAGGGAAAAAGCAGGAAAAAAACAGGAAAAAGCAGGAAAAAACAGGGAAAACCAGGGAAAAAAACGGAAAAAAACCAGGGGAAAAAGCAAGGGAAAAGCCAGGGAAAAACCAGGAAAAAAAAACAGGGAAAACCAGGGAAAAAGCAGAGAAAACCAGTGAAAAGCAGGGGAAAGCCAGGGAAGAACCAGGAAAAACCAGGGAAAAAACAGGGAAAAGCAGGGAAAAGCCTGGGGGGAAAAAAAAAAAAAACAGGGGCAAGCCAGAGAAAAACCAGGAAAAACCAGGGAAAAACCAGTAAAAAAATCAGAAAAAAACAGGGAAAAAACAGGAAAAACCAGGGAAAAAACAGGAAAAAACCAGAAAAAAACCCAGAATAAACCCAGGAAAAAAACCAGAAAAAAACCAGAAAAAACCAGAGAAAAAAACAGGAAAAAAACAGGGAAAAACCAGGAAAAACCAGCTGGGAACTCGCTGCTATCTACGACTGCTGGCACCCAACATTTCCCCAATTCCCAAAATCACTTTGGGGTTTGTAACCCAAAACTGCACCCCAAAAAGATCCACTCCAAAGGGGACAAAGGTTGGAAATCCCGGGTTTTTCCAGAATTCCTGGAAAAAACTCAAATCTGTGCTGCCTGCCTAAACCTAAACTCGGGATTAGCTAAACTGGAATAGTGGAAGCGAAGCAATGAGGAGGTGATGGAGATAATTCAGAGCTTTCCTAGAACTGCGGAGGAACCTCTGGAATTCCTGGAATTCCGCCTGCAGGGCAGGAGAGGTGCAGAAGAGCGGAGATAAAGAAGGTGCCAGGGCTTTGTGCCCTTGCCAAAATTCCCTTTTTTTTTTTTTTTTTTTTTTTTTTTTTTAACAGCCAGGCTAAAAATCTTTGGGATCATCCATCCCACTCCTGCATTTTATTCATTTTATTTTTCCCGGCTGAAAGCACAATTACACTTAATTTATCCAATATTAAAATTTAGGAGAGACCCCATGAGGAAGGAATGTGGCATCGTAAATTTGGAAAAACTCAAAACTTTCAGTCCTGGGCTCAGATTCCCCATATTAAATTTGATATTTTTTTTCTTGCATTATTTTTTTCCCCCTAGAGCTGCACAAATGAATCCAACAACATTAATGTGATTTCCACCCATTAGCAGAGAATAAACTGATGGAGCTGGATTTTTCCATAAAATCATCCCAAACATCTCATCTTTTACAAATCTCCTTTTCCTGGGCATTTTTTTGACATTTAAAGCAGGTAGATCCTGAGCACAACTTGTAGAACAGCAGGGATGGCATGAATTTGAAATATTTATCATTATCCTACATGGATTTTTGTTTTTTTTCCCTAGACCTGCACAAACAAATCCAACAACATTAATGTGATTTCCACACATTATCAGGGAATAAACTGATGGAGCTGGATTTTTCCATAAAATCATCCCAAACATCTCATCCTTTCTTTACAAATCTCCTTTTCCTGGTCATTTTTTTTTTTTTGGTATTTAAAGCAGGTAGATCCTGAGCACAACTTGTAAATAAGCAGGGCTGACATAAATTTCAAATATTTATAATTTATCCTACATGAATTTGCACAAACAAATCCAACAACATTAATGTGATTTCCCCACATTATCAGGGAATAAATTGATGGATTTTTCCATAAAATGAGTTTCATCCCAAACATCTCATCCTTTACAAGTCTCCTCTTGCTGGGCATTTTTTGGGGATTTGAACTCTCCTGGAAAGCAGACCCAAAGCACAACTTGCAGATAAGCAGGGCTGGCATAAATTTGAGATATTCATTATTTCTCCTACATGGAATTTGTTCTTTCCAAGAGCTGCACAAGCTGGTCCAACAGCATTATTGTCATGACTAAAAATATTTGTTTTCTGTCTTTTTTCCTAAGGCTCCATTACAGTGATTACAGCACCAATAAAACAACAATAAAACTTCTCCACCAGGAATAAATTCCCCTAAAAACTTCCAAAGGAAGCACTCAAGGCTTTGGATATGAACTTTCCATTAGAGGAACTGCATGGATCACACAATTCTTTGGGAATTTGGGCATCCCAAGGATTTTTCCTGGAGTTGAACACTGAAAAAAGTGAAATGTCCGAGATGGATGCTGGGTTTTGCACACAGAGCAGTGAGATAAAGATCTAATTTAGGGAATTCTGTCCATCCATCCCGCTTTGGAGCAGGGAGACAGCTGGAGGTGAAATCAGAGGGCACATGGGGGTGAGTCAGACAGGAGAAAGGGGAACAGGAGGAAAATCTCGGCATCCAGAGGTGCCAAAGCCAAGTCCAAGTGCTCATAGCTGAGCCCTGAGCTGCACCTTGGTGCTGAGAGAGCACCAGGGGAAGGAGCTGCCTGTAAGATGTGACTTATCCATTCTTTTCCTTGGAAAAGACAAGGAAAATAAAAAATAAATTTAAAAAATCCCACCCCGTGGAAGAGTTCTGCACGACATCACCTCGGGTGGGAATGGACATGGAAATGTTCCTTGGTAATTCCAGGGTGGGGAACTGGGGGTGCTGAACTCTGGAACTCTGGGAATATGGGATACAGGGAGGTGTGGGAGAAACACAGGGCCTGGTTTGATCTTAACATACAGGAGAAAAAGGAGGAGGAGATGAGAAGAGGAAGAAGAAGAAAAGAAAAAGAGGAAGAAGAAAAAAAGAGGAAGAAGAAGAAGAAGAAGAAGAAGAAGAAGAAGAGAAGAAGAAGAAGAAGAAAGAGGAGAAGAAGAACAAGAAGAAAAAAAGAAGAAGAAGAAGAAGAAGAAAAGAAAAAGTAGGAGAAGAAGAAGAAGAAGAAGGAGAAGAAAAGAAAAAGTAGAAAAAGGAGAAGAAGAAGAAAAGAAAAAGAAAAGGAAAAAGAAGAAGAAGAAGAAGAAAGAGGAGAAGAAGAACGAGAAGAAGAAGAAGAAGAAGAAGAAGAAGAAGAAAAGAAAAAGTAGGAGAAGAAGAAGAAGAGAAGAAGAAGAACAGAAAAAGTAGAAAAAGTAGAAGAAGAAGAGGAAGAAGAAGAAGAAGAAGAAAAGGAAAAGAAAAAGTAGAAGGAGAAGAAGAAAAAGAGAAAAAGAAGAAAAAAGAGGAAGAAGAAGAAAAAGAAGGAGAAGAAGAGGAAGAAGAAGAAAAAGAAGGAGAAGAAGAAGAAGGAGAAGAAGAAAAAGAGAAAAAGAAGAAAAAAAGAGGAAGAAGAAGAAAAAGAAGGAGAAGACGAAGAAGAAGAAGAAGAAGAAGAAGAAGATACAGAGATTATCCTTTTTATTTTTTATCATTTTTCTACCTGCAGGAAGAATGTCCTAAATTGTTCAGGGAGTCCTTCCCAGCTTTAGGAAAATGTTCTGTCCTGAGTAATCTGAGTGCCTTGGAAAAGGGACTGCAAAGGAAAAATCCCAGCTTTTCCCTGAGAAGATGAGCAGTGTTTCAAACTGTAAAGCCAGGAGAGATCTCCTGCCCAAACCAGAGGAACTCACAGGCTTGTCTCGAAATTCCAAATCACTTTAACAAGGATTTAGGGACAGACTCATAAATCCAGCTGGAATTCCAACAGAAAGGCCTCAGGGATGGTTTCCTAAATGCCACCAAGTTGGAATCATGGAATCACAGAATGGTTTGGGTTGGAAGAGACCTCAAAATTCATCAGTGCCACCCCTGCCATGGCAGGGACACCTCCATGTCCCAGTGTCCAACCTGGCCTTGGGCACTGCCAGGGATGAGAACTGCACAACCTCCCAGGGCAGGTCACAGAGTCACAGAGTCACAGAATCACAGAATCACAGAATCACAGAATTCACAGAGTCACAGAATCACAGAATCACAGAATCACAGAATTCACAGAATCACAGAATCACTGGGCTGAAGAGACCTCCAGATCATCAAGTCCAACCCAGCCCTAACACCTCAACCAGACCATGGCACCCAGTGCCACATCCAGTCTTTTGTTAAACACATCCAGGGCTGGTGACCCCACCACCCTCCCTGGGCAGACCATTCCAGTGCTTGATCACTCTTCCTGTGAAAAACTTTTTCCTAAACCTGTGTCTCCCTTGGAGCAGCATGAGACTGTGTGCTCTGGTTCTGTCAGTGCTGCCTGGATAAAGAGCCCAACCCCACCTGTGCACAAAAACCTTTCAGGGAGTTGTAGAGAGTGACAGAGTCACCTCTGAGCCTCCTTTCTCCAGGATAACAACCCCAGCTCCCTCAGCCCTTCATCACAGGGTTTGTGTTCCAGCCCCTCACAGGGTTTGTGTTCCAGCACTCACAGGGTTTGTGTTCCAGCCCCTCACAGGTTTGTGGGGACACCACTGGTGACAGATCCCCAAAATCCAGGCCCAAGAAACTCATTGCTTTCCTTGTTTCCCCCCAAAATCTTCTTCTCTCTTCATAAAAGCTGCTGCAGAGACACTCCCAGCCTGGAACAATATGAGATATCCCTAAATCTCCATGATGACTTTCCATACATTAAATGGGATTTTCAGCATTGTTGGGAGGATTTGGTGAAAACTGAGCAACCACAAGTTGTGCCTCATCTCCAATCCTTTTTCACCCCCAATACCTCACAGTGGGGACTTTTTTTACAGGATTTTTTTGCTGCCAGCCTCCATGGAAACGAGATCTTTTAGCAGGAATAATTCTGAGTGGAAACTCAAATACATTTTATGGCAGCTCCACATCCCTTTGTAGGGTCCATTTATCTCCAAATGGGTTCTCCCCTGCCAAAAATCAGTGTTAGGGAAGGAAGGAAGATGAAACCCTTCCAGGCTGGTTGGGATTTCTGTTTCCAGGCACAAAACCAAGGACAGGCACGGTGGATAATTGATATTCTGACTTTTCTCTGAGGGATGTGGGGCTGAAAGGGAGGAGGGTGGTGGGTCAGAAAAGAGAGGTCAGAAATGACACCCAGCAAGTTCCACCTTGGTGTGGAGCTCTGGAGCCATCCAGGCTTGGAAAACAGCTCCAGGATTTAAAGATTCCCTTCCCCAGAGCACAAAGGGCAATGCTTTGGATTGTCATTCATGATTTCTTGCCATCAGCTCCAGGAGAGATCATGGGACATCCTGGAATCACACTTCCATATCCTCCATTCCCTTTGGAATTTCATTTTCCTTGTCATTTGGATGAGCAGCCAAATCTGCTCCAAAAAATTACAAATAAACCAGAGGTACAGGAAATTCAGGAAATTTACTTTAGGTTTTTTTTGTTTGTTTTGGTTTTGTTTTTTTTTTTTTTTTATTAAAGATGGAGTCCTCTGGGAATTTTTTTTTCTCTTTTTCTTATCTGAAATATTTTCCATCAGCTGCCCTGGGAGCTGCTGTGCTCCTGTGGGTGTCTGTGGTGTTGGCACAGGGTGCAGGAGCCATCAACCACAGGCACCAAGGCTTTCCTGTACAGCAGCATTTTCTGATGTCTGGGTGAATTTACTTGCTTGTGAAAGGTGACTCAGGGAGAGCTGTGACCGACTGAGAGCCACGACAAAGAGGCAAAGCAAAGGATTTTGTCACTCATCATTGCCTAGAACTCCAAGGAGCGGCTCTGGAGCCCGGAGCCAGCCAGGACACAAAGTCCAAGCTGGGATGGGAAGGAACCAAATTGTTCCTCATCTCCCTGATCCAGCATCTGTGCTCCCCCAGAGGTGCTGGGCACTGCCCAGGCTCCCAGGGAATGGGCACAGAGCTCCAGGAGCTGCCAGGGATGCCCAGGCTGGGATTTTGGGGGGGGTCTGGATCTTGTGGGGTCCTTTCCCTGTCAGGATATTCTGTGATCATTCCTAAAAACTTTGGCAGGATTGGATCCAAGTGCCTCAAGCCATTCACACCAACAGCTCCTCAACTTCCCACATGGAATAATTTGGGATTGGAAGGGACTTAAATCCCACCCAGTGCCATGGCAGGGACACCTTCCACTGTCCCAGGCTGCTCCAACCTGGAACTGAACATTCCAGGGATCCAGGGGCAGCCACAGCTGCTCTGGCAATTCCATCCCAGCCCCTCCCAGGGAACAATTCCTGATTGCCAAGATCCCATCCAACCCCACAGTGAAGCCATTCCCTGTGTGCTGTCCCTGCAGCCCTTGGGAATTGTCTCTCTCCAGGTTTCCTGCAGCTCCTTCAGGCCCTGCAAGGCCACCCTGAGCTCAGCCCAAAGCTTCTCCTGTGCAGGCTGAACAATCCCAGCTGTGCCAGCCTTTCCTCCCAGCAGAGCTGCTCCAGCCTGGCCTTGGACAATTCCAGGGATGAGGAAGGGATTTTCCTTCCTTGTCCCATGAGGGCTCTCCATTATTTGGGAATAATAATTATTTGGGAATAATCCCCTTCTGCTGTTGGAAATCCTCAGGAGATCAAGGCAGGGCAACAACCAGGGATGTTTAATTGAAATGACAATGTTAATTCAATGTGGAATTAGAATGCACAAATGGGTGAAGCCTTGCAGTGGCAGCTCAGCCTCTCAGGCAAGGAACATTTCCCCAGCTCCAGGGTGCAAGAATCTGCTTTGGAATTCCCTGGATGCAATTCCTATCCTGTCATTCCCATTCCTGCACAGCCCCAGAGCTCTCCCTCCATGGACAGAGCCAGGGCTGTGCCTTTGAAGTGACTCCTACAGGACATGACAAATCCCCTGGAAATCTGCCAGAAGCTCAGGGTTTATTTTGAAATGTTTCAGGTTTTGAACTCAACAGCTTGTCTGCAGTGCTGGAAACACCATTAGGGGTCTGTGTGACTCAATTTATGACTCAGGAAACTGCTGCTCCTGTCTCTCAAAGCAGCACATTTTGAGAGCCAGACTGAAGGCAGATCAAACTGAATTCTTGCTCCCTCTCTGAGTAATTTAATTTGTCTGCACATCCAAAAGGAAAAGGGAAAAAAAGGGTAAAAAATGAAATAAATCCTCACTTTTGTAATAAATGCCCACTGGATTATAGAGATAATGGAGTTGTTCATCCCATGTCCTGGTTTCTCCTTACACTGCTTTTCTAAATTTACTATTTAATATTTATTATTTAATATTATTTATTTTCTAATTTATTATTGAATATTTTATTTGACATAGTCCACAAACCCGAGGTGCAGCTGTGTCCTGAGAGGGAAGTCCCTTTGGAAATCCCTCCTGCATCTCCTCAGCACCCTGAGCTGTAAATCCTTCCCCAGACAGCACAGAAACTTCACTCTGCCACCACGAAACTGTGCCATTCCTCAGCCTTCACCTCACAAAAATGGGAAAATTGGGTTTTTTAAAGATTATTTACAGATTTCTTATGACAAGTTCTCCTCTTCCTTGAACCACACTGAACACAACTCAGAAGTTTTAATTTTTCTGTTTAAATTTTTTTCATTTTTAAATTTTTTTTTTTTTTTTGTGTCAAGTTCCACAAGCTCTTGACACAGAACTCTCCTCTCAGACTGGAGATCCAGAGTTAAATCCTGATTTTCCTGCCCTGGGACTCTCCCCAGCCACCAGAATGACATTTTTGTTCCCCACAAGGGCAGAGTGGTTTCTCATGCTCTGTGCCCTCCTTGGCCAAGCCCATGTTCTTGCAAAGAAAATAAAAAATAATTTTAAAAAGGGAGATAAACAAAGCCCAGTTTGTTCAGCCAGGGACTGAAGAGGAGTTCCAGAAATCCCCATCAGTTCTAGGATTAACTCTCTTGGGAGCCCCTTTGGGCTCCCTGATCTTCCCAGCTCTTCCAGAGGAGAAAACCAGGCCTGAGAGTTTAATTTTAGTGCTTTCCACACCATGTCACAGCAATACCTAAATTCAATTTACGCTCCCAGATTCTCCTGTGTCACCTAGAAAATTAAATTATCTGGGGCTCGTTGAAAACCTTGAGTGGCCAAAGCCATTGACTGAGGTCACCTCCACCTGATCCCATTACCTTGCACCCCATCTGCAGGAAACCTCCCCTAAAACCTGCTTTAGAACCAGCTCTAGGCAAGATTTCCTCTCTCCCTTTCACTTCAGGCAGTTAACTTTCCTAAAACCTGGTTTAGAACCAAATCTAAGCAACATTTCCTCTCCTTCTTTCACTTCAGATAGCATTAACTTTCCTTAAACCTGGTTTAGAACCATTTCTAAGAAAGATTTCCTCTCTCCCTTTCACTTCAGGCAGTTAACTTTCCTTAAAACTTGGTTTAGAACCAGCTCTAGGCAAGATTTTCTCCCTCCCTTTCACTTCAGGCAGTTAACTTTCCTTAAACCTTCTTTAGAACCAGATCTAAGCAAGATTTTCTCTCTCCTCTTCAGGCACTTAATTTTCTTTAAAACCTGATTTAGAAACCAGCTCTAAGTAACATTTCCTCTCCCTTCTTTCACTTCAGGCCAGTTAACTTTCCTTAAAACGTGCAGTTTAGAACCAGTTCTAAGCAAGATTTTCTCCCTCCCTTTCACTTCAGACAGTTAACTTTTCCCAAAACCTGCTTTAGAACCAGCTCTAAGCAAGATTTCCTCTCACCTTTTTCACTTCAAGCCATTAGCTTTCCTTAAAACCTGGTTTAGAATCAAATCTAAGTAAGATTTTCTCCCTCCCTTTCACTTCAGGTACTTAATTTTCTTTAAAACTGGTTTAGAACCAGCTCCTAAGCAACATTTCCTCTCCCCTCTTTCACTTCAGGCCATTAACTTTCCCTAAAACCTGGTTTAGAACCAGTTCTAAGTAGATTTCCTCTTCCCCTCTTCAGGCACTTAATTTTCTCTAAAACCTGGTTTAGAACAGCTCTAAGCAAGATTTCTCTCCCCTCTTCAGGCACTTAATTTTCTTTAAAACCTGTTTAGAATCAGGCTCTAAGCAAACATTTCCTCTCCCTTTTTCACTTCAGGCCATTAACTTTCCTTAAAACTTGGTTTAGAACCAGCTCTAAGCAAGATTTCTCTCCTCCCTTTCACTTCAGGCCATTAACTTTCCTTAAAACCTGCTTTAGAACCATCTCTAAGCAAGATTTCCTCCCTTTCACTTCTCACCGGCAGTTTCTCTTTCTTTTTAATTTTATTTCCTGCACAAATCTGCCAAGTCAGAAAAATAGGAGAGAAACTCCATCCTCTCCCCTACCCCAGGCTGAAATATTTCAGAAAAAAGTGATTTAGACTCAGTTTGCTCTGTGGCTTAAGCAGAATGCAGAGTTTAGGGAAGGGTTGGGGGATGTTTTTGGGAGGAATGAGGATGGAATGAGGAGGAAGGAGAAGCAAATTAAAGCCAGGAGGGGGATGCACACCCTGGGACTGGAGCTGATTCCCTAAAAGAAAGGAAAATGCTGGGAGCAGAGAAATGAGGCTGTGGTAGGCAAAGCTTTGGCTTTGCTCCAGATTGGTTTTTTAGGATGATGTTGGAGAGGTTTTTGCTGAGTTTCCAACACTCAGTCCCAGCTCACAGCCAAGGGAATGCACCTGTGCTGGGAAAGATGCTGGAATTTCCAGTGAAAGCTGAGCCCAGCTCCTGGGGCTGCTCACCAGCATCTCCTGCTGGGACAGGCAGGGATCCCCCCCAGGGGAGGGAAATCCAGCTAAAGAGGTGGAAAATTCTTGTTTGGACTGCAAAGCAGGGAATCAGGGAATATCCTGAGTGGGAAGGGATGCACAAGGATCAGGAATTCTGGTCCTGCCAGCACCCCAAAATCCCAGCCTGGGCATCCCTGGCAGCTCCTGGAGCTCTGTGCCCATTCCCTGGGGAGCCTCTGGGGAAGAACCTTGCCCTAAAACCCACCCTAAATCCCTCCTGGCCCAGCTCCAGCCTCTCCCTGGGCCCCAGCCCTGCTGACCCCAAGGAGATTGAGGCTTTGCTTTTTCCTCTCCCACTCATTCCCACATCCTGCCTTGGGCAGTTTTTTCAGACCAGGTGGGATGGCAGGAGCAGCACCTTCCTCCAGTTCCTGAGGGGTTTTTGGGGGAAACATCTCAAGCTCATTCACACACACACAGATTCCTTCCTGCAAGGCTCTGCCTCGGAGCTCAGTGCAGATGGGAAAATAAATATTAATAAATAAATCAATAAACAAAGCCAAGAGGTGGAATTATCCCAAATCCCATCTCAGATGTGAACACAGCTTCAATCTTCACTGTGCTGGAGCCTGATGAGCATCCAGCAGTGCTGACCTTGGTGGGACTGAACCATGGAATGTCCTGAGCTGGAATAAACCCCCAGGGATCACCCAGTGCCAGCCCCCCAAAATCCCAGCCTGGGCATCCCTGGCAGCTCCTGGAGCTCTGTGCCCATTCCCTGGGGGAAGAACCTTGCCCTAAACCCACCCTAAATCCCTCCTGGCACAGGATCCTGTTCCTGTCCCACAGCAGAGATCAGAGCTGTCCCTCTTGGGGAAAATCAGATTATCTGGAAGGATTTTCCCACCCTAAATCATTCCATGATTCTGTGATTAAATCAAGAGCAAAATCTAGCAAAAAAAAAAAATAGTTCTGAGTTCTATCACACAGGAGCAGTGCTTGGGTTGCTTTGCCACAGCCTTTAGGATGCTGCACCTTTCCCTCCCATGGATCAAATTTCCCTTGAGCTCCTCTCCATTCTTTAGGGCAGCAGCAAACCCACGATAATTCCCTGTTACCCAACACACTCATGAGCACATTTCCCTTTAAACCCCAGGCACCTGCCTCTCCATCCCCCTCAGGAGATTTTCTGTCCCTCATGGGGAGGATCTGCAGCCCTGGGCACCCTCAGCTGCTCCTCCTCCCCTCCAGCCTCTTCCCCATCTTTTTCTCCCTCCTTTGGATGTTCTCCAATAGATTAATATATTTTTCTATTTTATTAAAACTTCCCCAGGATTGGAGGTGAGGACAATGCCTGCTTGGCTGGCTGGAAATCCCATTTTTTTCCCTGTTTCCCAAGGCACTTAGGGCTGCCCAGGTCAAGGAAATTCTCCCTGCACACCCTCCAAGTGCTGAGCTCCCAAATCTGTGAAAACACCACGAGTTAAAACATCCACTCCAGGCTTCCCAAAACACAGCAACTGATAATTAGCAACGATTTTATTTTGCTTTTTTTTTTGTTTCTGGCTGCTCTCAGAACGCTGCCCACGCCTCAGCTGCTGACTGGAAAACCAAACACAGCCACAAGTGAGAATTACTGAGTTCCTGCTGGGCCAGCAGGCAGCCAGCTTTGAGTCAGGCTTTAGAAAAATGGATTTTTTTTTTTTTTTTTTTGTGAAAAGATATGGAACAGAGTGCCCAGAGCAGCTGTGGCTGCCCCTGGATCCCTGGAATGTTCAGTTCCAGGTTGGACACTGGGGCTGGAGCAGCCTGGGATGGTGGAATTGTCCCTGCCCCAGTTTGTGTTGGAATGGGAAGATCCTTAAAATCCCTTCCATTCCCACTCCTAATCCACATTCTGGAATTCCATCATTTTTTGGCACTCTTTGAAGCTCATCAGTCCTCAGTTCCTAAATCCTCATTTCCAAACTCAAAGTATCCTGGTGAAAGGAGTGAATTCCCTCACACAGAAATAAGGGAAAGTCCATAATCCATAATCCATAATCCAAAATTAATAATCCAAAATCCATCTCCAGAGTTCCCTCCCCACAAATCCAGCAATCCCTGCTCCTCCTGGATTCCACCTTTTCCTGAATATCCCTAGGAAACTCAGCCCAGCCTGGCTCCCTCCACCCCAGAACCAGCTCTTGACAAAATAATTCCATAATTAATTAAACAAATTAAGCACCCTAATTAATGGCTTTGGACAGGACAGGCTTGGGGGGCAGGATGAGTTTTTATCTATATAAACTCCCCATGGAAATCCTGAGCATCACAAGGGGTCCGTACTTCCCCAAAAAATGAATAATTTAAGCTAAAACCAGCTGCAAACACCCCAAATTTTCCAGCTTTATGGCAGAAAATTCCCTTTTCCAAGGCAGGCCAAGCAAAAAATCCTTCCTGAGCTTTCCTTAAATACCTGCAGGTTTCAGGGAGAAGATGTGGGAGCAGATGGAATTTTGGCCGGAGCTGTTGTGGTTCTGATTCCATATTTGAGGATCTTAAATTTTTAATAAATTAACTCACAAATTATTTAATTAATCAATCAATTAATTATAAACAAATAAATAAATAATAGTAATAGTACTAATAATTATCATAACAATAATAATGAAAATGATAAAATGACAATGATAATGATAAGGATAACATAATGATGATAATAATAATGATAATGATGATGAAAATAATAATAATAATAATAATAATAATAATAATAATAATTGCAGCCCTTCCCTATCCTCATTTTGTGATTTCGTGGCTGAAATCTGAACCAATTTTGTTCCAAGCTGGGATCTGCCAGGATGAAATTTCAGTGTTGAAGGACATCAAACACACATGCACAGAAAAAGGACAGAAAATCTCCTGAGGGGGATGGAGAGGCAGGTGCCTGGGGTTTGGGTGCTTGGTGAGTTGCTAAGAGCACACTGTTGTTTTGGGAACATTTTCTTAAATACACTTTATAATCCATTAATTTGTTTCATATCCATAGTTATTTATGTATAATAAAAATTTTTGGGAATTTTTTAGCATGGCTACTTTTTGAGTTTGTTTTTTTAGAACATGCCTTTTTTGTGGTTTGTGGTTTTAATTTTTTTTAAATTATTTTTTAATTTGGGTGGTGGTCCCAGCCTTTTGCAGTTGGTGAGTGCTGATAATTGTGTAAGTTGTTGGGCTTTTATTACACATTTATGGGTTGTTATTTTAATTAGGCAGGTAGTTTTAGCACACTATTTTAAAAAATCTTATGTTTAACTTTTGGTATTAGAAGAAAATAACTTATATTCATACAGAAAAGCTATATTTTTTTTTTTTTTTTTTTTTCTGCAATTCCACCCCTGGAGAAAACCATTTATAATTTTAGAGAATTTTGGAGAGGCTGATTCCCATTTAAGCATTGGCGTTAATGCAAAGTGTGTTTACCATGAAGCAACAAAAAACCAATTTGCAGCAAATAAAACATTTAAAGAAACAGATTTCTCAGCCAAGGGTTTTTTTGCTCCCTGTGGTGCTTTTTTAAATTAAATTTCTACATTCAGATGAATTTTTTTATTCAAAATTTAAGCAGAGATGGAAGCTCAGCCATCTTTTCCTACATTTTCTAAGGATTATATTGCTATTATTATTTTTTATGCAAAATTTAGGCACATATGGGAAGCCAGCCATCTTTTACTATATTTTATACAAATATTACTATATTATTATTATTATTATTATTATTATTATTATTATTATTATTATTATTATTATTATATTATTATTATTATATTTAATATTAGATTTTTTAAAGTTACCAGCTGCTCAGCCATGGGAATTCCAGACTGAAAAAACCAAGCAGGATAATTTCAAAACCCATTTTCATTGGGATCTCCTTGAACTTGCCCTCCTTCTCTTTAGCACAATTAATTTTTTTTTAGTAAAAATTTGATTTTTTTTCCCTAACCCTAATTGAAGTGGGAGAAATTGGCTCCTCAGTGAAGAACAGATTGATTTCCAGGGGATTCCAAGTGGTGAAAAACAGGGAAATATTCACAAAATATCTGAAATATGTGAAAAAAGAACATCTGGGCTCAAACCCCACTTAAAAAATTATTTCTAACTTGAATTTTTCCCCCTCTCAGCTTTCTCCCATCTGACTGCAAAATTGAATAAGTTTTTTATTTCTTTTTCCATTTTTTTTCCCTTTTTTCCTTTTGCTATTTTCCCAAATTCCCTTGATTTGGAGGGATGAAAACAAACTCTTCCTGGGATTGGAGTTTTCTAAATGAGGCAAAAAGGAGAAAAAGCAAAGCTGGAACCTCCAATTGTGGAATTCAGGTGTGTGAGGAAGGGATTAAGTGGAAGAGAAATAATTACTGAGAATTCCACAGAAAAAAAAGAACATCCCTGCTCAGTGTGTAACACATTAATTATCTTTTAATGAAAATAATTAATAAAACACAGAATAAAATCACTGAATAGAGAAATTCAGGATATTTCTGCAATCTTGCCTAAGTTTATTCCAAGTTAAAGAGATTTTAAAGGCTCAATTTTTTAGGGAAATGCCATTTCACAGCAGGCTCCAAAAAGGAGATTTTTCCTAAACAAATGGATTCCGTTTTTTCCCTTTGCACTGCAAAAAAAATCCCAAAGATTCCAAAGAGGATGGAACCACGCAAACCCTCTTCAATTTATTTGAGGGATAAAACCAGAAATGCCTCAAGAAAAATTGATAGAGCTGATAAAATTTATACTGAATATGTATTCTATATTCTACATTCTATATTCTATATTCTACATTCTATATTCTATAATCTATATTCAATACTATATATCAATAATTTATATTATATTATATTATATTATATCATATCATATTATATCATATCATATCATATTATATTATATTATATTATATTATAAATATAATATATAAATATATATTTTATATATTTATTATATATATAAAATAAATATATTATAAATGTAATATAATATAATATAATATAATATAATATAATATAATATAATATAATATAATATAATATAATATAAATATATAATATAATATAATATAATATAATATATAACATGTAACATTATATAGTATATAGTACATAGTACATATATCTAGCATATATTATGCATTACACTCTATATTTTGCATTTTGTATTCTAGATTTTATATTTTTATTTTTTATATTATTTTATATGTTATATGTTATTTTTATATTATTTTATATTTTATATTTTATTTTTTATTTTTAATTTTTATTCTATTTTATAGGTATTATATTATATTATATTATATTATATTATATTATATTATATTATATTATATTATATTATATTATAGTTTTTATTTTATTGTTTTTATTTTATTATTTATTATATTTAAACTCCCCATGGAAATCCTGAGAATCACAAGGGGCCCATATTTCCCCAAAAAAATGAATAATTTCAGCTAAAACCAGCTGGGAACACCCCTAATTTCCACCTTTATGGCAGAAAATTCCTTTTTCCAAGGCAGGGGAAGCAAAAAATTCTTCCTGAGCTTTCCTTAAATACCTGCAGGTTTCAGGGAGAAGATGTGGGAGCAGATGGAATTTTGGCCGGAGCTGTTGTGGCTCTGATTCCATATTCTGATGGTCTTGATTTCTTACTAATTAATTAACAATTAAATAATAGTAGTAATAGGAATAATAACAATAATAATGATGATAATGGTGATAATCATAACACCACCACCACAATAATAATAATGATAATAATGATAATGATGATGATGATGATGATAATAATAATAATAATAATAATAATAATAATAATAATAATAATAATAATAATAACAATGATTCCAGCCTTTCCCTATCCTCATTTTGTGACTAAAATCAGAACCAACTTTGTTCCAAGCTGGGATCTGCCAGGAATTTTCCCCTTAAAGCATCTCCTGCTTTGGACCCCTCTGGATTCCCTGAATGGATTCAGGAAGGACCTGGAGCAAGGTGGCACCAAAATCTTAAAAGTGACAGAAAATGGGCTCCTAAATCCCTTGGGAACCTCAGGAAATGAGAAATCGTGCCCCTAAATCGGCCAAATGTTGTTTGAGTCAGCTGCTCCTGTTCCATGGAATCATGGAATGGTTTTGTGGGAAAAATCCTTAAAGTTGAATTCCCTGCCATGGCAGGGACAGCTCCCACTGTCCCAATGTCCAACCTGGCCTGGGACACTGCCAGGGGCAGCCACAGTGCTCTGGGAATTCTGTTCCAGTCCCTCATTCCTTCCTAAATCCCATCCAAAATTCCCAGTTCCAAGAAAAACAGAATAGCTCAGCTTTGGAATGAACTCCCTGGAAAGCCACAAGAGTGACCTGTCCCCTTTTCCTTGGGAAACCCAAATATTCCAGCGCCCTGCTCATTTTTTTCTTGGAAAACCCAAAGATTCCAGAGCCCTCCTCCTTTTTTCCTTGGGAAACCCAAAGATTCCAGAGCCCTGCTCATTTTTTCTTTGGGAAACCCAAAGATTCCAGAGCCCTGCTCATTTTTTCCTTGGAAAAATCAAATATTCCAGAGCCCTGCTCCTTTTTGATTTGGAAAACCCAAAGATTCCAGAGCCCTGCTCCCCTTTCCTTGGAAAATCCAAATATTCCAGAGCCCTGCTCCCTTTTGGAAAACCCAAAGATTCCAGAGCCCTGGTTATTTTTTTCTTGGAAAACCCAAAGATTCCAAGGTCCTACTCCTTTTTTCTTGGAAAACCCAAATATTCCAGAACTCTGCTCCCTTTTTCTTTGGAAAACCCAAAGATTCCAGAGCCCTGCTCCCTTTTTCTTGGAAAACCCAAAGATTTCAAGGTCCTCCCCCCTTTTTTCTTGGAAAACCTAAAGATTCCAGGGCTCTGTTCCCTTTTCTTTGGAAAACCCAAAGATTCCAGACCCCTGCCCCTTTTTCCTTGGGAAACCCAAGGATTCCAAGGTCCTTCTCAATTTTTTTTTTTTTTTTGGAAACCCAAGGATTCCCAGGAGCAGCTGCTGTAACTGGAGCACCCCCCACTCCCTTTGTGCTGGTTCCCAATAAAAAGGGGGATATTGGATATCCTTGGGCAGGTGTTCCTGGATTAAAGGTGCAGAAATTCCGAGCTGGGTCTTTTTAGCACTGCTTAAAGAAATATTATTGACTGTGCAACCTTCTTATTTCCTACAATATATATTCTTTATTCTATATTCTATTTTCTACCAGGGAAGGAGGATTTGGGTTTTTTTGGGGGAATTTTTGCTGATATGTTTTATTAAACCATATATCTGAGTTTTGTTAAAAATAGACATAATTCCAGCTGAAAGAGCTGAGAAGAAAGATGGAGAGAGATTATTTCCAGGGGACTGAGGTCCTTCCCACCCCAAACCATTCCATGGATCTGAAGACCTAAATTTAACCTGAACAGGACGAGGCAAATCATGAAGAGAAAAATCATTCCTGATCCTGCAGAAATTTCTATGCTGGGAGCTTCACAGCTTTTGCTTGATTTTATGGCCAGAATAATGTTTGCTTTAGGGAAGAAATTACTTGATGCTGATAAGAAAAGAGATCTTGTTCAGAGGGGTGGGGAAAATCTTTCCTAGAGGTCACAGGTTTTGTTTTTAAGTAGGAGCAGTAACATTTGGTTTTATGGCTTCATCCCTGTTCACATCTTTTTCTATCTGCAAATATTGATCCTCCTCTGTGGCAGCTGCATCCCAGAATGACCAAGGTGATCTCCAGGATCCCCCAGTGCCACCAGCACCACCCCAAACCCTGTCCCCACACCCAGCCTGCTCCTGAGCACCCCACAGACAGTGACTGCACCATGGGCAACTTATTCCTTTTCCTATGAAAGAAAAAAAAAATCTCAAATTTCAGAACCTCCCTTGGTGCATTTTTTTGCATCCTTTCACCTGAGTTGTGTCATCTCAAATTGTGCATCACCCTGAGACAGGAACACAGCTCTTTGTCTGGGCCCCTGAGCCCAGAAATGTTTCTCACTCTGTGTCACCTCCAGAAGCGCTCTGAGCACGGCTTAGACTCAGCCTAACAGAGCCTGGGGACACCAGGCTGCCAGGGTGACAGCTCTGGGTACAAACTCTCAAAACCTCTGTGACTCCTTGATTTTTTGACACTCTGAGTCTCAGTTCCAAACCCTAAATCCTCATTTCCCAACCCCATCCTTGAAAGGACGAACCCTTTCGCACGCAAACCGCGACCGCTTTCAAACCCGCTCCTTCACACCCTCCCTTCAGAGCTCCTGTCCCTTCTGAGAAACCAAAATAACCGAAAAAAAAAAAGCAAAAAAAAGCTCAGAGCACAGGCCCAGGGGACAGGAAGGCACCGTGGGGAGCGGGGACGGAACTGCTGCAAGAACTGAGCCTTATCAGGCGCACACAGGGGCTGCGGTTTGCTCGCTCGCGCAACCCTCTGCAACTGCCACTTGTTTTCCTACAAACAGGATGCCCCAAAGAGGCCAGCAGCTGGCCCAGGACGAAGGGCAGAAGGGTTTTTTGGGGTGCTCTGAGCCAGCTTGGAGCTCCTCTCAGGTTTTTTCCCAGAGGAAAAGCGGTGCAGGTGTGTCCCCAGCTCCTTCCTGCTGAGCAAAACAAAAAAAAAGTTGTTTTGGGGTTTTTTTTTGTGTTGCTGGGGAAAGGCTGAAGCTGTCATTTTGCTCATTTTTTTATGATTTCACCTCAGATTTGTAGTTGAGGAGAGGGTTGTGCTATGAACAGCAAGGGAACATCCCTGGTGTGCCCAGAAAAATCGAGGATGTTCCATCCCTGGAATTGTCCAAGGCCGGGTTGGATGGAACCTGGGGGACGAATGAAATGGGATAAAAGTCCCTCCCAACCCAAACCATTCCATGCAGATTTCCATGATTTCTGTCCTATGCAGCCCCACTTTGCTGGAGTCAGGGCTGGGATAAAGGAAATGCCACCAAAAAGCCACAGGAGCCACTGGAGGTGTCCAAGGAAGGGCTGGAGGTGGCACTGAGGGCTCTGGGCTGGGGACAAGGTGGGGACAGGGCACAGTTGGGTCTGCCTGGGCTGGGAGGGCTTTTCCAACCTTGGGATTCCAGGATTCTGGGATGCTGGGATTCTGTGATTCAGGGATTCTGGGATTCAGGGATTCTGGGATTCAGGGATTCAGGAATTCTGAGATTCTGGGATTCTGAGATTCTATGATTCTGGGATTCAGGGATTCAGGGATTCTGGGATTCTGGGATTCAGGGATTCAGAGATTCAAGGATTCAGGGATTCAAGGATTCTGGGATTCAGGGATTCTCTGATTCATGGATTCTGAGATTCAAGGATTCAGAGATTGTGTGATTCAGGGATTCTGGGATTCAGGGATTCAGAGATTCTGTGATTATGTGATTCAGGGATTCTGGGATTCAGGGATTCTGTGATTCAGAGATTCTGTGATTCAGAGATTCTGTGATTCTGTGATTCAGAGATTCAGGGATTCAGGGATTCAGGGATTCAGGGATTCAGGGATTCTGTCCTCACAGCCTCTGCATCCCGACACCATTTCCACCCCCCTGCCCCAAATCCTGCAGCTCAGGCTCTTCCAGGGGCACATTCTGCTCTCCAAGGTCACTGCACAGAAACTGCCCTGCAGCCAGCACCAGCCTGGAATTTCACCCAGAGGGGAGATATGGGAAAACCAAAATCAGCTCTGCCCCTGCTCTGATAATTTCCTGGGCAAAGGTTATTCCCTGTGCCAGAGGTGGAGCCTTTTCCAACGGCACCTTTGGTTTTCCAGCACAGCTCTGCACCCTGCAAATATTCCTGGAACTTCCCAGTGCCACATCAACGCCAGAGAGTGCAGGGGGAAAAGAAAAAAAATATATCTCTGGATTATTTTTTTTCCCCTAAGTTTTACTTCTCAATTATTTTCTGCAAGAAAAAAAAAAAAAAAAAAAAAAGAGAGAAGAAGAAATAATTTTAAAATAATTTTAAATACATGGATGAAGTCTCCATGTGCCACAACAACCTCCTGCTCTGCTGGGAGGATTTTAGGGAGTCTGTCAAGAATATCCTGAGTTGGAAGGGACACAGCTTGATATCCAGAAACAATTCTTGGCATTTTCAAGTTCTCCTGCTGCTCAAAAGTAGCTGCAGAACACTTTTCCCCCTGGATTTTCTTTGTGGTTTTTATTTGGGCAGGTACAATACTAGAGCCCTGAAATAAATGTGCGGTGCTGAGGAAATTTCTGATTAAAACATCAGCTTGATTGAATCTGAATTTCGAGGTAAACACGAGATCGTCTGGGAGATAGCTGGGCTCAGAACTGCAAAATTGACGTTCTCAGAACTGCTGAACTCATGATGTGATCATTCTTCCCTAATTCCTCATCCATGAGGAGGGGGAACATCCCACTCTGAGTGGCTGGAGCATTCCAGGGTGGGTTTGCCAATCCTTGGGTGCCACAAACGGAGCTGCACGCTCCTCTCTGAGGATGCTCAGAGCAGAGCTTCTGTGATCTCTGTGATCTCTCCTCATCCCTCTGGCCCTCCCCCAGCTTCTGTGGTTTGTGGGCCAACTTTACTAAAGCTGGTGGAGCAGAAGTGGGCTCCAGTTCCTTGGGCTTTCATGGAAAGAGGCTGAGAGGCTCTGCCAGAGCTCCCTCCTTGCCCAGGGAGCTTTTGGATTCCTGAGAAAGGAAAAAGCTTCCTCCAGGTAAAATCCCTCTTGGATTTGAGGGACCCCAGGCACAAAGCACATCCATGTCTGTGGGAAATCAGCTTCCCTGGGTCTGCCTGGGACAGCATCCCAATTTTTTGAATTTTTAAAAATCGCTTCAATGTGAAGTTTTACCCTCCAAGGAGAAGCCTTAGAGTGGCTTTGCACTTTGTTTTCAATGAACATTTTTGGAATTCCCCACTAAAGCAAGGCTCAGAAGGGCAAAAAGGAGCAGGAGAGGTTTTCACACCTGCACAGGCTGTGGGGGAGGCCCCCATGAACAACTTCTGGATTTCATGGAATTCATATCCATGGATTAACTGCTTGGGCTGTTCAATGCAATCAACTCATCCCCATCAAAGTGTTCTCCAACATTTCCTTTAGAACATCTCCAGGGCAACCCTGGGGACACCTCTGGGTGCTGTGCTCAGCCCTGGGGACACCTCTGGGCGCTGTGCCCAGCTCTGGGGACACCTCTGGGTGCTGTGCCCAGCCCTGGGGACACCTCTGGGTGCTGTGCCCAACCCTGGGGACACCTCTGGGTGCTGTGCCCAGCTCTGGGGACACCTCTGGGTGCTGTGCCCAGCTCTGGGGACACCTCCAGGTGCTGTGCCCAGCTCTGGGGACACCTCTGGGTGCTGTGCCCAGCTCTGGCAGGGCCAGGAGCTCCTGGAGCTGAGCCAGGGCCTGGAGCATCTCCGTGCCCAGGAAAGGCTGAGGGAGCTGGGGATGCTCAGGGCCAGCAGCCCTGGGTGTCCCTGGGTGTCCCTGGGTGTCCCTGGGTGTCCCTGTGTCTCCGCATGTGTCCCTGTGTGTCCTTATCTGTCCCCAAGTGTCCCTGTTTGCCCCTGGGTGTCCCTGAGTGTCCCTGAGTGTCTCTGGGTGTCCCTGGGTGTCCCCTGGGTGTCCCCTGGGTGTCCTTATCTGTCCCCATGTGTCCCTGTCTGTCCCTGGGTGTCCCCTTGTGTCCCTGGGTGTCTCTGGGTGCTCCTGAGTGTCCCTGTGTGTCCTTATCTGTCCCCTTGTGTCCCTGGGTGTCCCTGGGCATCTCAGGGTGTTCCTGTCTGTCCCTGGGTGTCCCTGTGTCTCCCCATGTGTCCCTGTGTGTCCTTATTTGTCCCCAAGTGTCCCTGTTTGTCCCTGGGTGTCCCTGGGTGTCCCTGGGTGTCCCTGAGTGTCCTTATCTGTCCCCAAGTGTCCCTGGGTGTCCCCTTGTGTCCCTGGGTGTCTCTGGGTGCTCCTGAGTGTCCCTATGTGTCCTTATCTGTCCCCAAGTGTCCCTGGGTGTCCCCTGGGTGTCCCCTTGTGTCCCTGGGTGTCTCTGGGTGCTCCTGAGTGTCCCTGTGTGTCCTTATCTGTCCCCAAGTGTCCCTGGGTGTCTCTGGACATCTCTCCCTGTCTGTCCCTCTCTGTCTGTCTGTCCCTGTGCCCAGCAGGCTCAGAGCAGTCCCAGGCTCTGCTCCAGAGCCCCATGCAGGGGTTGATTCCAGCAATCCCCCCCAGCTCCTGCCCTGCTCTAATCTCGACTCAAACCAAGCCTTTGGCTCAACCCCTCCTCCCTTTTTATCTACCACATCACAGCCCTGGCACCGAGCTGCCTGCCCACTTTCACATCTATTCAAGTGAAAAAGTGGCAACCAAGAAAGCAGTTTAGAAATAATTCTCTCTTTTTTTTCCCTGCCATTTTCTCCCTCCCATGCCATTTTCGAGTTTTGCGTTACCAAAATTAACGTTACTGTCGCTGCATTGCCAAAATTAACAGGCCCAGGAACCTTCTAGGAGAGGAAAAGGGAAATTAAGATCCCAAAGGAACCTGCTGATCCAGTGGGATCTATGCACACAATCCTGAGCTTGAGATTTTGGGAAAAACTCAGGAATTTTGGAGGTGCATTCAGCACCTGTTGAGCCAGGACTCAGTGTAAAGTCAGAAATGAAAGAGGAGAATGCACAGCAGCTCTGGGAGAAGCAATCCCTCCATCCCAGAGAGTCTGTGGATTTTCCAGCCCTGGAAGTGTCCCAGGCCAGGCTGGATGGGAACTGGAGCAGCCTGGCACAGAGGGAAGCTCTGAGTGCAGAGTGGGTGAATGAGAGGATTTTTAACCCATCCCAACCCAAACCCATCCACAATTCCTCATCCCTTCCTGACTTCCCAAAACAGCCCCAGGAATGAGGATCAAAGAGAGGAATTCCACAACCAGGATTTCTTTGGGCCACAAAAAGGGAAGACACCAGTGAAGGACAGGACAATAATTTAACAACCCATTAGGATGAACAATGGGGGGCTGACTTCAAACACTGAGCTTCCAGAAATAAAAAAAAACAACCTGGAAAAACGCCAGGGGATTATTCTGGGAGCACAACCTGGGGGAGTTTTCTCTATTCCTTTATTTGAACTCATGGGCAAAGGCAGCTCCAGACACCTGTGTCTCAAATATCAGCAGCTGGGCCTCAGGTTTCCATCACCAACCATTCCCTGAGATCTGGCAGCTCCAGCTGCTCAGGAATATTCCATTCCAGCTGGAAACAGAGGACAGCAGAGGAAAAGTGGCTTTGCCATTCAAGGGTTAAATCAGAATTCATCTAGCCCTTGAAATAATTAATTAATCTAACCCTTGAAATAATTCATTTCACACAAGGAAAAACTTCTTCCCCTTCCTGACTTTCTCACCCTCTTTTCTGCACTGAATTCTGAAAAAAAAAATAAATATTTAAAATGGATTTTGTTTTAGGCAAATCTTTAATCCACTCAGTTATTTTATATTTTTTTTGTGCCTTCATTTTATGCTAACTCAAAGCAGGTGGGTCTCCAGCTGCAGAAATGCAAAGCAGCAGCAAATTTTGCAGCCTAAGTCATGTGCTAGAAATGTCTGGGTGAATTGGCTGGTGGCAAATGTTGCACAGAGCAGCATTTCCTCCAAACCTCAATCACGAGCTGCTTTGTTTTCTCACCGAAGCAAAAGAAAGTGAGGGGAATTTTGCTGCAGGTAATGACATCCTAAAATAGGACAGCTCGTGTTTTTCTACAGGTTATTTATTTAGTTTCTCATTCTCCTTTGAACTGCTGTTTCAAATAAAAGAGGACTTAAAGAAAAAACAAAACAAAATATTAAAAATCCAGCAATGCTTTAAAATATTCATGTTCTTCACCTTAACAAGTTCAGCTAGAAAACAAGTTAAGGAACAGGGGAAAGATTTTCCTTGGAAATGAATTGAAATTTGGTCACAAATTTCTGTTAAATCACGCTTGGTTTTTTTTTTTATAAAACCTCTATGTAGGAATTTGTATAAAGCTGAAGTCTCAGAGGTTGACCTCGTGTCCAGCCTGGTCCCACACCTGATCCCCTCAGACTCTGGGATCTGGAACATCTGGAATGGGCTTTACCAAAGGCTGAGCAGGAGCTCAGACAGATGAAAAACCTCCAACTGCTGCTGGTTAAAAAGTGCTTTTGATCTCCAGCTGGGGTGGTTTTATCAAAGCAGGAACACCCCAAAACCTCAAGAGCTGCTTTGTCCCTCTGCACGTGGCTCAGGGATGTGCCCAAAACTTGGAGCTGCCACAGGAGGGAAGGACTGGGAGGGGGATGCCCAAAAAAACCTGGAAAAATGAGCTCTGCTGGGAGGAAAGGCTGGCACAGCTGGGATTGTTCAGCCTGCACAGGAGAAGCTTTGGGCTGAGCTCAGGGTGGCCTTGCAGGGCCTGAAGGAGCTGCAGGAAACCTGGAGAGAGACAATTCCCAAGGGCTGCAGGGACAGCACACAGGGAATGGCTTCACTGTGGGGTTGGATGGGATCTTGGCAATCAGGAATTGTTCCCTGGGAGGGGCTGGGATGGAATTGCCAGAGCAGATCCTGCCCCTGGATCCCTGGAATGTTCAGTTCCAGGTTGAAGCACCTGGGACAGTGGGAGGTGTCCCTGCCATGGCTGGGGTGGGATTTGAGGTCCTTCCCAACCCAAACCATTCCATAATTCCAGGACATTGCTCCAAAGCCAAAAAACAGAAGAGATGTTTGGAGAGGAACTGCTGAGCAGGGCCATCAGTGCCACACCTTTTTCTGCAGCACAGGAGTCATCCCAGGGCTCACCCAAAGCCACCAGCCAGGAATTTCCAGTGGTTTCCCTGACTCTTGGATCAGGTGCCATGCACACAAAATGCTGGGTTGCCTTAATGCCCCAGGAAAGCGTGACCATAAATCATCTTTTCCTAGAAATCAGTTTAACAACAACCCTAAATCCCTCTCCATGTTTTAATGTCTTGTTATCCCAAATGGGATTTATAGAATCCTGGAATATCCTGAGCTGGAATAAACCCCCAGGGATCATCCCCCCAAAATCCCAGCCTGGGCATCCCTGGCAGCTCCTGGAGCTCTGTGCCCATTGCCTGGGGAGTTGCTGACAAAAATGAGGATTTCCTTTGCAAAGAAAACCACCCCAGCATTAAAATTTCTGATTGCCACTCCAAAATCTCAACCATCCATCACTTTAAAACCCCAAAAGTTTCTCCTGTCTCTGGTTTTCAACCTTGGCAAGTCATTCACGTTGAGTTTCCAGGCATGCTGTATAGGAAACCCTGCTTCATTTAGAAAATTAAATCATTTCCTCCAGTAAGGCACAGCCAGGAGATGTTCATGCTCCTGTAAGAGACCTGACTCTTGGTTTCAAAGTGCAAAGTTATTTTATGCTTGGTGTGAAAAACGTGTGGGTGTGCAGCCCCAGCCATTATCACTTTTGCAGGTTTGATAAAGAGAAAACTGCAGCCTGAGGGGTCCCTTTCCTCTCAGGTGTGACAGGAAGGATGGAAAAATTGTAAATAAATTTCTTGCAAAAGGTTTGGAACAATGAAACCACCAACATATTGCAGCAAATGATTCACCAATACATTGGAATACAGACAAATATTTAAATGTATTTTTTGGATCATTTGAAATACAGACTCAGAAAGGTTTGGGTTGGAAGGACCTTAAAGATCATCTCACTCCACCCCAGCCATGGTGACACCTCCCACTGTCCCAGGCTGCTCCAACCTGGAACTGAACATTCCAGGGATCCAGGGGCAGCCACAGCTGCTCTGGGAATTTAATTCCAATAATTTCTCCCTAATATTTCATCCAAACCTGTCTCTTTTAGCTTAACATTTTCTTCAAGAAGTCAGAACTTGAGTGACTCTTCCAGATATGAATTGGATTCCATCTGACTCATACAGACCCCAGAGCTCATTTACATGGAGCTCCTGAAAACCAGAAGTGTTTTACAGAAGCCTGATATGATCTGGTAACCGAATTCTGAAATACAAAACCCTCCCCATGGAGAGCGTGGAGCCCTGCTCTCACATCTGGGGCCTCTTGGGTGTTGTGGACTGGAATTTTACAGAATTCCAAAATCACCGAGGCTGAGAGAGCCTTCAGCACCATCCAGTGCCACCCCAGTGCCACCAAAGCCTGTCCCCAAGGGCCACATCCAGCCTGCTCCTGAGCACTGCCACAGACAGTGACTGCAAACCTCCCTGGGCAGCTCATCCCAACCCTCACCACTCTGACAGGGAAATTTTCTTTCCCAATCTCCACCCTGAGCCTGCCCTGGTGCCATTTGAGGCCATTTCCTCTCCTCCTTTCCCTGCAAAGTCCCTGCCAGGAGGGGCAGGGATGTGGGGCTGGAATTCTCTGTGGCCCTTGGGGTCACGATTTGGGATGATGCTGGTGATGGTGATGGTGAAAATCTCTTCCCACACAGAGAATTCCAGGATTCTGTGTCACTCTGAGCCCAGCTCTGCCTGTCCCAGCACAGGTGAACGCCATAAAACCACTTAAAATAATAATAAAAAAAAAGAACTTCTGAGAGCTGCAGGTGGTGCTGGGGCTTTGAAGCTCCCAGACATTTGTCACAAAGGCCGAATGACACAAATGACAAACGACACAAATGACACACAGACACGCTCAGAGTGAAGCTGTGCTTCACCCTGAACCATCCAGGGATTTCCCAAACCCTCCTTTCCCTTTCAAACCCCACACAAAGCCACTGGGAGGGCTGGCTCAGAGCTGCTGGTTTGATCAGGGTGCCAGGGCTTGCCCTGAGTGCAGCAGCTTGAAATGTTTACAGCAAACCTCATAAAACCTGACAGTTTTCAGGTTTCCTTCCAGTGCTTTCTCAGAAAGATTTGTAAGACATAAACCTTTCAACCTGCAGACAAAACCTGACCTAAATGCAGCTTCTGGGCTTTCAGAGTCACAGCTTTAGCAGGGAAGCAGAGGGAAGAAAACAAAATATTCACGAGGCAAAAAAAAAGGAAAAAAAAGACTGCTGTGGGTTCACTGGAATCAGAAACTGAGAACAAAAAAACTACAGCATGGAAACAGAAATTCCCAGATTGATTGAAGGCAGAGAAAGTGTTCTCACAGCTCCTCACGAAGTGAAACTGCCCCGTTTGACAGAGTTTCACTCCCAGCAGAAGTGGGGAATCCTCCACACACCGCCAGGGCAGAACTGGAAACTGCCCCAGTGGAGCTGCCCCCACTCCCTCCCTCCCTGCTCACACCCATCCTTCCATTCCATTTGAATGAATCTTTATAGAAAATCTGATGCTTTGGATTAAAATTTGTTGTACTGAATTAAACCATTTAGTTGAATTATTAAATTATTGGTTGTAAAGCCAGGCTTTGCTGGGACCTCAGTGAAAAAAAAAAAAGTCATTTATTTAGGGAATGACAGTGGGAATCTGCAAATTCCTGCTTTTCCCATGGGCAGGAGGGGTTTGGTTTGGGGGCACCTGGATTTCAGTCCCTGAGGATATTCTGGGTTGGGGGTGCTGTCAAATCCCTGTGTCACCTGTCACCTCTGCTGTCACCTCCCTGGTGTCACACACCTGTAATTGTGTCACACACCCTCACTGGTGTCACACACCTGTCCTGGTGTCACACACACTCACTGGTGTCACACACACCTCACTGGTGTCACACACCCTCACTGGTGTCACACACACCTGTACTGGTGTCACACACCCCACTGGTGTCACACACACCTCACTGGTGTCACACACACTCACTGGTGTCACACACACTCCCTGGTGTCACACACCCTCACTGGTGTCACACACACCTGTACTGGTGTCACACACCCTCACTGGTGTCACACACACACCTCACTGGTGTCACACACCCTCACTGGTGTCACACACACCTGTACAGGTGTCACACACACACCTCACTGGTGTCACACACACCTCACTGGTGTCACACACACTCACTGGTGTCACATACACCTCACTGGTGTCACACACCTCACTGGTGTCACACACACTCACTGGTGTCACACACACCTGTACTGGTGTCACACACCCTCACTGGTGTCACACACACCTGTACTGGTGTCACAACACACTCCCTGGTGTCACACACACTCACTGGTGTCACACACACCCTCACTGGTGTCACACACACTCACTGGTGTCACACACACCTCACTGGTGTCACACACACCTGCACTGGTGTCACACACCCTCACTGGTGTCACACACACTCACTGGTGTCACACACCCTCACTGGTGTCACACACACTCA
This sequence comes from Catharus ustulatus, assembly GCF_009819885.2. Lineage (NCBI taxonomy): Eukaryota > Metazoa > Chordata > Aves > Passeriformes > Turdidae > Catharus > Catharus ustulatus. Next base: position 123,138,455 of record NC_046222.1, on the reverse strand, counting down.
CCGGTGTCACACACACTCACTGGTGTCACACACACTCACTGGTGTCACACACCCCACTGGTGTCACACACACTCACTGGTGTCACACACCCTCACTGGTGTCACACACACCTGTACTGGTGTCACACACACTCACCGGTGTCACACACACTCACTGGTGTCACACACACCTCACTGGTGTCACACACACTCACTGGTGTCACACACACTCACTGGTGTCACACACACTCACTGGTGTCACACACCCCACTGGAGTCACACACACACTCACTGGTGTCACACACACCTGTACTGGTGTCACACACACTCACTGGTGTCACACACACCTGTACTGGTGTCACACACACTCACTGGTGTCACACACACTCTCTGGTGTCACACACACTCACTGGTGTCACACACACTCACTGGTGTCACACACCCCCACTGGTGTCACACACACCTCACTGGTGTCACACACACACTCCCTGGTGTCACCCACACTCACTGGTGTCACACACACTCCCTGGTGTCACACACCCTCACTGGTGTCACACACACCTGTACTGGTGTCACACACCCTCACTGGTGTCACACACACACCTCACTGGTGTCACACACACACTCACTGGTGTCACACACACCTGTACAGGTGTCACACACACACCTCACTGGTGTCACACACACCTCACTGGTGTCACACACACTCACTGGTGTCACATACACTCTCACTGGTGTCACACACACTCCCTGGTGTCACACACACCTGTACTGGTGTCACACACACTCACTGGTGTCACACACACTCACTGGTGTCACACACCTCACTGGTGTCACCCACACCTCACTGGTGTCACACACACTCACTGGTGTCACACACACCCTCACTGGTGTCACACACACCTCACTGGTGTCACACACCTCACTGGTGTCACACACACTCCCTGGTGTCACACACACCTGTACTGGTGTCACACACACTCACTGGTGTCACACACACCTGTACTGGTGTCACACACACTCACTGGTGTCACACACACACTCACTGGTGTCACACACACTCACTGGTGTCACACACACTCACTGGTGTCACACACACCTCACTGGTGTCACCCACACCTCACTGGTGTCACACACACCTCACTGGTGTCACACACACCTGTACTGGTGTCACACACACCTCACTGGTGTCACACACACTCACTGGTGTCACACACACCTCTACTGGTGTCACACACACTCCCTGGTGTCACACACACCTCACTGGTGTCACACACCTCACTGGTGTCACACACACACTCACTGGTGTCACACACACCTCACTGGTGTCACACACACTCACTGGTGTCACACACACTCACTGGTGTCACACACACCTCACTGGTGTCACACACACACTCACTGGTGTCACACACACTCACTGGTGTCACACACCCTCAATGGTGTCACTCACACCTCACTGGTGTCACACACACCTGTACTGGTGTCACACACACTCCTTGGTGTCACACACACCTCACTGGTGTCACACACCTCACTGGTGTCACACACACCTGTACTGGTGTCACACACACTCACTGGTGTCACACACACCTCCCTGGTGTCACACACACCTCACTGGTGTCACACACACTCACTGGTGTCACACACACCTGTACTGGTGTCACACACACTCACTGGTGTCACACACACTCACTGGTGTCACACACACTCACTGGTGTCACACACACACTCACTGGTGTCACACACCTCATTGGTGGCACACACACCTCACTGGTGTCACACACACCTGTACTGGTGTCACACACACTCCCTGGTGTCACACACACTCCCTGGTGTCACACACCCCACTGGTGTCACACACACCTCACTGGTGTCACACACACTCACTGGTGTCACACACACTCACTGGTGTCACACACCTCATTGGTGGCACACACACCTCACTGGTGTCACACACACCTGTACTGGTGTCACACACACTCCCTGGTGTCACACACACCTGTACTGGTGTCACCCACACTCACTGGTGTCACACACAACTGTACTGGTGTCACACACACCCCACTGGTGTCACACACACTCACTGGTGTCACACACACTCACTGGTGTCACACACACCTCCCTGGTGTCACACACACCTCACTGGTGTCACACACACACTCCCTGGTGTCACACACACTCACTGGTGTCACACACACCTGTACTGGTGTCACACACACTCACTGGTGTCACACACACCTGTACTGGTGTCACACACACTCACTGGTGTCACACACACTCACTGGTGTCACACACACTCACTGGTGTCACACACACCTGTACTGGTGTCACACACACACTCACTGGTGTCACACACACCTCCCTGGTGTCACACACACCTCACTGGTGTCACACACACACTCAGTGGTGTCACACACACTCACTGGTGTCACCCACACCTGTACTGGTGTCACACACACCTCCCTGGTGTCACACACACACTCCCTGGTGTCACACACACACTCCCTGGTGTCACACACACCTGTACTGTTGTCACACACACTCACTGGTGTCACACACACCTCACTGGTGTCACACACACACTCCCTGGTGTCACACACACTCACTGGTGTCACACACACCTGTACTGGTGTCACACACACTCACTGGTGTCACACACACTCACTGGTGTCACACACACCTCCCTGGTGTCACACACACCTCACTGGTGTCACACACACACTCAGTGGTGTCACACACACTCACTGGTGTCACCCACACCTGTACTGGTGTCACACACACCTCCCTGGTGTCACACACACACTCCCTGGTGTCACACACACCTGTACTGTTGTCACACACACTCACTGGTGTCACACACACCTGTACTGGTGTCACACACACCTCCCTGGTGTCACACACACCTGCACTGGTGTCACACACACCTCACTGGTGTCACACACCTCACTGGTGTCACCCACACCTGTACTGGTGTCACACACACTCACTGGTGTCACACACACACTCACTGGTGTCACACACACCCTCACTGGTGTCACACACCTCACTGGTGTCACACACACTCACTGGTGTCACACACCCTCACTGGTGTCACACACACCTCACTGGTGTCACACACACTCACTGGTGTCACACACACCTGTACTGGTGTCACACACACTCACTGGTGTCACACACACTCACTGGTGTCACACACACTCACTGGTGTCACACACACCTGTACTGGTGTCACACACCTCCCTGGTGTCACACACACCTCACTGGTGTCACACACACCTGCACTGGTGTCACACACACTCACTGGTGTCACACACACCTCCCTGGTGTCACACACACCTCACTGGTGTCACACACACACTCAGTGGTGTCACACACACTCACTGGTGTCACCCACACCTGTACTGGTGTCACACACACCTCCCTGGTGTCACACACACCTCCCTGGTGTCACACACACTCCCTGGTGTCACACACACCTGTACTGTTGCTCACACACACTCACTGGTGTCACCCACACCTGCACTGGTGTCACACACACTCCCTGGTGTCACACACCCTCACTGGTGTTCACACACCCTCACTGGTGTCACACACACTGTACTGGTGTCACACACACTCACTGGTGTCACACACACACTCACTGGTGTCACACACACCCTCACTGGTGTCACACACCTCACTGGTGTCCACACACACTCACTGGTGTCACACACCCTCACTGGTGTCACACACACCTCACTGGTGTCACACACACTCACTGGTGTCACACACCCTCAATGGTGTCACTCACACCTCACTGGTGTCACACACACCTGTACTGGTGTCACACACACTCACTGGTGTCACACACCTCACTGGTGTCACACACACTCACTGGTGTCACACACACTCACTGGGTGTCACACACACCTCTACTGGTGTCACACACACTCCCTGGTGTCACACACCTCACTGGTGTCACACACACACTCACTGGTGTCACACACACTCACTGGTGTCACACACACCTCCCTGGTGTCACACACACCTCACTGGTGTCACACACACACTCAGTGGTGTCACACACACTCACTGGTGTCACCCACACCTGTACTGGTGTCACACACACCTCCCTGGTGTCACACACACCTGTATGGTGTCACACACACCTGGATGGTGTCACACACACCTGTATGGTGTCACACACACCTGGTGATGTCACACACACCTGTATGGTGTCACACACACCTGTATGATGTCACACACACCTGGATGGTGTCACACACACCTGGATGGTGTCACACACACCTGTATGGTGTCACACACACCTGGTGTCACACACACACTCACTGGTGTCACACACACCCTCACTGGTGTCACACACCTCACTGGTGTCACACACACTCACTGGTGTCACACACCCTCACTGGTGTCACACACACCTCACTGGTGTCACACACACTCACTGGTGTCACACACCCTCAATGGTGTCACTCACACCTCACTGGTGTCACACACACCTGTACTGGTGTCACACACACTCACTGGTGTCACACACACTCACTGGTGTCACACACACCTCTACTGGTGTCACACACACTCCCTGGTGTCACACACACCTCACTGGTGTCACACACCTCACTGGTGTCACACACACTCCTGGTTCACACACCTCCCTGGTGTCACCACACTCACTGGTTGTCACACACCTCACTGGTGTCACACACACTCACTGGTGTCACACACACCCTCACTGGTGTCACACACACTCACTGGTGTCACACACACCTCACTGGTGTCACACACACTCACTGGTGTCACACACACTCACTGGTGTCACACACCTCACTGGTGTCACACACACTCACTGGTGTCACACACACCTCACTGGTGTCACACACCCTCACTGGTGTCACACAACCACTCACTGGTGTCACACACCCCTCACTGGTGTCACACACACACCTCACTCGTGTCACACACCCTTCCTGGTGTCACACACACTCACTGGTGTCACCCACACCTCACTGGTGTCACACACACCTGTATTTGTGTCACCCCACCTCCCTGGTCCCTTCACAGCGCAGAGAGCTCTGCACAATTCCAGCTGACTGAAGTTTATCCCGACCCTCCCCAGGCTCTCTGGAGCACAGGAGATGAGGCAGGGTGATGTTTGCTGTCCTCTGAGCCCAGTGACTCACCCAGCCCTGTCTGTGTCCAGGGCCAATCCCAGATGTCCTGCAGGAAGCCACAAACCATCTGGCAGATGGCAGAGCTGCTTCCAGGGGATCTTTAACAGGGTTTGGTTTGTGCTCTGAAATGGGGCAGGGACAGGCAAAGGGAGAGCTGAACCCTTCCAAAGCTTTTTTTTCCTTTTTTTTTTTTTACCTTTAAATAAAACTTTTAGGGACTTTAAAGCTCAACCTGCCAGGTATTTATTCAGAAATTCCTGATGATCTTAAAGGCCTTTCCCAACCTAAACAGTCCATCATACTCTGTATGGACAAATCCAGGTTTTTTTGGGATTCTGTCAAAGCCTTGGGTTCAGTTTTTATGGCAATGAGCCTCCCCTGGTGCAATTTAATGCCCACTCTGCCTTGTTTTCCCTCCATCCCTGCCTGGCCCTCTGGAATCCCTGTGGATGTGCAGCAGAACCCTCTGGAACCCAGCAGGTACTGTGGAGGATGTCAAAGTCAGGTATTCCTCCTGGTTTTGGGATAACCTGCAGGGAAATCTGCATTTCCTTAGGATTGTTTCTCCTTGACTTTTCAAACCCAGAGCTCCTAAATCCATTTCCTAGCAAATCCTGGTTTAGTACAGACTCTCCCTCTCAAACAACAGCATGATTGAGACACTCAGGCTTTATCCTGAAGTCAAATTTCAAAAATTACTTTTCATAAACTTGCTCCTCTGGCTTTCACATGCATTGCAAGATAAGCAGCCTGTTATTTTGGGATCAGCAGTCAAACTAAATCTTGATTATCTTCTGGTCACCACAAAAAAAAAAAAAAAGCAGTTTATTTTCTATTTTTACTGCATCCCCGGCAGTGTGGGGGAGATACTTTCATTTTCTACCAGAGAGCCACCTCAGAGCTGGAGTTTTGTCCCTCAAACAAAAAAAAACCAACAATCTCTAATTAATGGCCCAGTGATAAAGGAGCAAAGGCAAAACAATCAAAGGATGTGCTGGCCAGACAGAACCTAAATCCTTTTTAGCCTCAGCACAACTTCACCCTGGGCTGAGTGGGGCTGCTCAAACGCTCAGTGAAATATTTTGGCGCAGGATAAAAATCTCTTGATCTCACCAGAGCAGCATGTTCAGCTCTGTCAGACTTTTTACTTCCTGTGTTCAGGCCTTGCAATGTTTCTCAAGGCTTTTAAGTGAAAAAAGAGCTCAGGCTGTGTAAATCAGACATTGTGCAAGGTTTTTCTACTTGTAAGCCAAGGTTTTTATGAGCTTTAGTTCAATTTCCTATTCACAAGCTGCAGTCAGGGGTTTATAATGCTGACACAAATTAACTCTTTGGTACAGGACAGGCAGCCTGAAAATCCTCTCTCCACAGTGACAGAGGGATTTATGCTGCTGGAAAAAGAGAATCCCAGGCTGGTTTGGCTTGGGAGGGATTTTAAAAACTCATCCCATTCCATGGCAGGGACATCTTGACCTGTCCCAGGCTGCTCCAAGCCCAATGTCCAACCTGGAACTGAACATTCCAGGGATGGGGAATCCACAATCCTGGGAATTCTATAATTCTGGGGGGGTCCACAATCCTGGGAATTCCATAATTCTTGGGGGGGTCCACAATTCTGAGGAATCCACAATTCTGAGGAATCCCCAGTTCTGGAGTTGATGGGAAGGAGCCCCAGCTCACTGCAGCCTCCACTCCCCCCCAGCACCAGGGACTTGAGGAATTTTCCAATGGGAATCCCACCCCAAGGAAAGTCAGGGAACACATTTCCAAAGGGAAGCAGAGTGCTCAGGGGCAGGTGTCCCTGAACCCAGGCAGGGAGGACCCTCAGAGCAGGAAGAGCTTCTCCATGAAATCATTTCAGAACCTCCAGGATCCCCCAGTGCCACCCCAGCATCCCCCAAAGCCTGTCCCCAAGGGCCACACCCAGCCTGCTCCTGAGCACTGCCACAGACAGTGACTGCAAACCTCCCTGGGCAGCTCACCCCAACCCTCACCACTCTGACAGGGAAATTTTCTTTCCCAATCTCCACCCTGAGCCTGCCCTGGTGCCATTTGAGGCCATTTCCAGCCCCTTCCCAGCTTTGTTGCCCTTCCTTGGAGCCACCACATTTTTATTTTGCATTTACAAGGCAAGAACCCCTCAATGCCTCCCTGCTCCTCGACACAGCAGGACTCAGAATTACCCACAGTGTCTTTTTCTGTTTTTCCATGTTATAAAATTACCGTGCTGGTGTTCATTCCCAACTGATAACAAACCATTCAAATATCACACCCCATGATTAATTACTAAAACAACATCACAAAGGCAAAATCAGGAGTAAACTTCTTAGAAAGAATCAGACCTTGCAGCAAAAATGAGGGGAAAGTGCCCTCCTGGAAAAAATCATGCTTGGTGCATGAAAAGATGAGTTCTGTTTTGTTTCATGGGCAAAACGAGCAGGGAACCTCAAATAGTTACAATGTGGCAGGGTTAAGGAATTATAAAATTGGGAATTGTAAAATTGGGAATCGTAAAATTGGGAATTGTGAAATTGGAAAGTGTGGAATTGGAAAGTGTGAAATTGGAAGATGTGGATTTGGAAAGTGTGAAATTAGAAATTGTGAAATTGGAAAGTGTGGAATTGGAAGGTGTGAAATTGGAAATTGTGGAATTGGAAGATGTGAAATTGGAAATTGTAAAATTGGAAATTGAAAAATTGGAAATTGAAAAATTGGAAATTGTAAAATTGGAAATTGAAAAATTGGAAAATGTAAAATTGGAAATGGTAAAGTTAGAAATTATAAAATTAGAAATGATAAAATTAGAAATGATAAAAATTAGAAATTATAAAAATAAGTGGGTCTGTGATGTGATTATTTTGTCTTCCTTTAAAACCCATAGGGTTGACTCTTTGCCCCCAGACTCCAAGGGGCCTCACTTTGATGGCTCATCCCAAAAAGTGTCCCTGGGGATGTGCTGGGACCCCAGGGGTCCCTCCTGTCCCCGCTCCTGGGGCGTGTGATAGAGGAGGAGCCACGTCCTGTGTGGTGAGCCACACTCATCAACATCTCCCCATTTTCACCTATTTCAAGCTCCAAAAGAATGATGGATTTCCTTCTCTCAGAGCTGCATGGGCTGATAAAGAGAAATCCACGGAGAACACAAATTTCTTTCCCCCTTTTCCCTCGCGGTTTCGGTTGAGGCGGAAAGCGCAATAAATTTTGGCGGGAAAAGCAGAAATGAGGAATTTTGGGGACGTTTCTTTGCAAAACCTGTTGAGAAATAGGGTGAGAACGAGCCACCCCAGGGATGATTATTTTTTTTGCTGTGCCCAGGATTTTGAAACTGCCTGGAGTTCGTTGGAGAGGAGACGGGAAGGAGAAGGGAACTGCTGGAAAACCACACTCACACACACACACACACAGAGCTCTTTTGCAACCGTGAAACATTTGTTTACAGCTCAACCCAAGTGTCTGAGCCGAGCTTTTCTGCAGGAAAAACCTCCCTGCCCGAGGTTCTGCCAAAACTGAATAGGAAATTTTATATAAATATAAAAACAAGGGATGGTTTGAGGTGGAAGGGACATCAGAGATCATCTCCTGCCATGGGCAGGGACCCTCCCACTGTCCCAGGTTACTCCAAGTCTGGCCCAGAACATTCCAGATGTTCCTAAAACCCAGCTGACTTCCAGTCTAGCACTGCTTGCAGCCCATTCCCCAAAGAAAATGAAATCCTGGAGCAAAATTAACGCCAGAAATGAGTAGTAAGGACGAAAATAAACCCCATTCTGGGCTGCTGAGCTAAACCTCTTGCTGGATTGAGCAGCTTTCATGAAACTCCTCCTTTTCTGGACAAGCCAGGTTTGAAGCAGCTGCTCTGAAATGTTTTTTTGTTCCTGCCAGCCACACGACCCCTGCTCTGGTACTGCACAAGCACAGCCCCCACCAGCTCACTCTTGCCTCTTTATCACACACACAGAATCCCCCAAAACCCTTCCTGTGCTGCAGATTAAACACCCAGCAATTGCTGAGCTCAAAAAAAAAAAAAAAAATAATAATAAATTAAAACAAAACAAAACAACAAAAAGGCTGACGGATTGCAGGAAGATCCTGCTTGTTGTTTTAGCAGTATTGCTTCCTTTCCCTGCTCGGGGTGGTGCTGAGCAGTGTCAGCACTTGGACACCTCTTGCTCACCCTTCAGCATCTCCCCCACCCAGGCACGAAGGTGCTGGTGACTCACAGGCTGCAGTGCCAGGAAAAAGATGGAGAAAAACTTTGGCTGCGAGGAGGAGGGGAAAGGAATAAAAGGTTGGAACAGCAGAGCTGGGAAGGGTTGGGGCAGGCTGTGGACCCCGGTGGTGACACAGCAGCTGAGCAGCCTTCCACATTCCCCATTATTAATGGGAATAAACTCCTGACTCACAGGCACACGCTGGGGCTGGGAGCAGCTCTCCAGGGCTGCTCTGGGGCCCAGCCTGGCTGGGACAGGCTCCCTGTCCTTGTCACCCACGTGGGCACAGCCCCGCTGCAGGACAGGAAAAGGGGAAAGTTCAGCTGCAGTTATTTAGGAAGGTAATTCCCAGGGAGATGAGAAGTTTGCCGTGCCTGTGCCTGGCTGAGCTGGATGAATAAGCCATGACTAAAGCATCAGCTCCACAGGGGGGTGGTGAGAACATGACAGGAACGTTGCAGACTCTTGGTCACTGGTGACACAACCAACAGATTGGTGGGTGAGACCCTCCAGTTTCCCCCCAGCAGCTGCTCCTTCAGCCTCAGGAGCATCCTCAGAGCTCCCACTCCATCCCCACCACTCCTCTCCCCGAGCCACGTGAGCTGCAGCAAACTTAAGCAGGTCCCTAAGCTTTTTTCTCTAAGCCTTAAGCCCAGCCTAAACCCTGCTCTGCTGGCTGGGCTTGCTGCTCCCTCCCTGCACTGTCATTTGTCCAAAAATTCCCCCAAAAAAGAGCCCAAAAGGAGCCTGTGCTGCCACTCCTGTACCTGCAGTAAGTCCCAGGAGTTATCCGAGCCCACGAGGGTTTAGGAAGAGCAAATCCACGAGCATGCAATGGTTGTTTGAACAGCTGGAGCCAGTCCTTGCTGCAATCTCTTTAACTGATAAGCAATGAGATGATATTTCTGCGAGCTCAGATACCAACTCAAAGAAAACTGAAGTGGAAAAACCCCCATGTACTACAAGGAAGTGCCCAGATCCTCTCCAAACATGCATTTTCTGAAACATGGGAAAGCAAAACATCTCCTGAGAAATCCTGAATGGCACTTACCTCTCAAGAAGTGCTGGTAGAAGAAGTGACTCAAATATGCTGTTTGAAGCCATTGTTTCCTCTTTAAAACTCACTCTCTCTTCACTGGGAGGGAATTTAGGGTTTCTTCCACCTTGGGGAGTGAGAATGAAGACTGGTCATTGCCACCACCCTCCTCCCAGCCATCCCTCTGGGCTCCATCCCGGCGCCTCGGGAGCGGATCCTCAGCTCCTTTTGCTCAAAGAACTCTGAAATTGTTTCTTAAAAAGAAGAGTAGGGGGAAAAAAAAAAAAAAAAAGAAAAAAAAAATATATATATAGCGGCTTGGTTGTGGTTGATGATGCTTACCACCCTCCGAAACCCTGTGGTTTGCAGGCACAACGATTCGCCCTCGCTGCTGACCAATATCCCGGACCCGCTCTTGGGTGACTGCCTCCGTGCCCAACTTGTGGTTCTGTGGTTGTTTATGAGGCCCAAAGAAGTGTTTCACACAACCCAAATTACAAATTTAACTGTTCCCCTTTCCAGGACCTGCCTCCATTGGTTCTTCTGCATCACATGACTGGGGTGATGTCGGCTTTCTGCCTCTTTTTTTTTTTTTTTGGAAGGGTTTTTTTTTTTTAAAACTTTCTGAAGTCATGCCCTTCCCACTCCACCTGCCCTCCCCGGGGCTCCAGGCAAGGATGGAGCTGCTGAGGGAGGGAAAAACTGGTGATTCACCAGTCCTGATGCTCCAAAAAAAGTCTTTGATGAGTTAGTTCAGCTCCTCTTGTTTGGTTGTTTGAGGTTTTTTTGGAGCTCTTGCTTATTTTGATAGCGACTTCATTGCTGCTTATTCCATAGGAATTCAAACCTGGGTTTGAGGCTGCTCTGAAGGCAGCAGGATGTGGAACTCATCCTGTAAAACACTGGGAATCAGCTGGAGGGAAGATCCTGTCTGGGGAAAGAACACTGTAATGAGATTTAGTTTTTTTTCAAGAAAATGTGGGGAAAAAAGGGAGATTAAAATGTCCTAACTTTTTTTCTCTTTTTTTTTAATGGAAAAAAAAAGTCCCAACATTTTTTATTTTAATGGGTGAAAAAGGGGAGAATAAAAAAGTCCCAATTTTATTTGGCATTGGTATGATGGCACCCTCTAAGGAGTGCTGGAAGATCACAGGAAATCTTGGTCTTCCATAGGGTCCAGCCCTACAATCCTTCCTTAGCACAGTTCCTTTCTTCCTTTATCTTCTACCTACCCAAAAGAAGAAAAAATAATTAAAAATAAAAAGCCTAAATCAGCAATCAATTGAAAGTTTTGTTTCTGGCTGTGACAATGAAGGAGAGAGAAGAAAATTCAATTATTGCTCAATGAAGTGGGAATTGCTGGACAAAACATAGGTGCTTAATCCACTTGGATTTTTCTGTTTATTGCAACTGTGGAAGGAGAGTCCTGTCCCTGCCTGAATTTCTGTGTGAAACACTGCCAGGGCATCCTGGCCTCCTTCTGGGGTTAGTGGCAGCTCTGGGGTGGTGCATTTGATTTTCCTTTTTTAAAAGTCAGTTTGCTGACCAGAGGTTTAAAGAATCCTGGAATGGTTTGGGCTGGAGAGACCTTAAAGCCCCTCAGCCATGGCAGGGACACTCCCACTGTCCCAGGCTGCTCCAGCCCCAGTGTCCAACCTGGAACTGAACATTCCAGGGATCCAGGGGCAGCCACAGCTGCTCTGGCAATTCCATCCCAGCCCCTCCCAGGGAAACAATTCCTAATTCCCAAGATCCCATCAAACCCCACTGGGAGCCATTCCCTGTGTGCTGTCCCTCCCTGCCTTGTCCCCAGTCCCTCTCAGCTCTCCTGGAGCCCCTCAGCCCTGGCAGGGCTCTGAGCTCTCCCTGGAGCTTCTCCTGTGCAGCCTGAACAGGCCCAAAACTCCTCTCATGATGCAAAAAGAATTTGGCAATTCCAGCAACACACATTACCTAGGAAATCGGGATATTTTCCCAAATGAACTTCCTGAAAAAAACCCAAACCCAGAGCAATTCTGAACAGCAAGACTGAGGAAATTCACTCCATGCTTGAGCTTGGCTCAATCCTCAATCAGGTTTGTTTGGTTGGTTTTTTGGCTTCCCAGCTCTCCCAGATCCTGCTGCCAACTTTTTTGCCTGGATCAGGATAAAGCTCTTCCTGCTCTGGAGCTGGATGTGTTCCACTGCCATGGAAACAACCCAAACAGAGCCCACCTGCCCCAGGAACCTGGGATGGAGCAGGGATGGGAGCTGGATGGAGATGGAGCTGGGATGGAGCTGGGATGGAGCTGGGATGGAGCAGGAGCTGGGTTGGAGATGGGATGGAGATGGGATGGAGATGGAGCTGGGATGGAGCTGGGATAGTGCCAGGATGGAGTTCGGATGGAGCAGGGATGGAGCTGGGATGAAGGTGGGAGCTGGGATGGAGCTGGGATGGAGGATGGAGCTGGGATGGAGCTGGGATGGAGCTGGGATGGAGATGGAGCTGGGATGGAGATGGAATGGAGCTGGGATGGAGTTGGAGCTGGGATGGAGCCACAGGAATCGCTCCAGGAAGAGCATCCCGGTCCTGGCTCAGCTCCGGGAGGGATCCAAGCAGGATCAGGGAGGGATCCAGTGGAATCCAGGCAAGGATCCAGGTGGGATCTGGGAGAGATCCAGGTGGGATCCAGGTGGGATCCAGGTGGGATCCAGCCAGGATCAGGAGGGATTCAGGCAGGATCCAGGTAGGATCCAGGTGGAATCCAGGCAGGATTCAGGCAGGATCCAAGCAGGATTCAGGCAGGATTTAGGCAGGATCCAGTCAGGATCCAGGTGGGATTCAGGCAGGATCCAGGCAGGATCCAGGCAGGATTCAGGAGGGGTTCAGGAGGGATTCAGGCAGGATCCAGGCAGGATTCAGGCAGGATCCAGGCAGGATCCAGGTGGAATCCAGGCAGGATTCAGGCGGATCCAGGCAGGATCCAGGCAGGATTCAGGGGGGCTTCAGGAGGGATCCAGGCAGGATCCAGGCAGGATTAGCGGGATCCAGGCAGGATCCAGGCAGGATCCAGTCAGAATTAGCGGGATCCAGGCGGGATTAAAGCGGGATGCGGGAGGGATGCGGGCGGGCACTGCGGGACCGGCACGGCAGAGGGAGCTCGGGCCGGCAGCGCCGAATTTTGGCTTCACTTTCGCAGGGTTCCCGCCCCAAAAAGGCGATGGTGATGCGAGCTGAATTCAGGGAGAACAATTCTCATTCACCTAGGGGAAGGCAAACGCCCAAAGCTCAGATTTGTCACCACGGGAAAGGAATTTTAAATGCGGATACAGAGGAGATGTGTGAAGTGCTGAGCTACCTGCGAGGAAATTCCTGGAATTATGGAATTATGGAATATCTTGAGACAGCTCCAGCTGCTCCCTGGGTCCTGTCCCTGTCACAGGGGGCAGAGATTGGAGCTGGCCCTCAGGATGAAGGATTTATTATGAGTATTTAAAATGCCATCAGGTTGGAGATGAGGCCAACAGGAATGTTCAGGGTGTTCCAAGGCAGCAGGATCCCTTCTGGGACAGGACATCAGATTTCTTCATTTCTTTCTGCCTGTGCTGGCATCTGGGATAGAGACTCTTCCTGAAGGATCTCTAATCCCTTGGATGCTCAGAAGACAAAAATCAGAAATCTCTCTTTGGGGCCCTGAGCTGATCCATCCCTGCCCATGCAATGAGATGATATTTAGGGTCCCTAAACCCAAACCATTCCATGATTCCACAGTTCCCTGATTCTCTGCTTGGTGTTGCAATCATTTCTCTTTTCCTGGCACTCAGCAGGCTGGGCAGGAACGGGCTGGGCAGGGCTGGGGCACAGCTGAGGGACAGTTGGGTGGCTTCTGTCACCTCCTGGCTGCAGATGATGCAAGGGAAAAGCTCGAGTGGCTCCTGCCACTCCAGACCCCGATTTCCCAGCAGGCAGCTGGAAATAGCACATGGAATGGGATTTATTAAGGTCTGAACACCTTGAATTCCTCAGGAATGCTTGATTGGAGTCTAACCAACCTGAATTTCCAGGGAAAGGACTGAGCCATGCAGGTCTCTGCTACACTCAAGCAAGAGGATGAACTGCTCTTCTCCCAGGTCACTGGGAGATATCCACCATGAATCCCAAAAAAAGTGGGGAAAGGTTGTTGGAAATGCTCCATCCACCACAGGGCTGTGTTGTGCTGGCTGCACCTCAGCTGTTCCTGCAGCCTCCCAATAAATCTGTGTCAAAATGTGCCCTCAGCGTGGCTGGCATAGCTCGGAGGAGAGGGATAAATGGAATTGTTCTCAATCCCGGCCTCAGGGAGGGCATCCAAGTCTTGCTGGGCCACTGTTCATGCCAATCTGATTTTTTTTTTTCAATTACTGTCAAAACAGGTCCTTAGAAAAGTCATCTCGTTGGGATTTGGGCAGTGTTTGATTTTTAATGAGTGAGATTTGCTCCTCTGTGCTGGCTCTGAGAGGCCCCTCCAGGGCTGTGTCCAGTCCTGGCTCCTGCAGGAGAGCCCTGGAGGGGCTGGAGCGTGTCCAGGGCAGGGAACGGAGCTGGGGAAGGGGCTGGAGCCCCAGGAGGGGCTGAGGGAGCTGGGAAGGGGCTCAGCCTGGAGAAAAGGAGGCTCAGGGGGGACAGCAGTAGGAATTTCCCCATGGAAAGGGAGCTCAGGGATTGGCACTGCCCAGGGAGGTTTGCAGTGCCCATCCCTGCAGGTGGCACCTGGAGGTGGCACTCAGGGTGACAAGGTGGCCATGGGCACAGCTAGGACTGCCTGGGCTGGGAAATCTTTTCCAACCTCAGGGATTTTGGGATTCCCAAAATCAACACCCCACAGGTTCTCCCTGTCCCAGCTTTCTGTGCTGAGGGGTTTGGCACAGAGAGAGGAACCTGAGAGTTTCTGCACCACTTCATTCGTGCTTTGTCTGGAGTCTCTTCTGCCTTCACTCAGAGCCAGGATTAAAAACATGAAGGAAATTAATTTTCTTGTGTTTGGGCTTGGTTTTTATTAAATCTTATCAAAAGTACAGAGAGTTCAGCAGCACTTTTAGCCACCTGCTAGAAGTGAGCAAAAAATGGAGGTGAATCCAGCTGCTACAAGGTCTCTTAAAGCTAAACAGCCCAATAGAGAATGAAACCCTGTATTATTTATGCTTTTAATCCAATAACCAAATTCCCTCAGTGTGGCACTGACTGCCCAAGCACAGAGCACTGCCTGGAGCCAGGCAGGAGAAGGAAGATGAGCACTGAGAGAGACACCACCCCAAATCCTCCATCCTGTGCCACCCCTGTTACTGTGTTATAAAAACCCCAAACCCCAAACCCTTCACCATGTGAGGTCACACAGTTGTGTTTAACTGCACAGCCCTGATTTTAACTCCATCACTCAGATTTGGAGCCTTCTCCAAGGCTCAGGTCACAGCAGGGTTCTGGGGTCAGTATTAGCACAAAAAATCCCCAGATTTGTGGATCCCTCAGTCAGAACTGAGTGCATCCCCTGCTCCAGACAGAATTTCGATTTTCCATCCTCACTCCCCTTTGCTTCCTGCTTTTCTGGAATCCAAAGGAAAGCTCCAGGTTTTCACCACCTGTGTGAGCCTCCCTCCATCCTGCAGTGCCTCCTCAGAACCTCATGGATGGGTTATGAAAATATTCATGAAAAGAAATGAGGAGGAGGAAAAGCACCCAGGGCTGGCATTCCAGAGGAACTGGATCTGCCTGGGGATTGAGGCTGTCACTCAGCACAGCACAGAAGAGCAGGAAATATTTTCAAACAACATCCCAAAGTTTCACTCTGGTAGTTTTAAAATAAAATGTTTTGACTTTTCGTCACAAAAATTGACTCATATTAAGTAACTCAGCTAAAAAAAAGACCTGACCTAAATGACTTTTCCTTCTGGACTTTCTGGTTTGCTTCCATCCCAAAAATTCTGCATCAGTGGCTGCAGGAGAAAGATCTGTTAAAACATTCCACCACATTTGGTCCTTTTTCTCTCTGGATACAAGAGCTCTTTTATTTATTCCATTTCATTTCTTTATTCCCATTTCATTCATTCATTTATTTAAATTTTATTTATTTCTTTATTCCTATTGTATTTATTATTTTCCATTTTCTTTCTTTAGTTCTATTTCATTCATTTATTTCAATTTATTTATTTCCATTTTCTTTCTTTATTTCCATTTTCTTTCTTTATTTATTTCAATTTGATTTATTTCCACTTGATTTATTTATTTCTGTTATTTATTTGTTTATTATTTTATTTCATTTTTCTTACTTTATTCCCCCTTTATTTATTTATTCTTGCTATTTATTTCTGTTATTTATTTATTGTATTCCATTTTATTTCTTTATTTCCACTTGGGTTTTTTTTTTCAGTAACAGAATTTGCAGAGGGTTTCCTCATTTTTTTTTATGGTTGTTTGAAAAGAGTGAAATGTTTGTGGCCAACAGAGGAAAAGGCAGAAAAATTACGGAATAAAAAGAAATAACAAGAAACTTGTGGGGAAAAAAAATTTTCAAAAATCCAGCTAAACACCTAAATATGATTTGATGTAGCAGCCCTCATTAAACTTCTGGATATTTTAAATTTTATGAATATTTAAAAATAAAAATCATTGGGTGGCAGGGATGAGTTATTCCCTGGAATCAGACACAATCAGAGGTGATTTCCACTGGGAAAACCAAAAACTTTCCCCCCTTTGTGACCTTTTCCCCTTTTTTTCTCTCCTAATGTGTGGCAAATTGCAGAGCCCCACTCCAGAGCACCCTGATAGGATTCTCCTGATATTTCAGTGATCTCTTGTTTATTTTGTAGGGTAGATTCTGGGATGTTTTGGAAAGGAATGAATTCTTTCCCTATTAATGTGAAAAAAAAGAGAATTGAAATCTGTTTTTTGTGAGACGCTTCCTTTGGAAAGAGGAGCAATGCAGGGAATTTAGTTCTAAAAACTGGAATCATGGAATGCTGGGGTGGTGTGGATTGGAAGGGATTTTCAGGATCATCTCATTCCAACCCAAACCATGGGCAGGGACACCTCCCACTGTCCTGGGGTGCTCCAAATCCCATCCAGCCTGGCCTTGGGCACTGCCAGGGATCCAGGGGCAGCCACAGCTGCTCTGGGAATTCCATCCCAGCCCCTCCCCACCCTCCCAGCCAGGAATTCTTTCCCAAAATCCATCCATGATTCCATCTGCTACAAATCCAATGGATGAGGGAAAAAAAACCCATCCCAAACTCAATTCCTATTTTGGTTCCAAAGGAATTTGTTTGGATTTAAAAGGATCTGGATTTTATGACCTTGGGGCCTGAGCCCCATGTGTGACAAAATTCCATTCCAGGGCCTCCCCACCCTCCCAGGGAGGAATTCCTTCCCAAAATCCCATCCAATCCAATCTCTGGAAATTTGAAGCCAAGGGTCTGACAAGGTGCAGAAAATCAGGAGCTCATCAGCTCTTCTCCACTCCTTCCTCCTGTGCCACTTTAGAGCAGTTAATGAAACCCCACTGATGAATGAAGTCTGAAAAACCTCACTGGAGGATTGGAAATCTTCCTCTTAGCCAGGCAGGAGGAGGAGAGGGAAATCTCTGGATTGGTGGGATTGTTGTTAAACTTCCCTTGAAAACCTGGGATAGGGGAAGGATGAGGTGGGACTGGATGAGCCTCAAGGTCTCTTCCAACCCAACCCAACCCAACCCAACCCAACCCAACCCAACCCAACCCAACCCAACCCATCCCATCCTGGGGTTCCATGAAAACCTCCCTTGGTGTGCAGCAGAGAGAAGAACAACAACAACCCAAAATATGGGTGACAAAGTAGGAAGGAATTGCTGTAAAATGTTGGAATTGTGTCTATTAATTTGCTTTTATGTCTTTGTACAAAGCAGGCAATTCCCTTATTCCCTTTAGAGCCAAAGAACAAATCTGCTGGGAGGTTGAACCTTGTTTGAAAAAAGCCCTCACAAAACACAACTGCAGCTTATACAGACATGCAAAATAAAAGATATTCCATCCTTTAGCTCCATTTTCCTTTTGTCCAGACATTTCTGTGGCCTTCAGCAGAAATCCAGCTGTGCTAGGGGAGGCACATTAAAGGCTAATTAAATCAAATATTCAAATTACCTCCATCAAAGCTGAGCAGAAGTGATCAACACCAGATTTCCTTCTGTGTTACTTAAAACTTGCTGCATTTCTGCGTCGTTGGGTAATAATGCATAATGCACACAATTTCTGTGGGATTGAAATATCATCCCACGGACAATGACATCAGAGCAAAGGAAAAAACCTCAAATTGCAATTCCAGAGGGTAGGAGTTATCCAGTTATGTCTTGATAGCAGGGCCTGGACAACAGCCCTGGAATTGTCTAAGTTGAGGAATATGTGAGAAACCCCAGTATTCTAAAAAAAAAAAAAAAAAAAAAAAAAAAAAAATCAGTCAGTCTTGATTTATAATAATTGTTATTTATTTTCATTCAGTTGTATCTGCTCAGTTTCCATCCTTAGGCACTGCTGGACATGGGGCACAGGTGGGAATGCAGGTGAGGTTTTTCCAGGTTTGTGTTCATTCCCATGTCACTGCAGAGGATTTATTTGGGTGCTTTCTGAACCCTTTAAAAAAATGATTGATCCCAACCCACATCCCCCATGATTCCATTGCCCAACAAGCAGGGAAAAGCTGTGGCTGAGCCCCTGGGACACACTGGAAGCTGGGATGAGGACAGCACTGCTATTTCATTTTTCCTGCCGCTGAAACCCCCTGAAGCAGCTGAGCTGAGTCAGGTTCTTCCTGCTGGAAGGGAAGAGCCATCCCCCTTTTCCACACAGCACATTTACAAACATCCAGCAGCCAGGCATTTTTCCTTTTCTTCCCAGTGATTAAACGGCCATGAAATGTTTTCATTTATTTGGCGCCAGAGTAATCAAAATCAGTCGGAACCGCGGCGATGAAGGGAAGGAAAACAAGGAAAACAAGGAGGCGTGGGATTGATTGTGCTTCTCCTCCTAGGAGCTGGCAAAACTTCTCCCTTGCAGACGAACATCTTCTCCAGCTGGTAATTACTCCCAGTCCTCGTGGCCTCTGTCCATCCAGGATGAAGCTTGAAAAGCTCTGGAATTGCAGCGGGAGCGCCGGGGCGTGCGTGACTCCGCTGAGGCAGCTCCCAGAAAAGCTCAGGGAATGAGATTTTCCTGCTTTCATGTCTGCCCCAGTGCAGATTCCGGGTCAGGCCTCCTGATCTCCAGCATCCGCTTGGAGCGGGTGTTTTCCACTACATCCATGCAGAAATATTTCCATTGTGAGCCTTCAGCGGCTCTGCAGAGCCAGGGGAGGGGGATGAGGTTGGACAAGGGAATTTGGGAAAAAAGCCCTTCCTAAACAACAAGAAATCCTCCAAGTTTTTCTACTTTTCAGGTAAAACCCCAACATTTTGTGTTCACCTCCTCAAAGCCGGATGAATTTTGAGGATGCTGGATTTTTTTGCATTTTCCCTCCTATTTCCCTGGATTTTTCCAGTTGGCTGTGTGGCCACAGAGGACTGCAGATGTGGAGCTTCCTGCTTTTCCACAAGAGCTTCCTTGCTTCCTCCAGGAAAAGGCACAATCCAAATACTGTGCAGCATTTGAAGCACTCGGGATCAGCTGGGAAGAGCTGGAAGTTCAGGGTTTTCCTAAATTAAAAACTAAACCAGAACCCAACCACTGAGATCAAAAAATTGAAACTGCTGAGGGTGGTGGTTTTAAATGGAAGGAGGGCAGGGATGGGTGGGATTTTGGGCAGGAATTGTTCCCTGGGAGGATGGGAAGGCCCTGGGATGGAATTCCCAGAGGAGCTGTGGCTGCCCCTGGATCCCTGGCAGTGCCCAAGGCCAAGCTGGAGACCCTGGGACAGTCCCTGCCCATGGAATCTTTAAGATCCCTTCCAACCAAACCATTCTGGAATTCTGTGGGAACTGCTCAGGGAAAGTGCTGGCAGATCTCCTGCTGTTTTACACCCCAGCCTAGGACCCAGATGGATAATCCAGGATGATTTCTGTGGAAGGACTTTTCCAGCACTGTTGGCACTAGGATTGATGAACATTTGCAGACAATTGATTTTACATCCTCTCCAAGGACAAATTAGGCACAATATGCACTCCAGAGGTTCCAGAATGGGATATTTTCCTTTTGATGGACTCCTCTTGGCAGACCTGGATTTTGGGGACTCCAAACTCTGTCCCCACAGCTTTCCAAACCTCCTGAAGGTGACAAAGCTGTGGGGGGGCAGAGCAATGACTCCACTTAATCTTGTCAGCCTCCAAGGCTGAGTTGTCTGTAGGTAACAGAACAACTGGTAAATCTGGGTAAATAAGCTGTGTTAAGGTGCCCAAAATAAAAAAAAAAAAAAAAAAAAAAAAAAAAAAAAAAAAAAAAAGAAGCTTGAATTTGGTTGGCTAATTAGGTTTTAAATGTGAATAAACAAAAAGGAAAAAAAAGGTGGGAAACTAAACCTGTATGATCATTCCACACCTTTTCCAGGCCACTTGACAGTGGTTTACCAAGTTCTTTCAGATGTTTACAGACATAAATTCAGTTTATTTACATTCCTCTTAATCCCTTTTCTTACTGAATATAGAAGGGTTATAAAAAGACCAGAGCAGTAAAAATCAAGACAGCAGAAGGATGGCTCCTCTGGAGGGTCAGGCATTCACACCTGCAGGGTTTCAGGGTTCCCTGGGATGTGTTCCAGCACAGGGACATCTGCTCCATGCTCTCTGTGCTCAGCTGCAGGAATTTTTGGGAGAATTCCCTCACCTGGCTAAGGCAGAGCCCAGCTCCTCCAATACCTGCTCCAGAGCTCTGTGCTGCACAAAAATTGCCTCATCTACTGAGGGTTTGAGATCTGTCGAGGTAAATGACATTTCTTTCTGGGTACTCAGGGAAGAGAAAGCTGAAAAACTTCACCACAGAGTTCTGAAGACTCCAGGAGCAGACTGGGGGCAGAAACCCCACCACAAACTCTGCCTGAGACTTGTTTTGAATGTCACAGAACCCTGCACGCTGTGGTTCTGCTGCTTGATCTGCTCTGCATTTCCTCACAGGCCACCTCTCCACCAGCTGCCATCCCCTGCAGCCCTCAGCAAATTTTGGGGAGACCCACAAACGATTTCTGGCCACAAGAAAATGGTTTAAATTTGGGGAGTTGTGTCTTCTCTGCATTTTTTACTACACAGACAGAGAACAGCGCTGGCTGTGCTGACTTGAAAGTCTTTTTACTGCTCTGCTTTGGTTCCTCCACAGCAAAATCTTTCTGCTTTGGGCAGGAAATCCATTTAAATTCACCTGGAAAGTGCTACTTGTCAAATAATTCCTTTTAAAGGTTATCTATGGGATATTTAATGCTGTAGGGGCAGAGTTAACTGCAGCTTGGAAGCCCACAGATTATCCTGGAGACTGTAAGTAGTTAATTAAAACAGACATTTATAAGCATCTAATTAAAACTGCAACTTGAATATATTCTGTTAGTATTAGGGACATGAATCCCAGAGCAGTTTGGGTTAGAAGGGATTTTAAGGATCATCAGTGCCACCCCTGCCATGGCAAGGACACCTCCCACTGTCCCAGGTGCTCCAGCCCCAGTGTCCAACCTGGAACTGAACATTCCAGGGATCCAGGGGCAGCCACAGCTGCTCTGGCAATTCCATCCCAGCCCCTCCCAGGGAACAATTCCTAATTCCCAGTATCACATCCATCCCTACCCTCCTCCAGCTTAAGGACATTCCCCTTTCTCTTGTCACTCCATGTCCTGGTCTAAAGTCCCTCTCCAGGTTTGCATTTAGCTACATTCAGATTGCATTTAAAATCTCTGTACTCAATGTATCCAAATGAAGAGCAGATTACCTGGCCCTGCTGTTTCCCTGAACAACAGAAATCACAACAAATAACTAAAAGTAATGAAAAACCCAACAAACATCCTATGCCAACACGAGGCCTTTGTTTCTGAGTTCTCTTTGCTGGGGTCAATCTGCGAGGGTGGCACTGCCCCACTCAGGGTGGCACAGGAGGGACACCAAGGGCCAGGTGTCCCCAAGCTGCTGGCAGCACCCTGGGTGGCTCCTGCCAGGAGTGGGGACACAGCCACCACCGTGGCCACCAGCAGCCACTGCCCGTGTGCCCAGGGCCCTGCAGGTGTGAGCCTGGGATTCTGTGAGAGAGATCCTGGAACAAGGAGAAACGGGGATGGGGCTTGGAGCCACCTGGGACAGTGGAAGGTGTCCCTGGCCATGTGTCACCATGCCATGGGGGAGAGATGGCTGTGCCCCAGCTAAAGGACAAGTGAGAGCACAGGACAGCTACAGAGGGGTTTTGTTCAACAACACGGATTTGATGGCACAAGAAGTGTGAGGAAGGGAGAAATGACAAAGACAGAGGGATGGTCAGAGAGAAGGAGACACAGAGCAGGAGATCATCAGCTGGAATCCATGAGCTGTAAGGTCCCTGCCATCCCCAACCATTCTGTCCCTGTAGAAGTTTTGCAGAGCCCAGAAGTGACTCCACAGCTGCTTTCTGCTGAGCAGCCTGGGCAGGGACAGGGGAGCAGAGGGGACAAGGCTTTAGCCCCAGGGCCAGCTGCAAGCTCCTTCTGGCGGATGTTTTGTGCGCAGAACAGAAGTGAGGATGGTGAGAAGAGCCTTTGCAGCACCTCTGCAGGCACAGGCAGCCTGGGAAGGAGCAGCTGTCACTCCTGAGCCAGGCCCAGCTGGCGCTGCCTTGCTGAGCCTTGCTGCTCCCTGGCCATGGCAGCGCCAGAGCCATTATAATGTACAGTAGTGACAACATATTGTATATTCATGTTTTTATATCATGGACTGTAATCAAAATAGTCAATACTTGTTATTTGCTAATTTTATTTATTCCTTAAATTTTCTCTTCATTTTTGTATTCTTAAAATATTCTTCTTATTGTTATCCTTCTTCTTCTTCTTCTTACTACTCTTCTTCTTCACTTCTTCTACATATTGTTAAATACTTATTCCTATTCCTATTCCTATTCCTATCCCTATCCCTATCCCTATTCCTATTCCTACTCCTATTCCTATTCCTATTCCTATTCCTATTCCTATTCCTATTCCTACTCCTATTCCTATTCCTATTCTTATCCTTATTCCTATTCCTATTCCTACTCCTATTCTTCTTCTTCTTCTTCTTCTATATATATTTAAATCCTTAATCTTAATACTCTTCCTCTTCTTAAATATATTTTAAAATTCTTATTCCTATTGCTCTTCTTCTAAGTATTTTTAAATCCTTATCACTATTCTTCTTCTATGTATTCTTAAATAAGTCTTGTCCATCTTCTTCGTCTTCTTAGTTTTAGTCTTTGTCTTCTTCCTGTTCTTTGTTGTTTCCTTCATCTTTGTCACCATCTTCTTCCTCATTGTGTCCCCATCCTCTCCCCTGGGTTTCACTCCTGGGGCCGTGGGCTCAGGCAGGCACAGCGGAGCAGCCCCCGCAGCGCCCGCAGCGCCCGCCCGAAGCGGGAGCGACGTTTCCCGGGGGGGCTGCACGGCTCCAGTGCCGGGCGCTCAGCCCAGGCCTCTCGAGGGACTGGGGGCTTGTCTGCTGCAAAACCTTTCCGTTTTGGGGCTTGGTGCTCTGAGGGCAGCTCCTGGACGTTCAGTTCGTCCCACTCATCATCCTCTGGGTGGAAGGGCTTGGTCCCAGTGCTGGGCTTGGTCTGGCCTGCCCAGTTCTCCTGCCCGAGCTCCTGGCTGCTGTCGTCTTCCCAGCTGGAGTGTCCTGAGGGTCTGCTGCCATCCCCTCCGGACACAAGCTGGCAAACGGGATCTTCCCAGTCGGAAAGCTCTGTGCAGGTGATGACATCTCCTTGGGACAGCCCTTGCTCCATGTGTTCTTCCCAGTCTGATGGGTTATGGAGGCTGCTGGCTTCTCCCTGGGACACATCATCATCCGTGCATTCTTCGGAAAGTTCCTGGGACAGCTCTGGGTGTCTGTCCAGGAAAGGCTCCAGGTCATCCAGGTACTGCCAATGTTTCATCTCCTCAGGGGACTCGTCCGTCCTCTCCTGCTCTGCCAGCGCTGACCCCGCTGGTGCCTCCTCAACAGCTCCTGGCAGGACAGGAGCCGCCAGCTCAGACTCCTTGGGACTCTGTGGGGAAAGAGGGGCACTGGTTGGGGCACGGGCTGCCTCTGCTGCCACCTCTGTGCCCAGGGGCTGGCAGAGCTGGGCCCTCTGGGGAACAAGGCTGGGCATGCCCCTCCTTGCCTGGGCCCACAGGCTTCTCCCCAGTACTGAACTCACATCGTTCTCCCACTGGGAAAGCTCTCGGTCCATTTTGGTGAAGGGCCTCTCCTCCTCCTCCTCGGTTTGTGACAGTGGCAGGGCTGACCTGACCACTGTCCTGAGCACTGCCCGCTGGGGCTTCCAGCCAGATGGTCAAGGGACTGGATACTGGGAGTTGGAGCTGGCCTTGTCCTTCTGTCACCGTCACCGTCTGTCGCTATTGGTGTGCAGCACAGACAGACCCAGGGAGCTGCTTCCTCCTGAGAGCAACTCTCCTGGGACTGAGCTCTGCAGGGCTCTGCGCCCCTTAAACACCCCCAGCCCGGGTGGGGCTCCCTGATGTCACAAGGGGCTCTGGCCACCACCATGTCCCACATCACAAAGGGCCCGGACACGCAGCGCCCGTGTCACAAAGGGCTCCACGGGGCCAGCGTGGGGTGGAACACGGAACACTCGGGGTTCCGTCTCTTTGGGAGAAAGAAAATGAGTGGTTTAGGCTGTTTGGGATAAAGAAACTTCTTTCGATGGCAGTTGTACATAAGGCTCGAAAGGATAATAAATAATGAAAATAAATAATGAAAATAAATAATGAAAATAAATAATTATGAATCCATCCATGTGGGTGAAAAGGCATAAAGAGGGAGTTAGGAGCAACATCTTTACTGACAGAAGATTTAATAAAAGAAAAACTACACTTCAAAAATATCTTTAATCTGCAATTTTGTCACTGCCCACAGAAGTCCTGGGCTCCTGTCTGGGCAGGTGAGGGTCTGGGGATGCTGTGTGGGGCAGGCACTCAGCTCCCTTCCCTTTGGGCTGTGGCTGCTGATTCTGCTTGCACAGCCGCTGCTGTAGGGCACAGACCTCCCTCAGCTGCTGCCTCAGTGCTGCATCTCCTGCAGCGCCTGGCTCAGCATCTCCCGCTGCTGTTCTGTCCCTGGGCAGGAGAGGGGCTGGGCAGGGCAGCGCTGCCTCTGCTGCCAGCGCTGTGCCCTCGGGGCTGGCAGAGCCGGGCCCGTCTGGGGGACAAGGCTGGGGCTCCTCGTGGCTCACGGGTGCCAGGGTCTGTCCCAGATCCTGGAGCTGCTGTCACGGCCCCATCGGGACAGCTCCCGGCTGCTCACAGTGCTCCTCCCACTGGGACAGTTTTTGGTCACTCATATCTGCTCATCAGGGCAGCTCTTGGGCTCTGGCGTCTCATCCTTGGGACAGCTCCTTGTCCCTGCTCTCTGTCACTGGGGGCAGCTCCTTGTCCCTGCTCTCTGTCACTGGGGACAGCTCCTTGTCCCTGCTCTCTGTCACTTGGTTCAGCTCCTTGTCCCTGCTCTCTGTCACTGGGGACAGCTCCTTGTCCCTGCTCTCTGTCACTTGGTTCAGCTCCTTGTCCCTGCTCTCTGTCACTTGGTTCAGCTCCTTGTCCCTGCTCTCTGTCACTTGGGACAGCTCCTTGTCCCTGCTCTCTGTCACTGGGGACAGCTCCTTGTCCCTGCTCTCTTTTCATGGGGACATGTGGGAGTGCACAACTTCCCACAGTGAGAGTTGTTGGTACCTCTCACCTTCCCTCTGGAACAGCTCTTGGACATTGTCCTGTTGGGAATCCTGTGGGACACTCACATCTCTGCAGGGACAGCTCATGGGATCTCTCCTGTTCTTCCCATCCCAGCTCCTGCTGCCCTCTCACCTCTGCTTCCCATTGGGACATTTCTTGTGTTGTGACACGTTGTTCCTCCCATTCGTGCACCGTCCTCTTCCCCAGGCCTCTCCTCTGGGCTGGAGCCCTGCAGGGCAGCTCCACCGAGAACAATTCCTTTTCCCATTGCAGGAGTCTCCTTTGGTGTGGAAATCAAAGCAAGGAAGGAGAATTCCTGCCTTCCCTCTCTCAGGGCTGCACAAGTCCTCACACTTCCCTCCTGCTTTCCCCAGAGAGGAACGCTGCCCTGGGGACTCTCTGCTGTGGGACACTGGGCCAGGCAGGGGGAGACACTTGGCTGTCCCTGTGGGCAGAAGAATTGGGTGAACATCCCGTCCCCAACACTCAGGAGGGATTTGTCATCCTTTGTGATGGTTATTTGGGTTTGGAAAGCAGAGAGCAGGGGAAGAGGGCCTGAGGAACACACCCAGCCTGGCTCCAGGGAATCAACTCGCAGGGATTTTTGGAAGGAATTTTTCCCTGCAGGGTGGGCAGGGCTGGCACAGGGTGCCCAGAGCAGCTGTGGCTGCCCCTGGATCCCTGGAATGTTCAGTTCCAGGTTGGACATTGGGGCTGGAGTACCTGGGACAGTGGGAGGTGTCCCTGCCCATGTGTCATGATGCAATGCAGGAGAGATGGCTGTGCCCCAATTAAGGGCTAAATGAGTGTATTTTGCTTTCACTATCACCTCTATTAAGATAATCTTTATGTTCTTGGCTTTTTTTGACTGTGTTTACATTTCTTCTGGCCCCCTGCTCTCTGTCCTACTTTTACATTCCTCTCTTTGTGGGATTCCCTCAAATAGAACCTGTGAGTGAGGGTATTCCCTCAAATACAAAGTCCCTGCAGAGGGATTACAGGATGGGCAACTTGCTCCTTTCATGAGGCTTTTGTTCCCTTTATCCACAAACTCTGGGCAACCTCCTCATTCCATGTTTTGCCTTTGGAAGACCTGTTTTCCAACCAGAAAGATATTTACATTTAAAAAGGAAGCTAATCTTATATCAAACACAATTTTATCACTCCTAAACAGCGGCCAGACACCACAAATCTGAAATCCCTGCTGCAGAGGAGTATTCCCATCTCTGTGCCTGCTCCAAGGGTGAACTCTTGCCTCTGGAATTTGCTTCCTTCAAGAGTTCAACAGAGCTTTTATGGGGCTGCAGGGCACCCTGGTGAGGAGCTTGGCTTTGGCAAGCCCCAGGCTGAGCTTAGCACATTGTCACAGAGAGCCATCCAAAATGTGGGAAGAAAGGAGATTGTCGGGCCAAAGTGGAAGTGTCTGGGTATTATTCCCTGGGATTGCCAGGATGTATTTTTAAATATGGACAAATGCCCAGAAATGGTCTGTTCTGTGCATCAGAAAGGTGCAAACAGAATATTCCTGTGTGTGAATGAATCCACGTTCCTATGTGGATATCCTGTTCTGCAGCCTGGAATATTCCTGTGTGTGAATGAATCCACATTGCTATGTGGATATCCTGTCCTGCTCCATGCCCAGCTTCTCCAAAAATGATTAAAAGTCTGTGAGAAGGAGAAAATGTTATTGTGTTGTGCCAATTGATCCATGTTAATTGACCAAATCTCTGGGATCAGACCTTTTGTACAGAGAATTGTGTTTGGGTTGGAAAAGACCTCAAAGATCATCCAAAGATCCCCAGGGTTCTGACTGCCTCAGTGTCCAAGGTTGGGTTGGATGGGCTTGGAGCACCCTGGGATAGTGGAAGGTGTCCCTGCCCATGGAGGGGCTGGAACTGGGTAATTTTTAATTCACTCCCAACCCAAATCATTCCATGATTCCCTGGAAAGAACTGGAGCAATTTACAGCGCACATTAATTTGTCCTGACTTTTTCCAGGTTCATTTTCAGGGTTCATGTCCCACTCCAGCTTTTCTTCAATCTCCTTGGCTTGGACAACAGAAGGAGCCAGAGCCCTCAGGTGCCATCTGGTGCCACCCCAGCATCTCCAGGATGAGGAATAAATGACAGGATTAGAAAGGAGAAAATTTGCACATTTTGCACAGGTAATGGAGGCAAAAAAAGGAAATTTCTTTCCAAGGCTGCCTGGAAAGCCTGGCATGACTGATTTCAGTACCCATCCTGTGGTGTTTTATCTTCTTTTTGCCAGGGTTGGGATTAAAAGAGACAGTATTTCTTTTTTGGTCTCAGATATTTATTAATTCTTATCTATATTACAGTGAGTTCTGCAGCACCTCAAGCTAACAAACTAAAAATGGAGATGTATCTTTCTATCTACAAGGCCTTTTAAGGGTAAACGGACCAATTAAGAAATGACACCTCAATTATTTTTACTTTTAACCCAGTAACCAAACACCCATGACCCACAATGTGGACTGTTCTATCCAATCATACAAGATCAGCAAGACCCATGAAGAAGAAGGTGAAGAAGAAGGACAAACCTCCACTCTAAAACTTCCATCTTGCTCTCTATATATCACTGTATTCTAAACCCTTAAACTCTGAGTTTTCCCCCCTGTGATATCACACACTTCTATCCAAACCACACACCCACAATCCCAGCTCTGTCATTCCATTCTGGAAGCTTCTCCACAGCCTCAGCTCCAATGCAGAGTTCTCCTGGGGGTCAGTGCCTGCCAGCACAGAAAGTCTCAAATTCCCAATTTCCAGGGTTCCAACCCATCCTGTTTGGCTTCCTGTTCCTACCTCAATCTTTGACCCCATCCATCCCTTGGTTCCCTCACCTTTGGAAAAGCTCCCCATGGGATGAGTTCTTATCCTGCCTTTTGTTGTTGCAGCTCCTGCTGCTGTGCTTTGTGTATGAAAAGGATTTTTCCAGCCTCTTTCTCTGCCCAACGAGCCCAGTTGCAACCACAAATGCAACAAAGGTCAGAGTTTCACAGGCAGAGAAGAAAAGCTTTGTTGAAAAGCAGGAAGTTTGCCCAGGTATTTGCATGGTCACCATGCAAATGACCATGAGCATTTTGCTTAAGGAAATTTCAAATTTTCAATATGGATTCAAAGCCACACTGCAAACAAGAAGGGAAAAAAGTAAAGAAAAGGAAGAATAATTGATAAATAGAATTGCATTTATTCATTTAGTAATCCTTTCAAAAATAATGTGAATATTTGCAGGTTGAACCTGCTGATGGGGCAGGTGCTTCCCTGAATCACTTTTGGGGAGGTGAAGGCCACCCTGACTCACATCTTGAGCACAAGGGAGCTCCTGCTCAGCTCCAGTGACAATAATCTGGTTTTAATCTGCTCTCCACCCCACTAATTGTGTGTGCAGGAACCTCCAGACCTTCTCCATGAAACACCACAGTCATGGACAGGAGGAAAAGGGAAGCAGCTGTACAAGAGGGGATAAAACTGTGAGGGTGAGAGGGAATGGAAGGCAAGGCCAAAATCTTTGTGGCTTCCATTTCCACAGGGTTTGTGGTCGGGACAAATTTCCTTTTCCTACACTTGCAGAGTTATCTGACACAACAGGGCTGACTTTCATTCAGTTTTTCACAGCAGATCTTGCAAATCTCTCTGGCTGAAGGGAACTGAGGGGAGAATTCCCTGTCCAGGCTCCCATTCCCCTTCCTCAGCTGGATTTGGCTGAGAACTCAGGGGCACCTCTGACCACAGAACCAGAGCAGAGAGGACTGGATGTGATCAAAGGGGGCAACTCTGGGTGGGATCATGGAAAACAGAGGATAAAAAAATCCTGAAAATGGTTTTGGTGCAATAATAATTTTTTTTAAAGGAGGATTGTGTAATAATAACCAATGAGGATGATGATGGGAGAGGCAGCAACTGGCTGAGGCAGTGATGGATTCTTGTGGTCTGGATGTGTTCAGGAGGACTTTGGGCCTGTCCCACCATAAAATGTGCCCCAGCTGGACAAATGAAATCCTTATTTCTCTGTTCTGTGGCTGCCCCTGCTGTGCCTTCCTTCTAACTCCCTCTAGCTCCTTTCAAACTGACCACAGCCCATGGAGTTTTTTCCTCATCTCCTTCCTCCAGCTCCTCCCAGCTCCTGGAGACACCTGAGGATGCAGCTCTGTGGCTTTTTGATGGAAAAGGGGAGCTGTGCCTTGCTGGGATCTTCTGCCAGGGAGATATTTTAGGAGATATTTAATATATCCTGCCTTGAATTCCAGTTTTTTTGGCTTGGCACAGGGATCCATTAATCCCAGCTATGTGGTTTCTGCCTGGAAAAGGCATAATCCAAGAGGGAAAAAATCTGTGGAAATCCCTGCCATGGCTTTACCCAAAACCCACCTGCCCTTGTTGGACATCTGAGTTCTTTGCTGGATGTTCAGCTTGTACCACTCAGCTAAAAGCTTGTTGGGGTTAAATCTCCCACATTTAGGGGATGCTGAACACATTTCCAGGTTAAAAAATGAGGCTGAGTGGAGGCTGGAGAGTGGCAGAGTGATGTCACCTTGGCTTGGGTGACATTGCCCCAGGGAGGGACTGGGAAGGAGCTCAGACATTTCCTGCAGCTCCACTGAAGAGACACAAGAGACACAAGATGTGTGAGGACTCTCCCAGCAGCTGGATTTGGATCCTAATCCACCTCTTTCACCTTCCCCCACTCAGACTTTATTCCCAAATCAGATTTTTAAAGGAAAATTGGATTCAAGACCTTCCAGGTATAGCCCAGATAAAAATATCTACCTGAATCTTTCTCAGGCTCAACATTCCAGCAGCGAATTTAGAAATCAGAAACAAGGAGTAAGAGGCTCAGGAGGATCCCTGGCAGGCTGGGATCATTGTGGGGAGAGATCAGCTCCAAGCTGGGCATGATTTTCCCCTTCCATGGGCCTCAGAAATGATGGAAAAATAAAGATTTTCAAAGCTCAAGATTTTCAAAGAGGTTTTTTTCCCCAAGATTTTAAAGTGAGGTTGTTTCCTTAAGTGCTTGTCTCTGCCCTCACATGAGGTGTATTCCAGGGAGTGAATTCCCAGGAGTTGAGGTGTTAATTAAAAATATATCTAGGAAGGTTAAGCCTCTGGTTTTTTGGTTTGGTATAGGTTTTTGGTTTTTGTTTGTATTTTTTTTTCCAGCAGCAGCTTTTACATCTCAGAAGGAGAATCCAGGTGCTCAGGAAAATCCTGCAGGAATTTTTGCCTTCTTCTTGATCCCCCTCATGCACCTGCCTCAGGAAAATAAATGTTGAACCCCATGTTGTCCTCTGGAAGGTTTTCAGGTCTTTGAGGAGTGGGAATTTCACAGCTGGAAGGAACTTTCACTCCCTGCTGCCCAAGCTGGGAAAATGTGGAACCCCCAGCAAACACTGCTGCCCTTCCATGTGCTCACCTTCATCCTGGGACATTCCCTGCCTCAATTCCCTGAACTTTCCCTGACAGCTTTTCCTGCTGCTCAGCTCACTTTCACCTGCCAGTGAAGGCCAAGAGTTGCAATAAATAAAAACCAGCCCCAATTTTATTTAAAACAACTGCAGAAAAAGGATCAGGGCTAATAAATTGCAGATTGATGAATGCCAGCCTTGGCTGGGGAGTTCCATTAATTAAAAACCACAACTTAACACTTAAAAAAAATAATAAATCTGTGCTATTATGAGATACTGTAACAAAGCATGACCCATTTTTAAATCCATTATTTATTTTGTTACCATGGACATCTTTAACTTCCTCCTGAATCAGTTAAAGCAGGAATTTGCTTTTTCAGACATCTGAGAGGGTTTTATTCAGAATTCATTAAAGCAGAAAGTGCAGCAGGAAAGAGGAGGCTCCATCTTCAACTCTTCAGCTGCTGGATCTTGTGGAAATGCTGGATGTCTGAGTTGTCCATCAAACTGGAAGCTGGATCCCTGGAAAATCTGGAGAAAAGGAGGCTCAGGGAGGACCTTGTGACAGGAGGGGCAGGGAAAGGAGGAGAGGAAATGGCCTCAAATGGCACCAGGGCAGGCTCAGGGTGGAGATTGGGAAAGCAAATTTCCCTGTCAGAGTGGTGAGGGTTGGGATGAGCTGCCCAGGGAGGTTTGCAGTCACTGTCTGTGGCAGTGCTCAGGAGCAGGCTGGGTGTGGCCCTTGGGGACAGGGTTTGGGGGATGTTGGTGATTCCTTCCTCCTCGAGGAGGAAGCCAGCTTAGGAATAATCACTCAGACAGAGAGTACAGTAAATTAATGATTATAAGCCACACCATTTTGACTAAAATTTTGGTCCGAACCCAAAGTGCGGCTTATAATCAGGTGTGGCTTATATATGGACAAAGAATGAAAAGTTGCTGTTTTAGTTTGGAGGACAGGTGTCTGCTGAGAAAGGCAGGAGCTTCTCTTTGAAATGGAGAATGTAAACCCCCTCCCTCCAAATTATTATCATTTTGAAATCAAGGGGCTCTCAGGCAAAGATATGGGAATTAGGAATAACAGTTCTTTACTAGGGAAATTAAAATAGAAATACAGCACTACAAAGAAACAAACCCCAAACCCTGACACAGTCAGAGTACAGCCTGACACCCGTCAGGCAGGGTGTTGGCAGCAGTCCCATCCCATGGTGGCTGCATCCTCCTGCAGTGACAGATGTGGCTCAGTTGGAGCAGTGCTCCTGTACAAGGTGCAGTTTCCCTCCGGAGCCCCAGTGGGGATGTGGAGAAATCCGGTTTTCCTCTGGAGTCCAGTGGAGAAAGGGGCTCCCTCAGTGTCCCAAAACCTCTGTTTTTATCTTGGTAAGAAATGTTGGGCTCTTCCCCCTGGCTGGAGCAACTCCCAATGGGATGCAGTAATTTTATCAGTGCCACAGTGGGACTCAATGGCCATGAGCAGAAAATGACTGGCTGGAGGAAGGATGGGTTGTGAAAAGATAAAGAACAATGCCCTGCCTGGTTTCAATGGATGCCCATTAGCAGAATATCTCCCATGGAGATCAGGATCACTGCCCCACCCTCAACAGATGGTGATAGAACAGATACCTTTTATCACACCCTGTACTGTAACCCAAGACAGTTGCTGACACCCAGACCTGCAGCTTAAAATCAGGTGCGGTTTATAATCGTGAAATTACTGTAATTAACTGACTGTGTCAGAGCTGGGTCTGAGTTCCCAGAGCTGTGAACTGACCATGGAGCAGCTCAGAAATTCTTCTTTTTCTCCTTCTCTCCTCCCCATCTCCAAGCCTGGATCTGCTAATGAACCATCCCATTGAATAAGAGAGGAGTAATCCACTCTGGAGCAGGGCTGGCTGCCAAGGAGTTCAGGCTGCTAGAAAAAAATCAAATGTTGGTGCTGGAATGGCACTGGATGATCCTGAAGGGCTCTTCCCTCCTTGATGATCCTGCAATTCTGTAAAAATAAAATTCTTCCAAGAGGGACACCTGCCTGTGAGCATCAGTGAGCAGGGAACATCACAGACCTTGCTGGGAGCTCTGGGAACAGCTGCTCCTCAGGGATTGCTCTGCCTTACACTGAGAGGAACCTTGGACTCAGAATTGTACTCAGAGACAACTACACCTTTACTCCTCCCCTCCAACAATCTGCAGAGAGCTAAATTTGGAAAACCTTTCTAAGGAGCAAAAAATAGAGATGGATGCCTTCAATAGTTTC
The DNA here is from genome assembly GCF_009819885.2 of Catharus ustulatus. NCBI lineage: Eukaryota > Metazoa > Chordata > Aves > Passeriformes > Turdidae > Catharus > Catharus ustulatus. The sequence goes on along the minus strand of NC_046222.1, from coordinate 123,104,544 downwards.
CACAGCTCCAGCCTAAAGCTAAAAATCACCTGTTCCCTTTTCCTCCCATGGTGTTCCCTTAAAGCCAAGGTTTGCAACTGGTGATGTCCTACAGTGAGTGACAGAATGAGGTTATTTAAATCCAGCAGCAAGGAAATTCTGGATTTTATTACTCACCAGAGGCACGTTGTGTTCTGCTCTTGGAAGTTCATATTCCTGTGTGAATGTTGAACATTCCTGGCCCACTGGTGGGGTCTGAGCAAGCTGGGATTTACTGGTACATGCAGGGTGTGCTGACAAGTTGCTCTCAGGAAAGCCTGGATTACAGGAGCCCTGCAGCAGATGTGGAAAGCTTGGACAGCACCAGCACAGCTGTCTGGAAAGGAAGCAATGCTGCAGTAGGATGATGATTATTTTTAAGCTCTAAACCATTCCTAAAGCTGGGATTTAGGAGAGTGAGGGAGGAATCTTCACACTGAACAACTCGAGTTTAAGAGAATTGCTCTAGAAATCTGCTGTGTTATTTGGGCAAGCTCTGTCTCAGCACAGACACCTCTCATTTAATCAGAATCATGGAATCATCAGGGTTGGAAAGACCTTCAGAACCCCCTGAGCCTCCTCTCCTTCAGACTAAACCCCAAACATTCCCTCCCACAATGTGTTTTCCAGTCCTTTCCATAGGTAGCCTAAAGTTTAGGTGCCCTTTGCCAACTCCATCTGAAAGTGGAGCTTGAAAAGTCTCCCACAGTCGATCTTTGCTCTCTCAGGGTTGGGATTTTTTAATTCTGCCTCCACAATTAGGCCAAGTTTAACCTCTGTGAGGAGGAAGCCAGGTCAGGAATAATCACTCTGAGACAGAGAGTAATTAACTGAGTGTCTCAAGGCTGGGTCTGAGTTCCCAGAGATGTGAACTGAGCATGGAGCAGCTCAGAAATTCTTCATTTTTTCCTTCTCTCCTCCCCATCTACAAGACTGGATCTGCTAATGAACCATGCCATTAAATAAGAGAGGAGTAATCCACTCTGGAGCAGGGCTGGCTGCCAAGCAGTTCAAGTTGTTAGGAGAAAAAAAGAAAAATCAAGTGGTGCAGCCCTTAAGGCTGTGAATGTGCCAAAACAACAGCAACAACCCCAATGTATTCTCATGGCCCAGAATCTGAACCAGACACAAAGAACTCGCATTCAAAAGCCACATTTTGTGCATGGAGCTTTCCCTGGAGAGAGCGACGTTCCTCGCCTTGGCACTGGGATGGATTTTACACTTCATTAAATGCCTTGATCTTTTCAGCACGTTAGGCTGGGACACAGCTTAATCTTAAATTTGGCTGGATTAATGGTTAAAACAAGGCTTTGTGCTCCTGGGTGTCTGCAGGTGCCCACAAGCTCCTTCACCAGTCCTTGAAAAGTGAAATATTCCATGTTCCTGCCATGGGAGTTGGTTTAAAATAGGTGGGTTTGCACTTCTTGAGCTGTAGGGTCACAAGGGAACTTTAAAAATCTCAAAATGCTCCTGTGATGTTCTCCAGTGGAGCTCCATGAGCTGATGTTGGACTGGTGGGGGAAAGGGAGAGCAGAGCCTGAGACATTTCCAGCTTTCCCAGGAGAACCTCATGGATTTCAGCAATTCCCAGTGCCAGGGGAAGGGGCTGAAGGGGCTCCAGGAGAGCTGAGAGGGACTGGGGACAAGGGAGGGAGGGACAGCACACAGGGAATGGCTCCCAGTGGGGTTGGATGGGATTTGGGAATCAGGAATTGTTCCCTGGGAGAGGCTGGGATGGAATTGCCAGAGCAGCTGTGGCTGCCCCTGGATCCCTGGAATGTTCAGTTCCAGGTTGGACATTGGGACAGTGGGAGGTGTCCCTGCCCTATGGATGATCTTTAAGGTCCCTCCCAACCCAAAGCATTCCATAATTCCAGGATCTTAGAGCACAGTTCAGTGTCAGGCTGATCCCATCAAGGCTCACTGCTTTTGTTGGAAGGGAATTTCCTGCTCAGTTTTCCTCCTTTTCCCAGGAAAATCCTCATGTCTCCCTTTCAAAATCCCGATTTTTAAGTGGAATTTCATCGCTGTTCCTTTCTCTTTGCCTTCCATTTGGTTGTAACAACACTGGAACCACTTGGCCACACATTTATCTCTGGGATTAAAGGGAATGTTCTGCATTTATCCCAAAGTCCAGGATAACCCATGAAATCCTTTTGCCATTGATTATTTTGATGCATTTTCTGCACTCCCCTCAGCCATCAGAAACTCCAATTTCCTCCCAGGCTGAACTTTGGCCTCCTGCTAAGGAATCTCTGCAATTTTCCTTGGAAAAATTCCAAGCCTTGATTTTTATTTTCTTTTTTCCCATCCATCACCCTGTCCATAATTTGGAAGCAATGATTTTGGCCTATTTTTGCTACTTAGGGACTAAACTCCTTCAGTTCTTCCACACTTTCATTCCATGTCTTTTTTGACTAGGCTGGGAATTTTAAATGTGGAATTTTGGTGGAATTATGAAGGATTTTCTGCGGAGTATAAAAATTATCCCTGGCAATTTAAAGTGGGGTTTTTTTGGTTGGTTGGTTGGGTTTTTTTGTTTTTTTTTTATATGGAGGCAATGAAAAAATTCATGGATTTTAAATATAATAGCCCTTAAAATACTACTGCTACTACTACAACTAAAAATAACATTAGAATACAAAATATTCTATTTAAAATGTTTTATTCTCTTTGTTTTCTTTTTCTTTTTTTTTTTTAATATGGAGGAAATGGAAAAATTCATTAATTCCAAATATAATGGCCAATAATAATAATGATGATGATGATAATAATAATAATAATAATAATAATGATAGGATAGAAAATATGGAAGAAAGAGATGTGAAAAATATTTCAGAATAACTACCATAGTTATTTCCTTTTTTTTTTTCCCTGAATGGGGTGGGAACAGCACTTGGAGAGAGCAAGAGGGCAATGATGAAATGTGGCTGAACTCAGGATTCAGCACCAGATTCCTGTTCTTCTTCCCTAAATCCCACAAAGCTGAGCAGCTTTCACACCAAACCCCAGCAGGGCTGAGATTTGAGGTGTTGTTATCCAGTTTTAACCCCTCTGGAATTTGGGAATTTTCCATAACCAGGATTTGAAGCATCCCCTATAGCGTTTTATTTTCTTTTTTTCCTTCTGCCAGAGTTGGGATTAGAAGCTGAGGATGGTATTTGGTGTTCACACTCAGATGTTTATTAATTCTTATCTGTGTTACAGTGAGTTCTACAGCACCTCAAGCACACAAACTAAAAATGGAGATGTATCTCTCTCTCTACAAGGCTTTTTAAGAATAAATTGTCTAATTAAGAAATGACACCTAAATTATTTTTACTTTTAACCCAATAACCAAACACTCATGGCCTGCAATGCAGAATTTTCTATGCATTGCACAAATTCACCCAGACCCATGAAGAAGAAGGTGAAGAAGAAAGAAACTTGCACCCTAAAACCTCCATCTTGCTTTCTACATATTGCTATATTATAAAATTTTAAATTTTACATTTTCCCCCCTGTGACATCACACACTTCTATCCAAACCACACACCCACAATCCCAGCTCTATCATTCCATTCTGGAAGCTTCTCCACAGCCTCAGCTCCAATGCAGAGTTCTCCTGGGGGTCAGTGCACAGAAAGTCTCAAATTCCCAATTTCCAGAGTTCCAACAATCCCTGAATTCACGCAGGAATTTCACCAGGAAACATCTGGGAGCCGGTGCTCAGTCCTGGCTGGCTCCAGCACGGCTCTGGGGAATTCTGATCTCAGTGCCCAGCTATGAGCCCAAACCAAAGGCTCTCCGAGAAATTCCAAGTGAAGAAATCAAGGAGGATGAAGTGATGGGAATGATGATCCCAAAGTGCACTAAAGGGGATGAGGAGTTGGGGAAAAGCCAAAAAAAAAAAGAAATCCCAATGGTGTTATGCTGGGTTTGCTCCTCCTGCTTCCCAGATCTCACCTGGGAGGAGCCAGGGAGCAGATCCTGCATTTTAGAGGAAATTCCAACCAATTGGTTGCTTGAATATATTAAAACTAGCAGAATTCCTACTGAATAATCACTCCTGGATTAAAATCTTGGGAATACTGCCAGGAATTACAGCAAATGCTGATTTAGTTGTATTTTTTATGTGTTGTGTTTTGGAGGTCCAAAAGCTGGCAAAAAATAGGAGAAAACCCTACAAAATGGGAAAAAATTTGAGTCCAGCTTGAGTTTGGAATTCAGTGATCCTTGTGGATCCCTGCCAACTCAGGATGTTCCATAATTCCATCATTCAGGCCACAAGCTCAAGTTTTGTGTTTTACTTCCAAGATTTGCTCTCTCTTCTCTTCCTGTCCCTCCTGCCATTCTCTTTATGACCTCCTATTTATTTGGTGTCTAAATCTCTGCTTTTAATGTCTGTGGAAATAAAAGAGGGATAAAGAGTCACATTCCCTAAAAGAGGAGTCAGCACCCTCCTTCCTGTGGTTCCATGATTTATTAATATTAAAAATGCCAAAATTCTAGTGCTGGTCTGTACTGGGGAACCATTTCTGAGTTGTGAAGGGGAACAATAGAGAGGGGGTTTCCCTTTTGGAAAAAAGATTTCCAAAAATGTCCAAATATCCATATTTATGGTTCATTTTTAATTAGCTGGGCAATATCATGGAATCATGGAATGGTTTGTGTTGGGAGGGACCTTAAAGCTCATCCAGTGGGCAGGGACACCTCCCACTGTCCCAGGCTGCTCCAACCTGGAACTGAACATTCCAGGGATCCAGGGGCAGCCACAGCTGCTCTGGCAATTCCATCCCAGCCCCTCCCAGGGAACAATTCCTAATTCCCAAGATCCCATCAAACCCTACAGAAGCCATTCCCTGTGTGCTGTCCCTCCCTCCCTTGTCCCCAGTCCCTCTCAGCTCTCCTGGAGCCCCTTCAGGCTCTGGCAGGGCTCTGAGCTCTCCCTGGAGCTTCTCCTGCCCAGGTGTCACCCCCAGGTGTCCCAGCCTGGCTCCACAGAAAAGGTTTGGAATGACAGGAATTCTCAAACTGGAAAGTGGGATGGCATCACCAAAGCTCCTCCCCTCAGGGATGATGGAATGAGTTGAATGGATGATCCTGAAGGTCTCTTCCCACCTTGGTGACTCCACCACTTCCCTGAGCAGCTCATTCCAATGCCTGACCACTCTTCCAGGCAAAATTTTTTCTAAATATCTAAATATTTTCTAAATTTCTAAATCTGAATGTGCTCTGTTTCACCTTTGCCTGAGCTCTGTTTGACCCTGCTCTCACCCTGCCCTTTCCCACAAAAATTCTCTTTTCCTCAAGCTCCAAAAATGAACTGAAATTAAAAAAACAATATTCAAAATGTTGATACAGCAAACGTGAGTCACTTTCCATGATCTCCAAAGAGTTGGGTGAGGCAAACACCCCAAGAGAGGGGGTGGGATTTTAAGGAAGGTCCTGGGTTGTGTTTGACCATGATGAGACATTTTTAGCACGTTAAACAAAAAGTCACCCAGGGGGAAAAAAAAAATGGAAAAAAAATTATAACAAAACTCTTCTGGTGAACTGCTGAACTTGTGTTTCCACTGAGGAATAGGCAGGCTCTGGAATTTGCCTGCTGACCAATCCATCAGCCTCCTTGCTCCATGGAAAAGCAGCACAAGAGAATTCCTCACCTATAAAGCATCACCCCAGAGGTGATGTCATCCCACATTCCTCTTCAAACATTCCTGTCATTCCAAACCTTTTCTGTGGAGCCAGGCTGGGACACCTGGGGGTGACACCTGGACAGAAGAAGCTCCAGGGAGAGCTCAGAGCCCTGCCAGGGCCTGAAGGGGCTCCAGGAGAGCTGAGAGGGACTGGGGACAAGGTAGGGAGGGACAGCACACAGGGAATGGCTCCAGAGTGGGGTTGGATGGGATCTTGGGAATTAGGAATTGTTCCCTGGCAGGGGCTGGGATGGAATTGCCAGAGCAGCTGTGGCTGCCCCTGGATCCCTGGAATGTTCAGTTCCAGGTTGGAGCAGCCTGGGACAGTGGGAGGTGTCCCTGAAGGACTGGATGGGCTTTTAGTTCCTTCCCAACCCAAAGCATTCCAGGATTCCATAATTCCATGAAATTGAGCTGTCAGTGGGGGGTGGGAGGGGGAACCAGAAATCCATGATCATGACCTGTGAGGAAGGATGAGGATGGGATGGATGAGGATGGGATGGATGAGGATGGGATGGATGAGACTGGACGATGATGAGGCTGGATAAGGATGGGATGGGTGAGACTGGGCTGGATGAGGATGAGATGGATGAGGATGGGATGGATGAAGATGAGGCTGGATCAGGATGGGATGGATGAAAATGGCCTGGATGAGGCTGAGCTTGATGAGGATGAGCTGGATGAGGCTGAGCTAAACGAGGATGAGCTGGATGAGGATGGGATGGATGAAGATGAGGATGGGATGGATGAGGCTGAGCTGGATCAGGATGGGCTGGATGAGGATGAGCTAAATGAGGCTGAGCTGGATGAGGATGAGCTGGATCAGGATGGGTTGGATGAGGATGAGGATGGATGAGGATGGATGAGGATGGGATGAGTGGGACTGAACTAGAAGAGGATGGGATGGATGAGGATGAGCTGGATGAGGATGGGATGGATGGGACTGAACTAGAAGAGGATGGGATGGATCAGGATGAGCTGGATCAGGATGAGCTTAACGAGGCTGAGCTGGATGAGGATGGGCTGGATCAGGATGGGTTGGATGAGGATGAGCTAAACCAGGCTGAGATGCCTCAGCCAAACCACCTCAGCCCTTTGGGCTGGGTTTAGTGTTCGGTAAACCCCAGGTGATAACATCAGCCCCAGGGCACTTGGGAGGCTTAGCAAGGCTCTGTCTCCAGCTTTGAGATGCAGAGTGAAAGTCCTTTATGAGTCTTTTATTGCTTTTGAGCCGAGATCAAAGCCCCAGCTCTAATCTGATGCCATCCCTTTTATGTTCCTACCACCCACTTGTATCCAAAGTCAGTCCCTGCTCAGCCTCTTGGGCTTTCCAGGCTGAGTTGGTTTTTTTGGAGAGGTTTTCCAGGGTAATCGTCTGCCTGCTCCTCGGTGGGAGGCTGAACCTTGGAGAAGAGCGAGGGCAGACACAAAATTGCATCATTATTTAGCATCCAGATTTTCTCTCGTTATGTTAATTAGGTGGGCGTGTCAGGCCAAAAAAGCACAGTGTTGTGTTTAAATTAAATTTTAATTTATTGGTGGTCAAATTTAGGCCTTTTATTATTCACAGGGGGTGTTTGTAAATACAGATTTATAGAGAAGTCACCGAAGAGAGAAAAGAGGGAATTCATGGATTTTCCTTCCCCAGCTGGAAGTGTCACAGGGTGATTTAATCCTTTTTTGTTTTTCCTGGAAGGGAAAGCCACTGCTGGGAATCTCAATTTATTAAATGAATCTTCTTGGGCACCAATTTTATAAAGTGCCTGAAAGTGTAAACTGGACACAAAGGGGCCAAGATGTTGAAGGGTGACAGTAAAACTCTGCTGACAGGAGGCTGTGTGGTCCAATTATTATTATAAAAATAAATAAATAAAGATGAATCCAAGGAAAAAAAAAAAAAAGTTTGCAACTTCATGCCCAAACCTGATTCAAATAGAAGGGAAACCAAGAGTTCTGTGGAACTCTGGCTCTTGGAAAAAAACCCAAACCTATGGCTGATATTTTTATTTCCCTATTTATTTTCATTTATTTTCATTTATTCTCATTTGATTGTGTTTTCTGTCACTGTAAACCTGCTCATTTGGGGGCACAGCTCCCAGGAGCCACCTAAATCCGCAATTCCCACCTGCCTGGGGATGGAGGGAGGAGCTGGAATTCTGAAAAAAGGGGGAACAAAAAGGACTGGAAAAAAGAAATGGAAATGTCTCCGCTGCTGGCAAATCAAAGAGCGGAGGGTTTGAGTTTGGATCTCTCTCAAAAAGATTCCCTGGAACCCAACTGAAATGTTTGGGATGTTTCCTTTCAGGTTCCTTGCACTTTGTAGTGAGAAACAAAGGCAAACCCAACGGTTAAAACAACAACAAAAAGAGTTTTTTTAAATGACAAGAGACGAAGACTCAGGAGTTTCGCTTCAGAAGTGCCGCAATAAAATCTTTTCATGCTCTGAAAATGCCTCTCTTGGGGATTTTTATCTCACCTAAGAATAATCACTGGATTCATCTCAGATCTGGGAGGTTTCTGACTGGCCAGGCCTTTGCATTTGACTCGTTTTTATTTGAGTTTGAGTCCTTGTTATAAACAGAGAGCTCAGATGATTCACACAACCTGGAGAGGTTCCTGCTGGTCCAGGGCCAGGCTGGACACTGGGACAGAGATTTTTATCCATGGCAGGGTGGGAATGGGTGATCTTGGAGATCCCTCCCAACCCAAACCATCCCAAGGTTCCGCTGCATGGAAAAATGAAACATTCATAAACCCAGGTGAAGATAAATGAGTTGGAGGAATGCAGACACATCCCATGAAAATTCCCAAACCTCTTTTCCATTAGAAGAGTTAGGGGTAGGAATTTTTTTTTTTGCTTTTAAATTAGTTGCAAAATTCAAATTTAAAGGTGAATTGTGATGGCAGGGGCACTTCAAAAAGACCTAAAATCAGTCAGTGCCACCCCAGCCATGGCAGGGACACCTCCCACTGTCCCAGTGTCCAACCTGGAACTGAACATTCCAGGGATCCAGGGGCAGCCACAGCTGCTCTGGCAATTCCATCCCAGCCCTGCCCACCCTCCCTCCCCACCCACCAGGGATAAAATGCCTTGGAAACACCGAAATTCAGATGTCATTGGAGCTGGGACATGAACCTGTCTGGCCTCTTACACGAGCACACAATGTCCCATTTGCATAAAACCCGATATTCAAATGAGGGAATGTTCCTTTTGCCTAATTTAACCCGGTTATTTTTCTACTCTTGGTGTCTTTTTACCACTGTCCTGCCTCCCCTTAACCCCCCCAAAAAAGAACCCAATCCATCCCCAAAAGACTCCTGATTTCTTGTCACCAACCAGGATTTTTTTTGACCAAAAAAAAGGAAAAAATCCCCAAACCTGACTCTCCCAGAGTTCACGGTGCCCTCATTTACCTTTTGCATAACAAAAGCTCAGCCTTTAATTGTGAATAGATGTTTTGTGTCGAACCAGGTGTCTTGCAGCACATTAAAAGTCAGCAAAAAACCAATTTGCTTTGTTTCAAAACATTTTGTTTCAATCGCTGCCAAGGCCTGGGGCTAAACACAAATTTGGGTTTAAGGCAGACAGGGAGGTTTTAAAGATTTTTTTCTTTTTTGGTGTTCATCTCACCTAATCCTATTGCTCTGGAAGAGATTTGGAGAAGTAAAAGTGTACAATGGTGATTATGGTAAATTGATGTCACAAATAAAGCAATTTCTACCCAATTAGGTGAAAACAGTGATCAGAAATTAATGTTTGGGTTTAAAAAAATTGGAATCTCCTCATGGCAGTGGAGATCCCAAACCTTTCACTTGCTGATGGATTTGACCACAGTTTAATGAGGATTTTTGCTGTTGGGATCTCCACAAATCCATTCCTGCTCCCCCAAAACTCCCCAAATCCTTGGCAGTGGGGTTTAAGCACGAGCTTAAACTCCTTCCTAAGCTGAGGGAAGCATCAAGGACATTTTGGAGTCCCCTGACCCGAAGGATTTTTGTACATTCTGAATTTTATACACTTGAGTATTCCCAGGGAATTTAACGGGGCTGATCCCACGGGTGAAGCCACATGTGGGAAAGAACCTTTATGTATTTAAGGAGGGAAAATAATGGGTGCACAAAAAAAGGTGTGAGCCAGTGGGAATTCCAGCCTGGAGCAGGGTCCTGGGAGAAGGGACCCCCAGTGGGGCTGTTCCTGAAGGAATGACCCCATGGATTAAAGGATCAGTTCCTGCAGGACTGACCCCATGGATAAAAGGATCAGTTCCTGAAGGAATGACCCCATGGGAAAAGGGATCAGTTCCTACAGGACTGACCCAACGGATAAAGGGATCAGTTCCTGCAGGACTGACCCCATGGATAAAAGGATCAGTTCCTGAAGGAATGACCCCATGGGAAAAGGGATCAGTTCCTACAGGACTGACCCAATGGATAAAGGGATCAGTTCCTGCAGGACTGACCCCATGGATAAAAGGATCAGTTCCTGAAGGAATGACCCCATGGGAAAAGGGATCAGTTCCTACAGGACTGACCCAATGGATAAAGGGAGCAGTTCCTACAGGAATGACCCCATGGATTAAAGGATCAGTTCCTGCAGGAATGATCCCATGAATAAAGGGATAAGTTCCTGCAGGAATGACCCCATGGATTAAAGAATCAGTTCCTGAAGGAATGATCCCATGAATAAAGGGATAAGTTCCTGAAGGAATGACCCCATGAATAATGGATCAATCCCTACAGGACTGACCCCATGGAAAAGAGATCAATTCCACAGGAATGACCCAATGGATAAAAGAGATCAGTTCCTGATGTAATGACCCCATGGAAATGGGATCAATTCCACAGGACTGACCCCATTAAAACCGGATCAATTCCTGCAGGACTGACCCCATGGGAAAAGGGAGCAGTTCTGAAGGAATGACCCCATGGATTAAAGGATCAGTTCCTGCAGGAATGACCCTATTGAAAAGGGATCAGTTCCTGAAGGACTGACCCCAATGGATAAAGGGACCCATGCTGGAGCAGTTCCTGCAGGACTGACCCCATTAAAGCAGGATCAGTTCCTGAAGGAATCATCCCATGGAAAAGGGATCAGTTCCTACAGCAATGACCCCAATGGGAAAAGGGACTTGCTCTGGAGCAGTTCCTGAAGGAATGACCCCATGGAAAAGGGATCACACAGGGACAGTTTCTGAAGGATTGACCCCATGGATTAAAGGATCAGTTCCTTCACGACTGACCCCATGGATAAAGGGATAAGTTCCTGAAGGAATGACCCCATGGGAAAAGGGAGCAGTTCCTGCAGGACTGACCCCATGGAAAGGACCCATAAATCCCTTTCCCATCTCCCTGTGCAACCGGTGGGGAGAAGAGGAAGATTTGGGAATAAATCCAAGCCCAAGAAGGAGGCACAGGGATGGAGCAAAGATGTTTTCAAGCTTTTATTTGACTTCTTACCCTGCTCTGCTTTTGATTGGTGATAAACCAAATTAATTCCCCCAAATCTGACAGTGATGAGTGACCTCATCCATGAATTTTTATTGGATTTTCTCTCCCCTGTCCAGTCTGGGGTCAAACCATCCCATTTTGATTTTTTTTGGTTGCTGCCACTGAGGGAACCATCCCCAAGGAATGACTCTGTTGAGTTTATCTCAACATTTCTCACAGGACAAAAACTGTGAGCCCAACTGTGGAGCTCTCTGAGTCATCTGTGACCTGCATCTGATTTAAATATCGTGCTCAGGGTGCCACTTTTGTCACCAAACTTGTGATAAAACCCAGGCCTGGTGCCGAATGAATAACTGAAAAAAAAACCCTCAGAGATTTTCTCCTGAACTGAACACTCATTTCAGTCTGACTGACTTTGTGACTTGATTTTTTTTTTTTTTTTTTAATTTTGTTTCTATTTTGGTAACACTTGGAAATTTCAGTTGGTGCCTTCAGCTGCAGGTGGTGAGTTTGTCACCCACTCCAGCAGCTTCATTCCTGTTTCTGGATTAACTCTGGAACAAATCAAAACTGCACTCAGACACATCCCAATGAGTAATTTAGGGAATATCCCAGCTCTGAGGCTCTGCTTCATTCTGTGGTCATCAGTGCTGGTTGTTGAAAAATCTGAATTTTTATTTTTTGAGTGGGGATGAACTTTCAAAGCAGGGAGAAAAGGGAATTTTTGCTGGGATGAATTCTTGTGATGTGGAATTAAAAGGATAGCAGAGCTCAGAGAAATTCTGGTGAGATGTAAGAAATAAAACTCACCTGCCCCAGTTCTTCCTTCCCCTGATCATTTCCGTCCACCCCAGGGCCACTTTTCCAATCTGATCCCAAGAACCATTCCCTGGAAATACCCACTGCAGTCACAGCCTATTAAATATGGACTTAAAAAAAGCCACACTTCCCATCCCACTGCCGTTATCAACACAAAAATTCAATGTACAGTGGCTTTATCAATACAAAATTCAATGAATAATGCCTTTATCAACAAAAAAATTCAATGTACAGTGCCTTATCAACACAAAAATTCAACGTACAGTGCCTTTATCAATACAAAATTCAATGTACAGTGGCTTTATCAATACAAAATTCAGTGTACAGTGTCTTTATCAATACAAAATTCAATGTACAGTGCCTTTAACTACATGAAAATTCAATGTACAGTGCCTTTATCAATACAAAATTCCATGTACAGTGCCTTATCAATACAAAAATTCAATGTACACTGCCTTTATCAATACAAAATTCAATGTACAGTGCCTTCATCAACACGAAAATTCAATGTACAGTGGTTCATCAACACAAAAATTCAATGTACACTGCCTTTATCAATACAAAATTCAATGTACAGTGCCTTTAACTACATGAAAATTCAATGTACAGTGCCTTTATCAATAAAAAATTCAATGTACAGTGGTTTTAACAATACAAAAATTCAATGTACACTGCCTTTATCAATACAAAATTCAATGTACAGTGGCTTTATCAATACAAAATTCAATGTACATTGCCTTTATCAATACAAAATTCAATGTACAGTGGTTTTATCAACACGAAAATTCAATGTACAGTGGCTTTATCAATACAAAATTCAATGTATAATGCCTTTATCAACAAAAAAATTCAATGTACAGTGCCTTTATCAGTACAAAATTCAATGCACAGTGGCTTCATCAACATGAAAATTCAATGTACAGTGGGACTTTATGGTCACATTAAATATGAGACCCTCAAATAAAAGCAGATATTAAATTTTTTTCTGATAACCTCTAAAAATACACATTGTAACTTGTTTAGTTAAACCTAAATTAACTGTAAGAGTTGGTGTTGAATTTGGGGTAATTAGGGGATTTAAGAACTGTTACATTCGACTTAGAATAAAAAGCAGAGGTGGGAAAAAATATTAAAGGAATTTGATGAATTATGAAAGAAATTCATTCTTTAACTTAATTTCCCCCCCAATTTTTGTCTCAACTGTTGTGAGTTGGAATAAATCCTAAAAAAATCAGTGAAAAGAAGCTTTGAATGTTACAAAATTTCTCTGCAGGATCTTAAAAGTAAATTCGTGTAGAGTTTTCCAGATTTCAGAGGGAAAACTCCCTCCCTGTTGCTCAGAAAGGCAGAAATCCTCAACCAAAATACAAGAAAATAAAATTTAAAAATAAAATAAAATTAAATATAAATTAAATACAATAAAAATAAAATAAAATATAAAGTATAAAAAAATAAAATAAAATATAAAATAAAATTAAAATTAAATATAATATAAATAAAATAAAATATAAAATAAAAATTTAAAAATTTGAATATAAATAAAAAATTAAATATAAATAAATAATAAATATTAATAAATATTAATGAATATTTATAAAGAAATAAATATTTATAAATAATTAAATATAAATAAAAAATGAAATTTAAATAAAATAAAATAAAATAAAAAAATATAAAAAATAAAATGAAATATAAATAAAAAATAAAATGAAATAAAATGAAATATAAATAAAATTTTAAAATAAAATTAAAATAAAATATAAAATAAAATGTAATTAAAATAAAATATACATAAAATAAAATATAAAATTTAAAAAATGAAATGAAATGAAATAAAATAAAATAAAATAAAATAAAATATAAAATATAAAATAACATAAAATAATAAAATCAAGGTGGGAAATTTGTCCATTTTGGAGGCCTCCAGAATCCCACTCCCATCCTGATGCTTTTATTCCTTAAATCCATTTGTTCTGCTGATGTCATAAACGTCTCCCCAAAGGGCTGAGGGATTTCATGGAGGGGTTTTATTTCCTCTTGGATGAGGATGTGGAGCAATTTTATTGGGATCCTGAGCCTTGTAAAAATCCCAGCTTTTTCCAGACCACTTCTGATCCATCTGGGGGGCCTCTGTTGATGTGATTTTGTAAAAATTTTGGCTTCCCCACCCAACCTGGTACAAGCATTGTGCAATAAACACAATTTAACGATGCCCTATTACATAAAACCACCATAATTAATGTGCAATTAATGCACCGGGGAGTTGTTTCATAAATTAAAATTCAGATTTCCCCAAGCCCACATGGAATATGAAGAAAAGCTGTTCCTGCTGCACACAAAATGTGGGAAGCAAATAGGAAGCACATTTCAAATTTCGAGGCCATATTTCCTGAGATCTCCATATGTCTCCTTAATTCCTCTCATGTTCCCATGATTATTTGCATTTCTTCCCTCTTTATTTATTTATTTTTTTTGTCTCAGAACTGGTCCCAGTTCAGCTCTTGTAGAGCCAGAGACAAAACGGAGCTGTTGATAAATTTGAATACAATTTTCAGGGCTTTTTTTTGTTGGATTTCCAGCTGTTCATTTGGGATTTCTCTCCTTTTTGGAGAGAAAGAGATGCTGAAAAAAGAAAATTAAATCTGGAAGGGGTTTAGTTCCTTGTGCAGAGATCCATGGAGTAAATTTAGGGTTAACTGATGGGATTTAAGTATTTGGAAGTGCAAAAAAATCTCCTGGAATTAATTCCAGGATTCTTTGGAATTAAGGATTTATTAATTATTATTGATGTTGGAATTAATTCCATGATTCTCTGGAATTAAAGATTTATTACTGATTATTAATCCTGGAATTAGTTCCAGGATTATCTGGAATGAAGGATTTATTATTGATTATTAATCCTGGAATTAATTCCAGGATTCTTTGGAATGGAGGATTTATTATTGATTATTAATCCTGGAATTAATTCCAGGATTCTTTGGAATTATTGATTATTATTTAGTTCTGGAATTAATTCCAGGATTCTCTGCAATGAAGGATTTATTATTGATTATTGATCCTGGAATTAATTCCATGATTCTCTAGAATTAAGGATTTATTATTGATTATTGATCCTGGAATTAATTCCATCATTCTCTGGAATTCCCAGACGTGGGAATCCCCACTCCTGCATTTCCCAGCAGTGCCTCCTGTTTGTGCTCTCCAGAACCCAGGATGTGTCTGCCAGGAATTCTTTGGGAGAGGAAAGTTCTGGATTTCTCTCTGAGGAGAATTCACCCTCTGGTTGAGCAGCAGGAGCAATTCCTGGCCCCAAAAGAAATGGAATTTCAACAACACTACAGAGAAGCACTAAAATTCCCTCCCCACCTGGAACTGGAGCTTCCACCCCAAACTTTCCATGATTTTATGATTATTCTGTGACACAGAATTTTTTTCAGTGTCAGGACTTAGCTGCAATAAATTTACTGGGGAATAAAAATTTTGGAAGGCTCAGAGTCAGAAGAGAACCAACAAGAATAAAACACAGAACCAGGAAAAGCTGGGGAGGAGGATGCAAAATAAAAAAATAAACACAATTAATGTGTGCACCACAGCTTTCCTCCCCTCCTTTGTGCTGCCTCCAGCTCAGGCCCACCCACAAGAGTCTAAAAATTTATTAATTCGCTCCTAAAAATTTCCTAAAGAGATTTCCACCCTGCCAGGCCTGGTTCTAGCCCAGGAAAACTCATTGGATTGGGGTGATCAGCCTGGAATCTGCTTTTAAAAAGTTGAAATGAGATTATGAAACAACATGAACCAGCACACTGGGATTCTGCTCCTGGAGCCAGATTTTCCAGGCAGAAAGTGGGGAAAAAGTGGGGAAAAAGTGGGGAAAAAGTGGTGGAAAAGTTGGGGGAAAATAGAGAAAAAATGTGGAAAAAAGTGGGGAAAAAATGGGGGGAAAAGTGGGAAAAAAGTGGGAAAAAAGTGGGAAAAAAGTGGGAAAAAAGTGGGGAAAAAGTGGGAAAAAAAGTGGGAAAAGAATGGGAAAGTAAAAGTGGGGGAAAGAAAGTGGGGGAAAAAAAAGTGGGGAAAAAAAGTGGGGAAAAAAAGAGGGAAAAAATGGTGGGAAAAAAATGAGAAAAAAAGTAGGCGAAAAGTGGGGGAAAAAGTGGGAAAAAAGTGGGAAAAAAAGTGAGAAAAGTGCAAATCCAACCTGGCTGGAAGATTCCAGCCTGTGGCCTCGCTGGGATGTTGGAATGTGCTTTGAACTCAGCCTCTTCCCAAATTCATTTTCTCCCTTCCACCAGGACAGCCACCACCAAGACAATGGGTAATTACAGGATTGGGGTAATTACAGGATTTCAGAGCTGTCACATTCGACTTGGACAGAATAAAAAAGCCGAGATGAAAAAAAATTCATTAAGAAATTTGGTGAATCATGAAAGAAATTCATTCTCTAACTTGATTTTTCCCCCTGATTTTTGTCTCAACTGTTATGAGTTGGAATAAATCCTTAAAAAAAAAAATCAGTGAAAAGGAGTTTTGAATGTAACAAATTCCCAGCAGGTTTTTAAGAGTAAATTTGTGTAGAATTCTCCTGATTTCAGAGGGAAAACTCCCTCTGTGTTTCTCAAAGAAGCATAAATCTTCTTCCACAACAAAGTAAAGGTGGAAAACTCATCACTTGGGCTGTATTATCAAATACCCCACAAACCATTGGTGCTTCAAGGCACTGAAGAAGGGGAAGAAAAAACGGGAGAAGAAAGAGGGAGGGGGCAGGGAAAGGAGATTTGGTCTGCTCTTAATCAGAAGCAGTTGATGAGTGATTTGTCTGAGCTGGACCCGCTGCTGTTTACACTTGACAGCTGGACATTCCTTCCTGCCTGCACTGCCTGAACTCCGGCCAATGGCACACTCAGGAAATCTCTGACAGTGCCTTTGCAATGTAAAATTGACTTTTTTTTCGGTCCCAAACAAACAGAGAGGTAAGGAAGGAGCAGCTCGAAGTTGCATCAGAGAGACTGGGGTTTATCAGATTTATTAAGTTGTACATTGTCCTGGTTTGGAGGACAGGTGTCTGCTGAGAAAGGCAGGAGCTTCTCTTTGAAATGGAGAATGTAAACCCCCTCCCTCCAAATTATTATAATTTTGAAATCAAGGGGCTCTCAGGCAAAGATATGGGAATTAGGAATAACAGTTCTGTACTAGGGAAATTAAAATAGAAATACAGCACTACAAAGAACAAACCCCAAACCCTGACACAGTCAGAGCACAACCTGACACCCGTCAGGCAGGGTGTTGGCAGCAGTCCCATTCCATGGTGGCTGCATCCTCCTGCAGTGACAGATGTGGCTCAGTTGGAGCAGTGCTCCTGTACAAGGTGCAGTTTCCCTCCGGAGCTCCAGTGGGGATGTGGAGAAATCCGGTTTTCCTCTGGAGTCCAGTGGAGAAAGGGGCTCCCTTAGTGTCCCAAACCCTCTGTTTTTATCTTGGTAAGAAATGTTGGGCTCTTCCCCCTGGCTGGAGCAGCTCCCAATGGGATGCAGTAATTTTATCAGTGCCACAGTGGGACTCAATGGCCATGAGCAGAAAATGACTGGCTGGAGGAAGGATGGGCTGTGAAAAGATAAAGAACAATGCCCTGCCTGGTTTCAATGGATGGGCCATTAGCAGAATATCTCCCAGGGAGATCAGGATCACTGCCCCACCCTCAACAGATGGTGATAGAACAGATACCTTTTATCACATCCTGTATTGTAACCCAAGACATATATTCTGTGTTGTAAAACATCTCCTCTGCTCATTTTTGGGTTGGCTATTAAGAGGTTTTGTTTGCTTACATCTGCTGACAAAAAGAAATCATCATCCCCTGACCTTTTCCTCCCTGAAGATGTCTGCATTGGGGAGGGAATAACCCAGAGCATCCCTGCATTCCCACCCTGAGCTGCTCTGAACTGGATTATGTCATTATAAAAAAATCACAAATTAAGGAAAGGGTTAAATATGAGATCTCTGAACCCAGCTCTCAACTAAGAAGCTGGAAAATCTCTGTCAAAGCCAAACGAGTCCTGGACACTGCAGAGTTTATTTCTAAACCCCCTCTTCACCCTCCAAAATTGACAGCTCGTTTCTAATTGAAACACCTCCCTAAAAAGGAGAGAAAAAGAAAATGAACTTGGTCCTCTCCCTGAAGCTGGAACTAAACCACAGAGCTGATTTGACCCAGATAGGTCCAGCTGGACCAGCCTGGGGCTTTGCTGGGATGATGCTGCTGTTACTCACAGGGCTGGGGTGCTGATGCTTTTTGTCTTCTGGGCTGCAGCTCGGGCTGAAATCACACACAGAATAAACAGGAAGGATATATTTAGCTCCTGCAGCTTGCTTGTAGTGGGAAATCTTTACTTTATAAAGTCCTGCAGTCATCTCAAAAAGCTTGCACAGCTCTCGAGCTGGAGGGATTGTGGTGCCTCCACTCCAATTCTTGTTTCATTTCTGGTGGAGTTTGACTTGAGTTACCAGCTTTGCTTGTTTTGTTAATTTAAATCTAGGAATAAACAACCTACAACCTTTAAATACAGGAATAAAAATAGGAAAAAAACCCCTAAATTATTTTTTGTTATCCAAGTTTAGTGGTGCTGATCTGTCCTTGACAGAAGTTAAAATCCAAGATAAAAATTCCTGCATTGGATATCCGAGTACCTTTCTCCTCACACTTTTTCTGGAAAGACAGACAGCCAAAGCTGTGGAAAAGCACATTGCACAGCCCCAAATGCATCCCAGCAATGTCCCTGCAATGCTGGGAAGGCACTGAGGCAAAGTCCCTGCCCCACAGACCCTCCTGTGGGATTTTCAAAACTGCCCCAAACCAGCTTGAATAGAATTAATTGGAGTTTTTCCCTAATTTACTTTCAGTCTAGACCAAGGAAAAATGTAAAAAAATTTCACTCCCACTCTAAAGTAGCATCTTTTTCTGTTATTCAGTCAAGGTGAGATCTTGATGAGGATGAACCAGATTTCTCTGAGGTAAAAAATTTGCTAATTTTCATGGATCTCAAACTTTGGTCTGATTTTCCTCAGAGGCTCAAAAAGTCTCCAGGGAAGACTCCCTGATGGAAATTCCCTGATGGAAATTCCCTGATGGAGGCTCCACATTTGCTGTGAAGGATGATTTATATGGAGCACAAGCACTGGGATTTTTCCCAAGATTTTTCCCAATGAATTTCTGTTTTATTCCTCTCAGAGTTGTCCTGATCCATCTGTAAATTTCCCACACAATAAATTTGGATTTCTTTCTTTCTCTCCTTTTGCTCTCTTCAAGTCATTCCTTGGACACCTCCAGGGATGGGAACTCCAAACCTCCCTTCCAATGCCTGACAACCCTTCCCATGGAGAAATTCTTGTTCTTTTAAATCCCTTCGTTTGGATTCAGCTTCACCAACTGATTCTCCCTTTTTTCCTCAGGAGGAAAATCGGGAAATTATAAATATATATTATATTATATTATATTATATTATATTATATTATATTATATTATATTAGATTAGATTAGATTAGATTATGTATTATCATCTACTAGTTTGGCTTCAGCTTTGCCAACTGATTCTCCCTTTTTTTCCTCAGGAGGAAAATTGGGAAATTATAAATACATTATATATTATCATATATATTATATTTTATATATATGTGTGTGTGTATATATATATATATAAAATACATTATATATTATATGAGATATATATTATATGTATAATATATATTATATAATATATAATATGCAACATATATTATATAATATATAATATATATTATAATATATAATATACATTTATAATTATAATTAATAATATAATTTATATAATAGATATTTTATATAATATATATTCTAATTTTTATATAATTTATAATATAATTTATAATTATAATTTCTAATATATATAATGTATATGATATTATATATTATATATTATATATTATATATTATATATTATATATTATATGTTATATATTATATATTATATATTATATATTATATTATGCATATTATGTATTATATGTATATAATATTATATTGCATTATATTATATTATATTATATTGCATTATATTATATTATATTATATTATATTACATTACATTACATTACATTACATTACATTATATTGCATTATATTATAATAAATTAACACTAATTCAGAGGTGCTCAAAGAACAAACCCAAGGTCAATAAACAGCCCCAATTCCTCGCTGCCAGCAGGCACCATGTGCCATTCCAGCTGGGAATCTCACCCATGCCCAGCAGTGTGCATTGCCACCACAGCTATGCCCCGAGCAGGTGGGCACCGTGACTCAATCCACATGGGCTTGGAGGGGATTCCCTGGATAGCACTGAATCACCAAGCCCAGGAAATCATTCCCACACTTGGGAACAAAGAGTGAAGGCGGCAGAGGGACGGTTTGGGGTCAGCGTTCACCTCCTGGGCACTGCTGAGTCACAGCCACAGCTGGGTGGGCTCAGGCACAAGGAGTGAAAGCCAGGAGCAGTTCCCAGCTCAGGATGTTCAGTGTAATAATTGTATTATGTATGTGATAAAAGACTGGATATGGCTCTGGGTGCCATGGTCTGAGTGAGGTGTTAGGGTGGGGGTTGAACTTGGTAATTTTGGAGATCTCTTCAGTCCTGGTGGTTCTGTGAATTCTGTGTGTCATTCTATAATTCTCTGTGTTATTCTGTGTGTGGTTCTGTGTGTGATTATTTGTGTAATTCTATAATTCTGTGTGTGATTCTGTGTGTAATTCTGTAATTCTGGGTGTGATTCTGTGTGTGGTTCTGTGTGTGATTATTTGTGTAATTCTGTGTGTGATTCTGTAATTCTGTGTGTGATTCTCTATGTACTGTGTGTAATTCTGTGATTCTGTGTGTGATTCTCTGTGTGAGTATTTGTGTGTTTCTGTTGTGATTCTTTGTGTAATTGTGTGTGTGATTCTGTGTGTGATTCTGTGTTTAATTGTGTAATTCTGTGTGTAATTCTGTAATTCTATGTGTGGCTCTGTGTGTGATTGTGTGTAATTCTGTGAATTCTCTGTGTGATTCTGTAATTCTGTGTGTGATTGTGTGTGTGATTCTGGGTGTAATTCTATGTGTGATTCTCTGTGTGATTATTTGTGTAATTCTATAATTCTGTGTGTGATTCTGTGTGTGATTCTGTGTGTGATTCTGTAATTCTGTGTGTGACCGTGTGTATTTGCGTAATTATCTGTGTGATTCTGTGATTCTCTGTGTGATTCTTTGTGTAATTCTGTGTGTGATTATTTGTGTGGTTCTTTAATTCCGTGTGTGATTATTTGAATAATTCTGTTGTGATTCTGTGTGTGATTGTGTGTGACTCTGTGTGTGTTTGTGTAATGATCTGTGTGATTCTGTGTGTGATTCTGTGATTCCCTGTGTGATTCTGGGGGTGATATTTGTTTGGAGCTGCTGGTTGTGTTTGTTTTGTCCCTTGTGAATGATGGCACACAGGGACAGGGAAAGGAGGGCTGGGAAAAACCTTCCATGGACTCATGGAATGCTTTGGGATGGAAGGAACCTTAAAGATCAGCCAGATCCATGGCAGGGACACCTCCCACTGTCCCCAGTGTCCAACCTGGAACTGAACATCCCAGGGATCCAGGGGCAGCCACAGCTGCTCTGGCAATTCCATCCCAGCCCCTCCCAGGGAACAATTCCTGATTCCCAAATCCCATCCTTGCTTTCTGTCAGCTTAAACCCATTCCCTTTTATCCTGTCACTGTTTATCCCAATAAAAAATCTCTCTGTGGTGTCCCCAGAGCCACCTCTGCCCCAGGGGAGCACCCCCAGCTCTCCCAGTCCATAATTTATATCCCAAACCAGTTCAGCTGGGTTTGTTCCCTGTGTTTTCCCAGCAGGGAGGGTGAAAACAAGGAGAGAAACATAAGGGAGAATTTTATGGCCCCCAGGGAGGGAAAGATGTGCCCTGGGCCAGTGCAGGGACATTTTGGTGGCCAAATTCCCACCTGAGCTGCTCAGGGATGGCTCAGGATGGGCTTCAAATCCATGGGGAATGCTGGGCTCCCAGTTTTGGGGTTTGGTGAAGGTTTCCTGGTGCCTCAGGGTGACTTTATGATGCTTGCATCTCCACTAAACTACTAAAAAAAATAAAATAAATCGACTTACACAACTCAAAACCATTCAACTAACCCTACACATCACTTTAAAAACCCCAAAACTCTACCTAATATATTAACTAATATATATACTAATTTACTAATTAATAAATAATAACCACTGCTCTGTGAAGATAACTAAAAACTAGAAAAAAAATTAATTAGCAGCATAAAAAAATCTAAACTGCTAATAAATAAAAACCACTCAAATAAAAAAAACTACTTGTAAAAATTCATCATATAAATACCCATATCCCCAGAAATCAAACTAATAAAAACCACCAAAACAACTAACAAGTAAATCAAACTAAATAAATAAAATTGCCAAAAAGAAACTTAATTAAAAATACAAAAAAAAAAATTCTAGCTCATTAAACCCATAATGCTTCAAGTCATCAATGCTACCTATAAATAAACACAAAACCAAAAAAAAAAAAAATTTAAACATAAACAATATTCCTCACATTATCCATAACTGTAAAATGTATGTTGCCATCAAGCAAACCAAACAAATTCACCCAAATTTATCCTCACCCTGGGAATGCCATCGTTAATTAATTCCCCAGGATTGATGATTTATTCTCTAACCTGGTCAAGAGAGAAATTTGCCTTTTTTTCCTGTTTTCTGCTCCTCACATCAATAAATTCACTTTAGGCAGAGCTGAACTACCCAGTCCAAACCAGAAATGGGGGTTTTGTGTTTAATTTTATTAAATCAGCTCCTTGAGGCCAGTTTATACCAGTGAGGATGTGGTGTGAGCCCTCTAAGAATTTGTTTGCTCCTAAATGCAAACACATTTCCTGCTAAAACCTCCCAATCTGAGGGGGAAAATTCATACAGAATCCCTAAAATCTCCTGGTTCAGCCCAGAAAAATCAAGTTTTTAAATATGGAGTATGAAAAAAACCCAAAAGTGCATCATTTTTAGCTGAGTTAAAATTCCATGTTCTCTGTTTTTAGGAGTATTAGATCAACATCTGTTAGTTTTGCCCCAGTCATCATTTCCAGCAGAAAATTTATTGTTTCAGGGGTTTTATACCTCGTAAAACTTTTATAAAGTTGAGGGAAAAGCTGATTTTTCAGGCCTCAGTGATTTTGTATTTTTATATGCAACAAATACAAAAGAGAATCACGGCTCTCACGGTTTTTATTATTTTTAGAAAGAGGAAGAACTGCAAATATAATCAGAAATCAAATATTTAACCATTAACTTGACACAAAAGATCTGGGCAACCCTCACCAAATATCTGTCAGCTGCTAGCAAATAAAACCAGACACAGACAGTGGGGAAATTCCCATCCCTCACTTAAATCAAGCACATCTTGAAGTCCATACAACCTAAAATAAAAATGGATGGAATTGTTGGAAAAGGATTTTCTGCTGGTTCCTAATGCTCCTGAAGTGACTCATGGGTATAAATATCTGGGAGAAGGAGGGCTCAGTGTGTGTGAGGAATGCAGTGATCCAAGTGATGCCATCCTGAAGGAAATCTCTCCCAGACTCGCTGTCTCCACTGGGAGCTGGGACCAGAACCGTGCCCATGGCCAGGGGTGACAGCTCCAAGGGTTGGGATTTCCTGGGAATGCATCTCCAGATGAACCCTGGCAGGGAAAAACTGTGGTTGGTGATATCTCTGTTCCCTGAGCTGACACCTGTGCTGTTTTAGAGAAAGAGTCAGGAGACTCTTCTGTTGTTTCCAGAGGTGTTTATTTTATCTCATTTAAAGTTCTTTCCCTGCTCAGCCCCAGGCACACTGCCCACCCTGGGCTGGGATTGTCTTTTTATACCATAAACTACATCAACATTATTTACAGTTATCTTCCAATACCTGTCACTGATATTGTACAGTCTGGTTCTGCTCTAAACCAATCCAAAAGTGCCAACATCACCCAGAGGATGGATGCAGGAAGGAGAAAGAAGGACAGAACACGCCCAGGTTCCTCCATCCTGACCCCAGACCCTCATTATAAACAATATTAAAATCCTACTTTTCCACCTTGTAATAATCTAACTTACACTCTACTTATTTTTTGTGACTTGTAACTCTTCATGTAAGGCTGGTAATTTTTCCCAGGGGTTGAAATCCAAGGCACAGGGGTTTGGGCTCTGTGCCAAGGCTCCTGAGCCCCTGCCAGGGTCTGGAACCATCCAGAGGGATCTGCTGGGTTCCCACAAAAAGAACTGCCATGGCTGAGGAATTCAAACTTCTTTCACCCTGCTCAATCCACAAACAGGATGGGGGTTCTCCAGGGATGGAGGGGCGGGACACAGGGAATGGGGTCAGGCTGCCAGAGAGGAGGATTTGATGGGATTTTGGGCAGGAATTGTTCCCTGGGAGGGTGGGGAGAGGCTGGGATGGAATTCCCAGAGCCTCTGGATCCATGGAAGTGCCCAAGGCCAGGCTGGATGGGTTTGGAGCAGCCTGGGACAGTGGGAGGGGTCCCTGCCATGGTGGAGGGGTTTTTGCACCACTTAATGTGTGACTTGTCTGGAGTCTTTGCTGCCTTCACTCAGAGCCAGGTTTAAAATCACAAAGGAAACAAATTTTCTCATGTTGGCCTTGGTTTTTATTAAATCTTATCTGAAGTACAGAGAGTTCAGCAGCAAAAAATGGAGCTGAATCCAGCTGCTACAAGGTCTCTTAAAGCCAAACAGTCCAGTAGAGAATTAACACCTGTATTATTTATACACTAATTTCACGATTATAAGCTGCACTTCTGGGTTCAGACCAAAATTTTAGTCCAAATGGTGCGACTTATAATGGTGAAATTACTGTAATTTTAACCCAATAACCAAATTCTGGGGTCAGTGTCAGCACAGAAAGCTCAGAAATTCCAAATTTCTGGGATCCAACAGGTGTCCCTGCCATGGCAGGGGTGGCTCTGGGTAGGATTTAATTTCTCTTCCCACCCAAACCTTTCCATGGCTCCACAGTTCTGTGTTCTCCCCGAAGCACAAAGACCTCAGAGCTGAAACAGCCCCAGCTTTAAACACTCCAGGTAAAAATATCTGAAACATGGCAGATTTGGGGTTGATTTTCATTATTTTTTTCTCCTTATTCTGGGCATGATGTCACACAGCTTGGGGGGCAGCAGTGCTGACACAATCCAGGTGAAGAGATGGATCCAGGGCAGAGCTGCTCTTCCAAGGGATTTGGGAGGCTTGACCCTCAACTTGAGACCACCTTGACTCAATTCTTTGGAGTTTTGTGCAGCACCACTGAGGTTTTTTTTCCCTGCCAGTTTGGCCAGGCATTGGGATGAGTTTTCCAGGGAGGTGGTGGAGTCACTGTCTCTGGAAGTTCTCCAGATGTGTCCAGATGTGGCCCTTGGGGGACATGGTTTCCTGGTGAGACTGGGTGATCCTGGAGGTCTCTTTCCACCTGAATTATTCTGATTTGGATTTCCTGATTCCTTTTGATTTCCTGGGCTTCTTTGTGAAATCTCATCAAGACCTTGAGTGGAAATGTTGAGAGTCACAAAATCAAGAGACAACACCTGCAGAGAAGATTCCAGTTCTAAAATTCCTCCTCAGTGGGACCTTTTAGTGCCTTTCAGGTTTCCTTATCCTTCCATTCCCCACCAAACCAGACTTGTCACCCAACAAGGAAAATGTAAAATCCCTGCATTGAAGGTTAATTAAAAGCTTTTGGAATTTTTAACACTGAGGAAAAATCATTTTTTCTGCTCTTCATGTGTAAAGCCCCAGGTTGGGATCCCTGGAATTGTGATCACTTTGGATCCTAGGAAAAAAACTCCTGAAAAAATAATAGTCCAGATGTTTATGGGCATTGCTGGGAGCTGCCAATCCCAAATCCCAGCCCTGAGCTGATTCCTGGGGTCTGTGGGGAGCTCACTCCAATTTCTTTTCACTGGAGAGGCTTTTCCAGGGAAAACAGCCTTTGCTGAGAGGTTTTTGGGAGCCAGGCTGAGCCTGGGGGCATGTCACAGCTAAAAATCTCCTCCCAGATGGAATTTGCCCCCTTTATTTAGGTGGATTTGAAGAAAATTTGTTTAATTTGGAGAAAATTGGTGGTGGTGCCTTCTAGGAAGTGAAACTGGGGGAGTTTCCAGCCTGGCTCCTCCAAAGCAATTTCTTCCCATTTTTATTTCTTCCAATGCATCCAGTGGTTTATCCCCATGGCATTCTGAGCTTGGGAAAGCAAAAAAAAAAAATCAAAACCAGGGAATGTTCACTTGGTGGAGCTGGACAGAGCAATGCCAAGGTGAATTTATTTCCCTGTGCTGTCCCAAGGTTTAAGATCCCTGCTGTGCCTTTCTGGAGCTGCCATTCCCAGCTGCAGAAATTTGGGAGGGAGTGTGGAGAGCCCCACATGGATCCACGTCAGGGCAATTTTCCATTCCCAGTGGGAATAAAAACCTGAATTTGCTTTCCATGGCAAAATGAAATATCCAGTTTTTCCTTAAGGGAATTCGCTGGGTTTTACACTGGGAAATAAGTTTGAATTTAGATTTTTTTTTGATTGTTTTATTTTCTTATTTTTAAGTTGAAAATGTCTTGGAAGCACCATCCATGGGGACAGCAGAGGGAAGCAGCAAGGTGAGAGGGAATAAAAAGAAACCAAACCAAAGAGAATTTTCAGCTCCTGTGTGCATCCATCTATTTTTATCCCAGAAGGAAGCTGGGTTTGCTTTCCCCCTGCTCTGCTCCTGCTGTGGGGTTTCCAGGATCCATCCCAGCACCTGCAATTTCCTAAAGTGCTCCAAGGCAGGAGAGATCTGGCAGCAGCAAAGCTCCAGACTTCCAGGGGAACCAGAGGGATGAATTGATTCCTTCTCCTCAGGATTTTGCTAGCAGGGCTGGCTGCTTTCTTTTGGATATCCAGACAGCAGGAAAAGTGTTTTTTCCCCTTTTTTTTTGGATCATGAGTGTATCCTTTCTCCTCTCACACTTGTAATTTGGAGAAAACTTCTATTTTTTCCTCTTTTTTTTCTTTCCTGAGGCTGTGAGACAAAGGAAAACTTGGCTGGAGTGAAGTGTCCTGAAAAGGGGAAGGAAGCAGAGGCTGAGGCACCCAAACTTGCAAATATTTTTCCATTTGCAGAGCAGCAGAGCCAGGAAGGAAAAGTCACATCCCAGCCTCCCTGAGGCCAGTGGGATGGAGGATCCACACAACCCAAACTCATCATCCTTCCCCTTCATTATTGTGATTATTGATTATCTAATTTTATATTGATACAGAATTCCCATGGGCCCAAGCCCAGATTTAATGAGCTCCTTGCCCAATATTTAATTCCAGCACAAAGCATAATGACCATTCTAGACTTAAAACTGGTCTAGAGTTAAAACTGGGTCTAAGTCTAAGTCTAGACTGCTCAGAAAAGTGTTTTTTCACAGATGAATCAGATGGCTTAAAAATTCAATTATTTGGTTTTGCAGCCCCAGATGATTCAACATCAAAGAGAAAATCACTGCTAATTTTGGCATCAGGATCTCTAGGCTGAAATTCTGGGAAAAATAAAACTCAAAATCATAAAAACAAAAAGAAAAAGGTCTTTGGAGATTGAGTTTGGGTGGAAATGAAACAGAGAGGGTAAAAGACAATAGAAAGAAATTCAAAATGGGAAAGTTTGAAGAAAAGCTCCTTCAGATTTGGGTGGTCAAGGCTGAGTGAGGAGAAATCCACAGGAATTTTCCATAAAATGCAGAATTTCCATCAGAACTTTTCTACCAGCACTGCTTCCCTAAAGAACCAAGAAATCACTGCAAACACACCAGCAGGAATTTGTGATCCCAGAGCAAACAGAATTCCTGATCTGCAAACTGGATCCACCCAAAGAATTCCTGAGGAAAAGAGCAAATTCCAGTCACTGCCCCTAATGCCCAGAAATCACTGGATGTCTTTGTCCCTTCATCATTTAATGGGGTTAATAACGATGAACTCTCAGAGAATAATCCCATTTCTCTTTTAAAAAATGGGATTTAGGATAATGCCCAGAAGGATGTCAAAGGATGAGCAATAATCTCTTTACAGGGGCAATTCCCAGACCCTGGGGATGCAGCTGTTCCCTGCAGCAAGACATTGCCCAATGTTTTATTTTATTTCTCTTTTAGGTCACTGTCCTAGTTGAAGAAGGACATGGAGAACATTGTCTCCACTCCAAAGAAAAAAAATCCATCGCCTTCATATTATAATCATAACTTAGAAAAAGAAAAAGAGAAAGAAAAAGAGAAAGGAAAAGGAGAAAAAGAAAAAGAAAAATAAAGAAAAAGAAAAAGAAAAGAAAAAGAAAGAGAAAAAATAAAAATAAAAATAACAAAAAATAAAGAAAAATAAAAAGAGAAAAAAAAAAGAAAAAAAAAAGGAAAAAACCCCAAACCACCAGTTAAGCAGTACATCCAACCCATTTGACAGGGACATTTTCCACTGTCCCAGGCTGCTCCAAGCTGGAAGATTTTTGGGGGTTCTAGGCTTGGATTGATGATCCTGTGAGTCCCTTCCCACTCAGGACATTCCAAGATCCCATTCATGAATTATTTTCCTGGTTTATTTGCTCCTTGGGTCAAAAATTAAATATTTTATTTTTTTATTTTTTATTCTTTGTTTTGCTCTCTGAAGACAAGAGCAGAGGAGCATCCCTTCACCTCCTCAGGACTGCCACAACTCCAACTTCTCCTCACCCCCTCCCACAGCTTTTTATTTAAAAAAAACCAAAAAGCCAAAGGAAAATCAGCCCAGAACAGCAAAATCCTCCCTTTTGACTCAGAGTGTGACTCCTTCTTCCAGAGGGACTTTTCCCAGGATGGCCCCCATGGGTCTCTGCCCTCCCCCATCCCTGGGGCTCTCCCAGGGTTGTCACCCCAGGGCTGGACCTGGTGACCTCATGGAGGCGTCAGCCAAGCTCTTCATCTCCCAATTTGGGACCCAATATAAGGGCAGGAGGGAGGGAAGGGCAGGAAAAACCTCCAGGGAAGGAGCTCAGAGAGGTCAGGAAGGGTCACATTCACTGCCACTTATCATTTTAAATTTTAATACTTTTTTTGTTCTTTTTTTCATATTTTTCTTTTCCTCTTTTTTTTTAATTTTTTTTTTTTTAATTTTTCATTTTCCCCCTTTTTCCTATTTTTTTCCACTTTTCCCCACTGAGAATTTCTCAGCCTCCACCTTTCCCTCCCAGCTGCTGGTGTGGTGAAGATTTACATCCATGAGGAACTGGAAAACCCCTGGGTGGGATGTTCAGCCTGGAGAAGAGAAGGCTCCAGGGAGAGGAGACCTCTTATCCCAGATGGGACATTCCCCCTGGAACACTTCCCTGTGGACCTGAACACTTCCCTCAAACCCAGCCCTGTGATATCCTCACAGATTTCTTGGGAAGCAGAGCTGAAACCCTTAGGAAAATCCCTTTTTTTTTTTTAAATCTTGGAGTATTTTCTGTTCTATCTGGTGTGTCCCAAACATGAGAATTTATTTAGAAGGTCCAGCCCTCCCTGTGTGTTCAGGACCACCCTGAGGTGCCAGGTGAATATTTATTAATTCCCAGATATTCCCCAATTCTCCTCTCTGAACCATTTTAGATTTGGCCAAGGGGAGCAGCAGCTGCCTGGCTGCTCCCAGCCCCAGACAGACAATTTTGTCAGGAGCCCAGAGCCTGTCCAAGAAACTTAAGGAGGAGAAATGAGAATTGTTGCTGTCCCAAAATGGAGCTGTTGGCTTTGGAACTGGCAGCTGAGTCACCTCTCCTGCTCCTCCGGGCTCTCCAGCTGTCGGATTTGCTGCTTCATTTTTTCCATTTCCTTCCCTGCCTCCTTTTCCAGCTTCTCAAACATAAAATCTCAGCTTTCCACGGTGACATCAGCAGTTCCACAATGCCCAGCACTCCTCATTTTTGGGAGAGGGGGGCTGGTGCTTTCCAGCAATATCCTCATGCCCATGGGACATGTGGAAATATTCATGGAAAAAATCATTTTTAGGCATCTCAACCTTCCCTCCCTGTTTCCCAACAGTTCCTGCTGTTCTAATTAAGAGGTGATCAGAGGTTTCTTTATGTTCCAAGGGGTTTTATCCAGGGGATCCACGATGTTCCCATTTCCCTGAAGGTGTTGGGAGGCTGAAGCTCTTGGCATTGGTGTTGGATGTGACTCATGAGCAGGAGGTGGGCAGGTGACATCACCAGCAAAAGGAAACGAGGATTTCAAGGGTTCAAGGATTTCAACTGAAAAGGAAAAAAAAAAAATATATCCAGACACAGAGGATTAGCAGGAAAATTTGCCTCTGTCAGGAGCAGGGTAGCCCAGAGAGAATAAATTATATCCTCTTGCTTCCTTCAGCCACCGGTTTCTTGTCAGGCTAGAAAAAAAATGGAGAAGCCAAAAAAAAAACAAAGAAAAAAAAAAGAAAGAAAAAAAAGAAAAAGAACCCAGCTGGTTTTGACAGAAATGCAGCCATTACCTCAGTGAGCTTCACAGGAGGGCTTTGAAAGCAGACAAATTTTCTGGGTTCTGTCCCAGATTCCCAGCTCTGGATTTCCTTCCCATAAAGACAGGGAGAGATGAGGAGCTAGACAAAACAAAAGTGGTTTTAGTAGCTGAACATGAGCAGCAGGAGCAGGGCTGAGCTCCCCAGGGACTGAGCTTCTCCTCTTCTGCCTCGTCATGGCCAGCAATCCCAGCTCTGCTTTTGGGTGGGAATTCCAGCATGGAATTCCTGCAGGAAAGGGGAAGGGGCATCCTTGAAGGATCCCTGCAAGGGTTTAGGGCCAGGCTGTGAGCAACCTGGCACAGTGGAAGGTGTCCTGTGGGATGGGATGGGATGGGATGGGATGGGATGGGATGGGATGGGATGGGATGGGATGGGATGGGATGGGATGGGATGGGATGGGATGGGATGGGATGGGGTGGGATGGGATGGGATGGGATGGGATGGGATGGGATGGGATGGGATGGGATGGGATGGGATGGGATGGGATGGGATGGGATGAGCTTTAAAATCCATTCCAACCCAAACCATTCTGTGATTCCATGAACTCTGAGCCCTTGGGCACGAGGATGCAGCAGGGACCATTCCCAGGGAATAGCACAAAGTGTGGAGATGTTCCCCAGGAGCTGCAGGTGTGGACAAACCACAGGAACAAAGACAGCAGGGGAATGTACAGGGAGATTTTCATGCTGGAGTACAGCAGCAAAAAGTCTTTGGGAAAAGCTCCCATTCCTCCTTCAGGAATGGTCAGAATGGAAGAGGACAGGGATGGGTGGGATATTGGGAAGGAATTCCTCACTGGGAGGATGGGCAGGCCTGGAACAGGCTGGGCTCCTTATCCTTGGAAGATGTCTTGGGTTACAATACAGGATGTGATCAAAAGTATCTATTCTATCACCATCTGTTGAGACCAGGTGGGGGCAGTGATCCTGATCTCCATGGGATATCTCCTGTTAATGGCCACGTTTTATAAACCAGTTGGGGCATTGTTCTTTATCTTTTCACAACCCATCCTTCCTCCAGCCAGTCATTTTCTGCTCATGGCCATTGAGTCCCACTGTGGCACTGATAAAATTACTGCATCCCATTGGGAGTTGCTCCAGCCAGGGGGAAGAGCCCAACATTTCTTACCAAGATAAAAACAGAGGTTTTGGGACACTAAGGGAGCCCCTTTCTCCACTGGACTCCAGAGGAAAACCGGATTTCTCCACATCCCCACTGGAGCTCCGGAGGGAAACTGCACCTTGTACAGGAGCACTGCTCCAGCTGAGCCACATCTGTCACTGCAGGAGGATGCAGCCACCATGGGATGGGACTGCTGCCAACACCCTGCCTGACGGGTGTCAGGCTGTACTCTGACTGTGTCAGGGTTTGGGGTTTGTTCTTTGTAGTGCTGTATTTCTATTTTAATTTCCCTAGTAAAGAACTGTTATTCCTAATTCCCATATCTTTGCCTGAGAGCCCCTTGATTTCAAAATTATAATAATTTGGAGGGAGGGGGTTTACATTCTCCATTTCAAAGAGAAGCTCCTGCCTCTCTCAGCAGACACCTGTCCTCCAAACCAGGACAGAAGCGTCCAAACTAACACTGGATGTGGCTCTGAGAAACCTGTGGAAAATTTCTAAACCTAAATACCCTAAAACGTGGTGGAACACAACCCAGGATGTTTCCCAAGAGTTGTGCCTGGCTCCTTGGGGCTGTCTGACAGGAAAACAAGAGGGGATGGTCTGAGCCCTGCTCTTATTGCTGGTTTTGTGCCCACAAACCGTGCCCAGAAGCACCCACAGACACGAGGGGCAGATCCAGGCACACAAAACTCAACCCACGCTGGGACCCACAAACCTGGGAATTTTAAACATTCTGTGCTGTCTGCCACTGACCCCAGGAGAAAACTGCTTTGGACTTGGAGAAGGGTTCAAAATTGAGTGATGAAGTTAAAATCACTGGTGTGTAATTAAACAGAAGTGTGTGATTTCACATGGTGAAGGGTTTGGAATTTGGGGTTTTTATAACACAGTAACAGGTGTGGGACAAGATGGAGGATTTTGGGTGTTGTCTCTTATTCCTTCTTCTTCTTGATTTCAGGTAGTTTGTGGCTGCATAGAAAATCCTGCATTGCAGGTCACACACTTTGGTTATTGGATTAAAAGTATAAATAATATAGATGTTAGCTTTTAATTAGTTAGGCCTTGTAACGAGCTAAACTCACCCCCATTTTGTCATTTTTAGCTTGTTAGCTACAAGTGCTGTAGCACTCAGTGTACTTTGGATAAGAATTAATAAACAACTGAGTCCAAACACAAAAATCCATCTCTTGTACTTCAATCCTGACTCTGAGTGAAGGCAGAGGAAAAAAGAAACCAGCCACTAATAAACACTAATAAACAGTAATAAACACCAATATACTAAAAAACACTAATACACACTAATAAAGCCCTAATAAACTAATACAACTAATACACACTAATGCACACTAATGCACACTAATACACACTAATACACATTAATAAACAATAATACACATGAATACACACAAATACATACTAATACACACTAATAAACACTAATACACACTAATTCATATTAATAAACACTAATACACACTAATTCACATTAATAAACACTAATATACACTAATAGACACTAATAAACTCTAATAATACACCAAATATACACTAATACACATTAAAAAACAATAATACACATGAATAAACACTAATAAACACTAACAAACACTAATACACACTAATAAACACTACTAAACACTAATACACACTAATAAACACTAATAAACACTAATAAACACTAATAAATACTAATAAACACTAATAAACACTAATACACATTAATAAACACTAATAAATACTAATACACACTAATAAACACTAATACACACTAATAAACACTAATAAACACTAATACACACTAATAAACACTAATGCATACTAATATACACTAATAAACAAGAACACACACTAATACACACTAATAAACACTAATACACACTAATACACATTAAAAAACAATAATACACACGAAGACACACTAATACACATCAATAAACAATAATACACACAAATACACATTAATAAACACTAATACACACTAATAAACACTAATAAAGCACTAATATACACTAATAAACACTAATGCATACTAATATACACTAATAAACAAGAACACACACTAATACACACCAATAAACACTAATACACATCAATACACACTAATACACACTAATAAACACTGATAAACACTAATAAACACTAATACACACTAATAAGCACTAATACACATCAATAAACAATAACACACACTAATAAACACTAATACACATCAATAAACACTAATAAACACTAATAAACACTAATACACATTAATAAACACTAATACACATCAATAAACAATAATACACACTAATAAACACTAATACACATTAATAAACACTAATAAACACTAATACACAATAATAAACACTAATACACATCAATAAACAATAATATACACTAATAAGCACTATTACACACTAATACACACTAATAAACACTAATACACACTAATACACACTAACACACATCAATAAACAATAATACACACTAATACACACTAATACACACTAATAAACACTAATACACAAAAATACACACTAATACACGCTACTAAACACTAATAAACCCAGGCCCTCTCTCTGGGATGTGTCCCTGGATCCCTCCCCAGTGTGTCCTTTGCAGGTGTCACAGCCCCAGCAGCGAGTGAAGGTGACAAACAGCTCCTCAAAGTGACAAAAATCACTTTTGCTGGTGCTTTCCTGCCCACCTCAAGGAGGAGCAAACAGGGAATGAGCATCCAGGAAGATTTGGGGTGTCCCAGGTTCAGCAGGGGACCATCCCACTCTGATTTGGGCTCCTCTCTGAATTTTTCTGAGCTCCAGCCTAAAAATGCCTCCCATGAAAGGTCCTTTCACCTTTCCTGCCACCTTTTCTCTCTTCTCAGCTCCTCTCAGCTGAGGTTTGGGAAAAAAAAAACAAACAACAAATGCACAAAACCCCAAACCTCCAAAAAACCCCACAAACACCATGCACAGCAAGGTTCTCACGGGGTGGGGGGGGGGAGAGGAAAATGATTTTATTGCAGCTACTGGCAGGATTTGGAGGAGAAAGCTCTAAAACTTGTTGAAATCTCCATGATTTTTATGGCTGGCACCTGGATTTTTAAAATAGATTTGTTCCAAGATTAAAGCTTGGATTAAAGAGAGCTGATCCTGCTCCTCGGGGTTCCCAAGGAAAGGTGATCCTGCAGAATACTGGATTTTTTTTTCTGCTATTTTTTGGATTAAATTTATCTCCAAGCTTGGGCACTGGTATAACCCATCCTTGGTGCTCTCAGTCCTTCATTGAATGCTCCCATTTCAATTTCCTAGATTAGGAATTGGATATTAGGGAGGAATTCCTCCCTGGGAAGGTCTTGGCACAGAGAAACTGTGGCTGGGAGGGTTCAGAGCAGCTTGGACAGGGCTTGGAGCAACCTGGTTGTGGTGGTTTTGTATTAATTGGTATTTTTAAAAAGAGTGTTTACAGAAGTTTTCTTTTTGAGAACTTCTAGAGTAAACTAAAAAAGATTATTTAAGTTGGTAACTAACTGAAGTGTTTATGTTGTTGTCAAGAAAGAAAAAAAGTGTAAAAAAGGGGAGGAAAGGTGGCTAAAGGTTTTATTCTAAATTTATTATTTCTTCATGTTGTTAATAAAGTTTTCTCTTTACACCCTTTAAGTTTTAGGCCTGCCTTGCTTTTGCTCCTAATCCTCTCTCCCAGCAGAAAATCAGTATATCAAAATGAACAGATCTAAACTGCTACACTGATCACTGTCTCTGCCCAGTTTCAAACTAAAACCAAAACACTGAGACAGTGGAAGCTGCCCCTGGATGAGTTCTGAGCTCCTTTCAAACCCCAAACCATTCCATGACATCACCCTGATAAATGTTTTATTTTTTAATGAGCCCAAATTTATTTTTGATATCAAAGCAAGGATCTGCAATGAGAGTTTGGCACTGACCCCCTGCCCTCGATTGTCACAGGGGTTTGGGGCTGGTTTGGGGTTGGGGGTTGGTTTGGGGTTGGTTTGGGTTTGGGGTTTGGGGTTGGTTTGGGGTTGTTTGGGGTTGGTTTGGGGATGGTTTGGGGTTGGTTTGGGGTTGGTTGGTTTGGGGTTGGTTTGGGGTTGATTTGGGGCTGGTTTGGGGCTGGTTTGGGGGCTGGTTTGGGGTTGGTTTGGGGTTGGTTTGGGACTTGTTTGGGTCAGGTTTGGGTCAGGTTTGGGGTTGGTTTGGGGTTGGTTTGGGGTTGGTTTGGGGCTGGTTTGGGGTTGGTTTGGGGTGTTGGTTTGGGGGCTGGTTTGGGGTTGGTTTGGGGTTGGTTTGGGTTTGGTTTGGGGTGTTGGTTTGGGGGTTAATTTGGGGTTGGTTTTGGAGTTGTTTTTGGGTTTCTGGGGTGTCCCCTACCTGCTCACCTCTGACAAGAACCGAAAGCTGAGGCTGTTTCCTGACCCCTCCCCACCACGGAGCCCAAAGAAAAGAAACTCTCAGATGTTTCTGGGCAGCAGCTGCACATCAAAAATAGCCCCTGACCAGCAGCCTCAGTGCCCTGCCAGCACAGGAGGGTTCTGCTCTCACAAAGCCAGATCTCATTTATTGGAAGTGAGCACTGAGTCCTTTTTCCATCATCACTGACGAGTGGGAACTGAAACCTCTGGGTGCACAGACCTGTGTTTGACACCAGAGCTGTTTGCTGGGGATTCAGCCACTCTGGGGATGGATCCTGATCCTTGAAGGGTTGGGTTTTAAATCCCTTCCATGATTCCATTTGTTGCTGGGTTGAAGCCACATGCCCAGACTTTCCAAAACTCTGCATAATTAACCCTGAGTTTAACCACACCCAGCTTTGGGAGGGTCTGTCCACCCCAGGAGTTCCAAACTTTTGGATCCTGCCCAGAAAAAGAGACAAAACAAACTGGGAATTAGGACAGAGCAGCCAGAGGCACCAGGAATTTCCCTGGATGTGCTTTGAGGTGGCTGCATTTCCAACCTTCTGCTTCCCAGATTATTTCCCAGGCACTGTGACAAGCCCTTAAGACAAAGACAACACCACAAATCCTGGGAATTATAAGGCTTTGGGAGGGATTCTGCTCACTCCCGTTCATCCCAACCCAGCAGAGCTCAGGTGTCCCTGGGACATTTCCAGCACCACCCTGGCACTTCCCAGAATATTTAGACTCTCCTGGGAGGAATATCCAGGCAGTAAAATGTCACTCCTGTCCTTGCAGGTGGCCTCACTGCTCCACACCCCCCTACCCCTGTGAGCAGGGAATTTTTCTTCAGGGTTTCACTGCTCCTCACAGCTTTTAGGGCATGGGAGGGCACAGTGAGTGCTGATTTTCCACCCCCACAGGGTGGGAATTGTTCTTTTTCAGCCTCCCACTTGCTGTGGTTCCTTGCCAAGGCAAACCCAGGTGCTGCTGGGTTCTTGTCCGGGATCCAGGCAGGAGCTTTCCCTCTGAGTCAGGAGAAACCCAATCCCCCCAGCACGCCTGTGATCGGGGCCGAGTTGCAAATTGCTCAGACAAGACAGAAAATTGAGCTCCTGACCACATCTGGTTGTTAAAGATCCCCCAGTGCTCCTTGCAGAGGTAGGAGCAGGAATCCACAGAATTTTCCAGTGCCTGGAGTTTGTTCCTCCTCCACTCGTGGCTGTTGATGTCATGGTGTCCTGTCTCCAGCAATTTGGGATGGATCTGCTCAGCAGTGCAGAAATATCCTTTTAAGGGTGTTCTTCATCCCTCCTCACCTTCCTGCTCCAGGCAAAGCTGGGCCTTTCCTGAATTGTTCAGGCACTGGGAACAGGAGCTGAGTCTCAGCCTCAGAATCCCAGAATCCCAAATTATTGAAGCTGGGAGAGCCCTCCAGGATCACCCAGTGCCACCAAAGCCTGTCCCCAAGGGCCACATCCAGCCTGCTCCTGAGCACTGCCACAGACAGTGACTGCAAACCTCCCTGGGCAGCTCATCCCAACCCTCACCACTCTGACAGGGAAATTTTCTTTCCCAATCTCCACCCTAAGCCTGCCCTGGTGCCATTTGAGGCCATTTCCTCTCCTCCTTTCCCTGCTGTTCCCTCCTGGCAGGGACTTGTGCAGAGCCACAAGGTCCCCCCTGAGCCTCCTTTTCTCCAGGCTGAGCTTTCCCAGCCCAGCTGCTCCTCCAGGATTTGTTTTCCAGCCCTTTCCCATCTCCATTCCCTTTCTAGACACTCTCCAGCCCCTCAGCCAAGCACTTTTTGACTTTTAACCCCAGCCCTGTCCCCAAGAGGTGCCAGGCTCCATCCCTGGCTGGGTCTCTCAGGATATTTTTTTGGATGTGATAACAAACTCCTGTTTGCCAGCAGAGTGAGAGTGCTGCTCTCCTCAGCAAACAGAGAGAAGCTGGAAGGACACAAAATCCCAACCGTGACCTTCATCCCCTTTTTCCCCCTCTTGACCCCACTCCAGAGTGTCACTGTGGTGACATTTGCTCTTGGCTCTGTCACTGGCCTGAAAACTCTCACATAAAATGAGCTTTTTTTGGTTTCCTCTCCAGAAAAAAAAAAAAAATTAAGAAAAGACAAAAAGATGCCTTTCCACAGATATTCCCTGCATCTGGCCACCTCCCCACGAGTTCCAGGAAATTGGTTGGCTGCCACTTCACACAGCTGGGAACACTTTGGAGCAGCAGTAGCTGTGGTGCTGGTCCTGCTTGGAATGGGGAGGGTGAGGGATGGGATGGATGGAATAACAAATGTTCTGCTGCTCCCCCAGGAGCGTTGGGAATGAGCTTTGCCCTTTCCAGGCTGGCTGGGGATGGATAATTCTGCTTCCCAACCCTTTGGGGCATCAAAGGCACGGATAAAATGTGTCCTAACAAGGTGAGGATCTCCCCATAAACACCACTCACAACTGGGGGGTGTCCAGGGACAAAACAAAATCAGGATGAGAGAGAAACAGGAAAGAGGGATGAAGGCTGGGAGGGAAAGGAGTTCCAGCCTTGATTGGTTATCCAAGAATAAAATGGTGGAAAATTATATAAATCCAGTTTTTTTAATATGGATTGAGATGTCCATAGAGTTTTTGGAATGACAGGAATTGTTCTTGTGGGGAAATTCAGCTTTCAGATTAATCCCAGCAGAAAATCCCTGTGAGCCTTCCCCTTTCCCAAGCACTACAGGCTGACTGGGGATGGATAATTCTGCTTCCCAACCCTTTAAGGCATCAGAGAAATTCCATGGCATGGATAAAATGTGTCCTAACAAGGTAAGGATCTCCCCATTAACATCACTCACAACTGGGGGTGTCCAGGGACCAAACAAAATCTGGGATAAGGTGTTGGAATTGCTTGCAGAGAGTTCCAAATGGAAACATGGGATGAAGGCTGGAAGGGAGTTTCAGCCTTGATTGGTTATCCAAGAATAAAATGGTGGAAAATTATATGAATTCAATTTTTTAATATGGATTGAGATGTCCATAGAGTTTTTGGAATGACAGAATTGTTCTTGTGGGGAAATTTCAGCTTTCAGATTAATCCCAGCAGAAAATCCTTGGGAATGATTTGGGACAGATTTCCTTAAAAGTGATTATTGGCTTGATTTTGTCAATGCTGATGGTATTTGGGGAGATCTGATTAAAGAAATTTGTCTGCAGTGAAATAATTAGGAATTAATTCAGTTTTCTTTGTAAGATTTTTAAATTAAAAAGGGAAAAATTTGACTAAGCAAGGAAATGAGGGATTGAAGCCATCTGGAGTGAGCAGTTCAAAGTCCAATTTCCTCAAGCCATGGATGCAAGGAAGGGATGGTCCTTTTAGAGCAAATAAAATTAGGAATAATTAGGGAGCTGACGTGGAACAAAATGGGAAGTTCCAGTTGAAGTTCAGAGGCACGAAATGCAAAGTAGCAAAAAAATCCAAAGCAGCAAAAATCTGCTTTAGATCTTGCAAAGGAAATTAAAAAAAAAAAAAAAGGTTTTCAGTTATAAAAATGAAAAGAGAACAAAGAAAGGAGAAGTGAGGAGGCTCCTGGAGATGAGAACTGAGCAGGGACTCGGGGCTCAGGGAGGGTGCTGGCAGCAGGAGGGTTAATGGGAATGGGGTGAAGGTGAACTGGGAATGAACTGGGAATGATCCCCCTGAGGTGGAAGCACCAGGAGCTCCCTGCCTCCAACTGGGAACTCTCCATGTGCACCTCTGGAAGGATTTGAATGGGAATGGGGATGTTGGTGCTCTCCTAAATCACCTGGAGAGGCAAAATCCACAGGAAAAAGAACTTTAGCAAATAACACTGATATCCAGAGCCATGGGATTGCACAGCTCCTGGGAGATTCAGGTTGGAAAACACAGAAAATTTCCAGCCCTCTGAGGGCTGAGGCTGTGGCACAGATTCCCAGGAGGAGAAAATTTCTCAGGGAAGGTGACCAAGGGCTGGGAAGTTTAATTTGAGGAGGCTCGGGGGGACAGCAGCAGGAATTTCCCCATGGAAAGGGAGCTCAGGGATTGGAAGTGCCCAGGGAGGTTTGCAGTGCCCATCCCTGCAGGTGGCACCTGGAGGTGGCACTCAGGGTGACAAGGTGGCCATGGGGACAGCTGGGACTGCCTGGGCTGGGAGGGCTTTTCCAGCCCCAGGGATTCTGGAATTCTGTTTCTGGGCTGGGTTCTACCCCCAGGTGTTGCCATCAGACCCCAGAGCTGCTCTGAACCTTCCCCACCAAGAACCCCCTTCCAGAATTTGGGGGAACCCCGACTGCATCTGGAATTTCTGCCTCCTTAATCCTCTTTTAATAGCCATGGAAATTAGCATGAAAGCCCAATAATCGTGTCTGGGATCAAGAGAGACAGACAGGTATTGTTTAAATCCACATTTTAGCAGCATTAGTAAGCAAGCACAAGGGAAAACCAGTTCTCTGTTGCAAGGCTGGAGGATTTTGGCAGGAATTTGGCAGGAGGAATAAATCCTGAAAGCTCTGCTTGTAATTAATCTCTATCTGCAGCTCAGAGCTCTGTCCAGGAGAATTCCCATTGCTCCAGCTGAAGATGCTTCAAAGTCCATTGCAAAGGACACACCAGTGAAAAGTTTTGCTGGTAAGGTCTTTAATTATGGCTTTGTTAAACATTTAATTTATAGATGAAAGAGCAGCTATTGTGAGCTGGGCTGTTAAAATCATCTGTGTTAAGCTGTTAAATAAGCTCCTGGCTTTTTGTTAATTCCCAAATATGTCAAGGAAGTAATTTAATATTGGGCCGTGGAGTTTTTTTGTTCCTGTCTCCCTCCTTAAGTTGGAGTTAATTGGATGGGTGCTGCAGTGGAGCAGAAATGGTGGCAGACATTTAAAATTCAGCATTTCAGGGCAAGATTTCAGCTTGAAATGGAGACTTCACAGAGAGGCAGAGGCAACTTAAAAACAAGGAGCATCCTTGGCCCTTTGGAGCTGCTGCAGTTCATGGCAGCTTTGAGATGGTTCTCTATGGAATACCACAAGGGATTTTGGGGAGAAGGATTTGGGGATTCTCATGGATGAAAATCTGGCCAGGAGCCATCAGGGAGTGCTGGGAGCCCTGAAATCCATCAGCACCATGGGATGTATACAAGGAGGAGAGAGCAGCAGGAAAGGGATTGGGAAAGGGATTGGGATTGTGTCCCTGAGCCCTGCCCCAGCCCAGGGAGGAGCTGGAGCTGCTCAGAGAGCCCAGAGGAGCCCCAGGATGAGCAGAGGGATGGAGCAGCTCTGCTGGGAGGAAAGGCTGGCACAGCTGGGATTGTTCAGCCTGCACAGGAGAAGCTTTGGGCTGAGCTCAGGGTGGCCTTGCAGGGCCTGAAGGAGCTGCAGGAAACCTGGAGAGAGACAATTCCCAAGGGCTGCAGGGACAGCACACAGGGAATGGCTTCACTGTGGGGTTGGATGGGATCTTGGGAATCAGGAATTGTTCCCTGGGAGGGGCTGGGATGGAATTGCCAGAGCAGCTGTGGCTGCCCCTGGATCCCTGGAATTTCTGAGCTTTCTGTGCTGACACTGACCCCAGAACCCTGCTGTGACCTGAGCCTTGGAGAAGGCTCCAAATCTGAGTGATGGAGTTAAAATCAGGGCTGTGCAGTTAAACAGAAGTGTGTGACCTCACATGGTGAAGGGTTTGGAGTTTGGGGTTTTTGTAACACAGTAACAGGGGTGGAACAGGATGGAGGATTTGGGGTGGTGTCTCAGTGCTCATCATCTTCTCTGCATGGCTCCAGGCAGTGCTTTGTGCTTGGATAGAAAATCCTACACTGAGGGTCACAGGAGTTTGGTTATTGGGTCAAAATTATAAATAATACAGGTGTTAGTTCTTTATTGGACTGTAGCTGTAAGAGACCTTGGAGCAGCTGGATTCAGCTCCATTTTACTCACTTTTAGCTGGTACTGGAAGTGTTGCAGAACTCTCTGTACTTCAGATAAGATTTAATAAACAACTGAGCTCAAACACGAGAAAATTCATCTGCTTTGTGTTTTTAATCCTGATCTGAGTGAAGACAGAAGAAAATGAAGCCATTAATTAGGCTTACACCCCTGGATCCCTGGAATGTTCAGTTCCAGGCTGGACATTGGGGCTGGAGCAGCCTGGGACAGTGGGAGGTGTCCCTGCCATGGGATGATCCCTAAAATCCCTCCCAGCCCATCCACGATTTCCCAGGTGTGTGCAGCCTCATCCAGCCCAGCAGGAGAACATCTCCCATGTTCCCCAAGGATCTGTACCCATGGCCAGGCTTGGGCATTAATTCATCTTCATTCACCCAGGATTAAACATTGTGCTCATCAGGCA
Source organism: Catharus ustulatus (assembly GCF_009819885.2). NCBI lineage: Eukaryota > Metazoa > Chordata > Aves > Passeriformes > Turdidae > Catharus > Catharus ustulatus. Next base: position 123,062,113 of record NC_046222.1, on the reverse strand, counting down.
AGAAAGGAGAGTCTCCAATTAAGTTCTTACCTCGTTAAGCAAAGCCAGAGCAAAGAGTCCAGAAATTACCTGTGGACAATCTGCCCCAACCACCGTTTGTAAACAGCTGACAAATGCACATTCATTAATTCAGAACCTGCTCCCAGATTTTTCAGAGCACGAAACAAAGCCACCCTCACACACACAAAAAATTATTCACTGCAAATGATTCACCAGCTTTAGAAATTACCTAATCCCTGAGCTCTTTTTCCAAACAGTGAGTTGATTTTAGTCCCAGAATCTGAATTATTTTCTATTTTTTTATCCTTTATTTTGTTTCCATTCAATTTTTCTTGCCTGTCACCTTATCCTGATGGGAATTTTTTCCTTCCTGATGTAGTCCCAGCCTGTGAAGTCGGTGTTAATTGTCATTTTGTGTTTGCTGAAGTGACTTGGTGGCTGGTTCACCTCAACCCTCTTCATTTGCATTCCAAATCCTCATGGTCTGGGCAGAAATTCTTTGTCACCCAGTGTGACCTTTCAGCCACTTGTCACCAGGAACTCACACCCTTGGAGCAAAGTTTCCCCCTCAAACACCACAAAACCACCCTTTGGTCATTTCCCATTCCCTCCGTGGGGGAAAAATTGTCTTTTGGGATGGGTTTGGAGGTTTTGAGGTGCTGGAGGATCCCTGTTTGAATTTATCAGGATTTATCAGGGATTTGTCCCTGATTTCTCAGCATCCACGGAGCCTTTCCCATCATGGACTCTGCAGGGATGTGGGGAGGGGACAGAGGTGGCTTCTGTCCTGTCCTGGTTTGGAGGACAGGTGTGTGCTGAGAAAGGCAGGAGCCTCTCTTTGAAATGGAGAATGTAAACCCCCTCCCTCCAAATTATTATAATTTTGAAATCAAGGGGCTCTCAGGCAAAGATATGGGAATTAGGAATAACAGTTCTTTACTAGGGAAATTAAAATAGAAATACAGCACTACAAAGAACAAACCCCAAACCCTGACACAGTCAGAGTACAGCCTGACACCCGTCAGGCAGGGTGTTGGCAGCAGTCCCATCCCATGGTGGCTGCATCCTCCTGCAGTGACAGATGTGGCTCAGTTGGAGCAGTGCTCCTGTACAAGGTGCAGTTTCCCTCCGGAGCTCCAGTGGGGATGTGGAGAAATCCGGTTTTCCTCTGGAGTCCAGTGGAGAAAGGGGCTCCCTTAGTGTCCCAAACCCTCTGTTTTTATCTTGGTAAGAAATGTTGGACTCTTCCCCCTGGCTGGAGCAACTCCCAATGGGATGCAGTAATTTTATCAGTGCCACAGTGGGACTCAATGGCCATGAGTAGAAAATGACTGGCTGGAGGAAGGATGGGTTGTGAAAAGATAAAGAACAATGCCCTGCCTGGTTTCAATGGATGACCCATTAGCAGAATATCTCCCAGGGAGATCAGGATCACTGCCCCACCCTCAACAGATGGTGATAAAACAGATACCTTTTATCACACTCTGTATTGGAACCCCAGACATGTCCCCTCTCTGCACTTCCTAAAAATTGTGGGGAAAGTGAGGAACATCCCCCAAAATAAATGTCCTCACCAGCCCTGCTCTGCACAGAATCCCAGAATCTTCCCAGCTGGAAAAGCCTCACCAGGATCATCCAAATCCAGTGATCCAGGAGCACCACATTAAAGTCTGGGAATGTCCATAATCCTTGGAGTTCTAAGTGGCAATTTTCTGACTGTGTCCCCTCATGCAAAACTTGCGGTTGTGGATATCTTAAAAACCTTTAAAAAAAAATACTATTTAATTTTATTTTGAATGAAAAATCTTCTTATATTCAGTTTTTAAATGAGAGAGAAGCAGCTGAGAACCAAAATGTCGAAGCTGCACGGAGTTCCTCTGGAATTATAAATAACCTGTGGGCCTGGAACAGAAAAGTTCTGTTGTTTATTTCTACAACCATGAAGCATAAACTGAGGTTGTGGACATCTTAAAAAGCTTTTTAAAAATATATATTTAATTTTATTTTAAAATAAAATTCTTCTTATATTCAGTTTTTAAATGGAGAGAGAAGCATCTGGCAACCAAAATGTTGAAGCTGCATTGAGTTCCTCTGGAATTATTGATAATCTGTGGGCCTGGAACTGTAAAATTCAGTTCTGCAATTTCTACAGGCATGAAGCACAAACTGCAGTTGTACATATCTTTAAAAGATTTTTTTATTATTTAATTCTATTTTAAATTAAAAAACTTCTTATATTCAGTTTATAAATGGTGAGAGAAGCATCTGAGAACCAAAATATTGAAGCTGCACTGAGTTCCTCTGGAATTATTGATAATCTGTGGGCCTGGAAGAGAAAAGTTCTGTTGTTCTGCTATTTGTACAGGCATGAAGTACAAACTGCAGTTGTGGACACCTTGAAAAACTTTTTAAAAATTTTATTTAATTTGATTTTAAATTAAAATAGTCTTACATTCAGTTTTTAAATTGAGAGAGGAGCATCTAAGAACCAAAATGTTGAAGCTGCACTGAGTTCCTCTGGAATTATCGGTAACTTGTGGGCCTGGAAGAGAAAAGTTCTGTTGTTTATTTCTACAGCCATGAAGCACAAACTGCAGTTGAGGACATCTTAAATAGCTTTTTAAAAAATATATTTAATTTTATTTTAATTTAAAAATCTTCTTACATTCAGTTTATAAATGGAGAGAGAAGCATCTGGCAACCAAAATGTTGAAGCTGCACTGAGTTCCTCTGGAATTATCAATAACCTATGGGCCTGGAACAGAAAAGTTCTGTTCTGCTATTTGTACAAGCATGAAGCACAAAGTGCAGGCAGCAGAAGTGGGTGACAGTTTAGCTGTAACCACATCTTCTCTAAATTGGTGACACAAGCCAGGGCCTAAAAATAAACATGGTTGTGGTTTTGGCTTCCAGAGCCACAGCACAGTCGAGAGGTTTGGGGTGTGTGAAGGACAAAACAAAAATTAACCTGTTCTTCAAAGAAAAACCAGGAGAAAACCCTCATGGTTTGAGCTCTTTGAGCCCAAATGTGGCTGTGAAAGGGAAAAATTCCCAGTGAAACACTCAGAAATTCCTGGGTTCACAGGAAGGTTGGGGTGGAAGGGATCTTAAATTGTCCCACCCAGGCAGGGACACTTTCCACTGTCCCAACCCCAGTGTCCAACCTGGCCTTGGACATTTCCAGGGATCCAGCTGCTCTGGGTGAGCTCCTGGAAGCCAAAGCACCAAGAAAAGTTTGAAGAGCAAAGAAAAAAAAAAAAAAATTCCTCCAAAGAGCTGTGAGCACCAAAGGGACTCTGGGATCCCCTTGAACCACCACGAGTCACTCCCTGGAGGGTTTTGCTCAGCCAGGCTTTGAGTCTCCGGGAATTTTTCCACCTGGAAGAGCATCCAGGGATTGGGATGAGCTGCCCAGGGAGGTTTGGAGTCAGGAATTGTCCCAGAGCAGTCTGGATGTCCTTGGGGACAGAGTTTGAGGTGATGCTGGTGGCACTGGAAGGTCCTGAATTGATTATTCTGTTTTGTTTTATCATTTATATTTGAGCTGACACTCCAATAATTTCCTGCCTGATTTAATTTGCTATTAAGCAGCATGGAAAATTCAGGCTGTTTTCTCTCAGGAGTGGTGTAGGGTAGGGAATCAAACCCCACAAAACCCCACAGCAATCCCAATATCAATAATTTCTGAGAGTCACACCCTGGACTGTGTGGTGACACTGAACTCAGACAGGGGGATTCCTAAAAATATAGGAAGTGGTTGAGAAAAATGTCAAAAAAAAGGGAAATTCAATTCCTTAGAGTCAGCAGGAGGAATGAGGCCAGCCCTGCACAGCCCAGAAAAGGAGCTACAGAAGGTGTGGGGCTAAACTGGAACAGAAGAAATGAGGGAAAAAAACCAGAATAACACACCTGGGATTAAATGGCAGAGTTAAGAGGTTTTTAAAGGTTATTAAAAACCAAAAAGTGGGAATTTGTATCCAGTGCAGCTGGAAGAGACAGCAGAAACAAACACAGGTAAGTTCTGAAGTGGAAATGAGAGGGGGAAGAGAACAAGCAAATCAAAGTCTTAAATAACAACTCCAACATAAAAATGTCTTTTTGTGTGTTCAAAACGTGAATCCCAAGAATAAATTCTGGCTCTGGCTGGTTTGGGTGGTGTCAGTGTCTCAGCTCAGGGTGATAAAGACACCAAAAAGAAGATTTTTCTCCACCAGTGAGTTCAGGGTGAAATACCTGCCTCAGGCACCAAAGGTGATGCTTTGCCTGAGTTTTTCCACCAAGAAAAGAGTGACCCAAGGACACTGAGTTTTTTCAGCAGTGACACTGTGGGTGAGCTGTTTTTCCACATCCTGAAGTTACACCTAAAACCAAGAGTTAACCAGAAAACCAAAAATATAACAAATAATTTCCATTCCTCTGTTAGACAGCTGGAATTATCAGGGTGAAAAGGGGTCTCACCTTGAAAACCATTGGGCTCTTACACTGCTAAAAGGGTAAATTAATTTAAAAATTATATTTTTTTTTAAATTAGGAGGGTAATTTCATAAACTCCATATCCACCCAAACACTCCCCAACTGCCAGGGGTGGGAAGGAAGTTCCCATCCATGCAGATAATGCCAGAAATAACCATGACAGGATTTGGGGAACTTCCTCTGAATTTCTGCCTGGTGGAAGATACAGGGCAGTGCCAACAGACCCTGCTGCTCTAATCCAGTGTTTGAAATTCCTCCTTTAAATTTGGGGCTCCTCTCCCAAATAAAACTGGAGATGTGCACTGAGGTCATCGGTGTCTCCTCAGTGCTGCTGCTTTTCTCGCCCCAAAAATCCCAAATTTTGGGCAAATTACAAAATTTGTCTGGGTCTGAGTCACCTCCAGTGTTTGCTGAAAATCTCCATCTGTAGCTGCTGAGGTTTCAGAGATGTTTCATGCCCATTATTTTGTTATGTTGGATCATTTGCTGGGTTTTCTCTTAGGTGCTTGATGAAAATAAAACTTGCCACGGTAAAAATGGCTGGATTTTAAAAAATTCCATCTTTATCCATCATGGAAATCCTGTTTGCTGCCTCAGTCCAGAAAGCCAAACACACCCTGAGGTGATTCCCACCCTCTGCTCTCCACCTGCAGAGCTGCCTCCAGCTCTGGGCATTCCAACATAAAATGGACCTGGAGCTGCTGGAATAATTCCAGAGGGTCGTGGAGATGATCAGAGCTGGGAAAACCTGGAGACCTTGGAGCACATTGAAGTGGCCACAAGGAGCACACAGGAAAGATGGGGACACCTCCCAAGGAATAATGGATTTAAACTGAAACAGGGAAGGTGCAGACTCGGTGTTAGGAATTTCCAGATATCCCCTGGATCCCTGGAATGTTCAGTTCCAGGTTGGACACTGGGACAGTGGGAGATGTCCCTGCCATGGATCTGGATGAGTTTTAAGGTCCCTTCCAACCCAAACCATTCCATGATTCCATAATTCCACGCTCTCAGTACCCATTATCAGGAAAGACAAGTAATCTTGGGAAAAAAAAAAAAAAAAAAAAAAAGAATAGAAGTGGTCTGAACATATCCCTTTGTACTTTCAAAGGAAAGCTTTGAGGGGTGGGAGTTAAAAAAAAAAAACAAACTAAAAAAACCCAAAATAAAACCCCAAAAAAACCCCACCAAACCCACCACTTTTTATTTTGTAATACATATAAGCAATGTTGTAGAAAGCTGAAATAGAAATTAAGAAGTGGTTGGAAGTCATTAAATGAAACCTGGTTTGGTTTCTGTTGGGAGGAGGAAATAAATGATGTTTAAGGTTTGTCCCAGCCATCACTGAGCTCTCTGAGCATTAATTCATTAATTCACTTTTCACAGCGCCCAGGCTCCATCAATCTGCACCCCCCAAAAAAACTCCAGACAGATTCAGCACCAAATTCCATCCAAGAGATGGAATCCACCGACCTGGACTTAAATCCTTTTTAAATGTGAATTTAACTGGCTATACCTCCTGAACCCTGCCGGGTTTCTTTCAGCACTCAGCAATATCACACTGCAAGGGTTAAAAAAATAAAAAATCAGGGTGCTCCTCATTTTTCCCCACCCTGGGATGAAGCAGCCTTAAATTTGCAGCAGGCTGAGCTTCACAATCCTTGGTTTGATCCTCGAGTGCTGTCACCACGTGAAGAATTAAAGATAATTTTATATTTTCCCGCTGGGAATCTCAGATTCTCCATGAGATTTTTCCCTTAAAAGCAGACAGCAATTCCCGAGCCGCTGCTCCTCTTGAAGCAGCAATCTCAAAATATTTGAAATACCTCTGTGAATCTCTTTTAAACGCTGCCTGGAAGGGAATTCCCGGCTGAACTCCTGTTTTCCCACCTCAATTATCCCTGGGAGCGCATCCCACAGCCCGACACCAACCAGGAGCAGCTCTGCTTTTCTCTGCTCCGCTAATTAAGAGCGGCCGGGCAGTCCCCAGGCAATTAATTGTGTCATTAGCGGCAGCTTTGACACCAGGCTGCAGGATGCGCCTGGTCCAGCCCCGAGCATCTCCCGCAGGAGCAATAATTGGTCCCTGGGGGATTCTTTGGATAAAATTCCGAGCTGCCACAGCTGCTTTGTTGCGTGGTAATTCCTGGTGAAACGCGGTGGGTTTGGGATGGGGTGTGTTGGATACTAGAAATCTGGAGTTTTTTTGTGCTTGTGGGTACAGATCCCCTGGAAAACGCTGCTCTGGACTGAAATCCTAGAAAAATCTTCTGAGAGTGAATAATGAGCTAGAAATCACGAAAGTGTAACAGATTAAAAGTCTATTTTCACAAGGTAATAGGTTTAAAATTAAAGTTTCTATAGTATAGTAGTAGATACAGGACACGATGAAGAGTTTTGAGCAGTGTTTTTTTTCCTTGTTCATCTTTTCCCTTTTTCCTTCTTCATGAATTTCAAGTAGCAGTTTCTAATTAGTCAGCCAGTGTCACTCTAAGGGTCGTGGAAATCTAGTTATTAGGTTAAAAGTAGAAATAATACAAGTGTTAATTCTCTATTAGAATGTTTAACTATAAAAGACCTTGGAGTAGTTACATTAGGGGCCATTTTTCTCCACTTCTACACCCTTCCCCATCCTCCTGTCCCTCCTTTGGACCCTCTTGAAGAGCTTTAGGAGTTTCCAGAGCTGTCCCCAGCCCTGCAGTGGGACAATGCTGCTGTGGTCCCCAGGACAGGGATGTTCCTGCTGGGATGTCCCAGGACCCCCAAGCCCATTTTCCCCTCCCCTTCTCTCCAGCCTCTCCTTTGGAACTCCACATTTTCATTCCAATCCCTGCCAGAATTGTTACCTTTGCCAAAATATTTTATTTTTTTTCCATTTGGACCCATCCCTGGCTCCTTCCCAATGCCCTGGAGCCTGAATTGTCCTTTTGTGGTTTGAGCAAAGATAAGAGCCTTCCATCTCCTACCCCAGGGAGGCACAAATGGGAATATTTGAAAATGAAACCTTGGAGTGGATCCAAGGTTTTTCCAAGCCTCACCAGGGGAGAAGCACATCCCAAGCAAAGCCCTTCCCTGGGCGTGATTTATAGGCCTGTTAAACCACAATGTGTTTTAATGATTATTTAGGAACATCAGGGAAGGGAGGAAAAATGGAGAAGGAAGAGTTTGGGCTTCTGTAAATCAATAGATCTATGAGGAGATAAATCCAAGTTTAAAAGGGGGTGTTCAGTTAGTGGCATTAATAGAGCAATAGTTTGATAATCCCTCTCATCGTGTACCTTGTGGATTTGTGGGGCAATCCTGGCTTCAAGACACAAATTATATTTTTAAAAAACCCCAAATTATCTTTTTTTGCTTCCAAAATGTTCTGTATATTAATATTAAAAAAAAAAATCTTATCTCTTCATGCATCAGCCAGAAGTCAGAAAAAAATTTATCAATTATTTCCCAAAAAAAGCCCTGTAAACAGAGAAATATAAGAATTATTCCAACTGCACCAATTTGGGTTGTTTCACTGGAGTTGAAACCAGAGGGGACAAATCAGGCAGTTGATGTTCAGCCTTTGAATCTGGTCAAAAGAAATGTCATCAGACATGAATTAATTGTTTGAGGCTCTGCAGCAATGGCTCAGTGATGTTTCCCAACTCCAAGAAAATGGATTGCTGCTTCTCCCAAGGGGAGGAAAAAATTCCCCTGGGCAGGATGTGCTGAAAATCCCTGTTCTGATGAAACAGTGGGTTTGGAAATCTTGAAATGCCAAGGAAGGGATTAACTGGGATGTGGGAAAACCTGCAGGATCCTGGAATAAGGAAAACTTCCCAAGGACTCCAAAGGGCTTTGGGGATGGGCAGTAGGGAGCAATCCCTCCAGATCTCTGGGAGATTTTCCTTGCACAACACTGGAGGTGGGAAAAGGGTGAAAAAGGATGACTGCTGGAATTTTAGTGCCTGATTTCCCAAATTTTTTGTTGGCAGGGTGGAAGCAGCCCTGGCTGTTCACTGCTGGGGCAGTGGGGAGTGAAATTCTTCAGCTCCCTGTGCCAGAATTGCCAGGCAGGACTCAAATCCAGAGGCTCAAATTTCAGGAGAAAACCTCTGTGTTTGAGGGACACAAAATAGTTTTGGGCTGGAAACAGGAGGGAGAGTTGGAGCATGGCAGGGAGAGGAGGGAGACAAATTGGAAAACCAAAAAAACCCAAAAAAACAAAAAACAAAAAAAAACCAACAAAAAAAAAAAGTCTTTTCCCACAAAAAGCTCCATCAAAGCCAGCACAATTCCTGCCACAAAATGATGTTTGTACAAACAGCTGCCTCCATCCCTTAAAATTCCAAATCCAATTCCATCTTCCCCCATAAAGCATTAAATTCATCTTCATCTCTTCCTGCTCATCGAGGATTTTATTGTGGCACCCTCTTATTCTTAGAAATATTTCACTTTCTTTCCTGGCACATGGAGAACACCCACAGAAACCCCAAGAGGAAGCTGACTAATTATTCCTGGGAAACAATGAGATTACAGACACCATAAAGTTTTTCATCTCTCCTTTGTTATCACCTCACATCACGAACAGCAAAACCACCAGCAGATCAAAAATGACTCATGGCCTTCCTTTAATAAATGGGAATCACCTCTAAGAACCAGTTGGAAAATCCCAGATGATGAGGGAGGTGCAAGAAGAGATTCAGCACTTGCTCTGCAGTCAGTGTCAATCAGCAGAGCCCAAATTTTCCTGAGGAACAGGAGCACCTCCAGCTGAAGGAGGGCAGGCTTGGATGGGATGTTGGGAAGGAATTCCTCCCTGGGAGGGTGGGAAAGTTCAGAGAGGTGGTGGAAGTGTCCAAAGCCAGGATGGACACTGAGGTTGGAGCAGCCTGGGACAGTGGGAGGTGTCCCTGCCATGGCTGGGGTGGCTCTGGATTAAATTCCAGCCCCAAACATTCCACGATTCCATGTTTTTCCTCAGCAGAATAAACTCTTCCTGCTCCCCTGAGCAGGGTGAACTCCTCACCTCAGGCAGGCACTGAGGAAACACCAGCTCCAAACCTGTGCTGGGGGAAGGAGAAGGATTCACCTTTCCAGGAACGAGGAAAGCTCCAAAATGCTCTCATGAGTCACCCCAGCTCCCTGAGCTGCCCTTACTGGCACAGGGATCAGCTGCCTGCACTGAGGGCTCATTTTACACTCCAGGGCACAGCTCAAAGCTCCCTGGGCCAACTTGTGTGGGCTTGAACCTGCCCAGATCCTGCTGACATTCCAAGCACTGAGCAGCTGCTGCTCACACTCATCACCCATGAAAAAAAAAAACCCTCCTGTTAAAAATTCCATTGCAAACCGTGCATCCAACTCATCCCAACCCAAGTCTCTCCTGGAATGGTTTGGCCAGTCCTATGGGCACAGACCTTCCACTAGGCCAGGCTGCTGCAGGCCTGGCCTTGGAAATTTCCAGGGTTTCTTCCAAGCATCTTCCATGTTTTAGTGTTTAATTTTAATTTTTTTTAATTTTTTTTAAGCATGAGAGACAGGATTTTATTGTTTGAATTAGTTGTTTATTAATTCTTATCTATCAGTGAGTGCTACAGCACTTGTAGCTAACAAACTAAAAATGACAAAATGGGGGTGAGTTTAGCTCGTTACAAGGCCTAACTAATTAAAAGCTAACATCTACATTACTTATACTTTTGACCCAATGACCAAACACCTGTGACTTGCAGTGTGGTTCTTTCTATCCAACCAAGAAGAAGAAACAACAAGAAGGAAGAAGAGAGAACACCCAAGATCCTCCATCCTGTCCCATACTTATTGCTATATTCTAAAACCCAAACTCCAAACCCTTCACCATGTGAGGTCACACACTTCTGTTTAACTCCACACCCCTGATTTTAACTCCATCACTCAAATTTGAACTCTTCTCCAAGACCTCAAGTCAAAAGCAATGTTCTTTTGAGGGTCAGTGTTAGAAAGAACAGAAAAATCAAAACTCCCAAGTTTCAGGGTTCCTACACCTGTGGAATTTGGGGGCTTCAGGCAGCTTTTCCTCACCTCTCTGCCCATATTTTTCCCTTGTGAAATTCCAAAAATCCCATGGCTGCTCTGGCAGGGAGGTGACACCTGGTTTGTTTGGGATCAGAAGGAAAAAAAAAAAAAAAGAGGGGATGAAGAAATTCCATGGGTAGGAGCTGCAGGGAAAGCTGAGATTCAGGGTTCAGCTTTGCTGCTGCATTTCTACTGTCAGTGTGCAAAGAAAAAAACAAAACAAAACAGAAAAAGCCCTCAAAGCCCCAAAGCTCAGCCTGAGGTTCTCTCCAGAGCTTTTCTAAAATAAATGTTCAGCACCACAAAAACCCACCCTGGCTGCAGCTCTCACTTACTCACTTTCTTCTGTTTTCTCCCCTCTTTCTCAGAAACTCAGACACAGCTAAGCTGCCCACAAAAAAAGCCCAAAACAGTGAAAAACAGGTTTTTTGAAGCCAACAAAAGGAGGGCTGGGGGTAACAGGTGCAAGGTGGAGGAGGAGATAAATATGTGACTCTGAACCTGTTTTTCCTTCTTTTTCTTTTTACTAAAATACAATTCTTTAGCACTGAATGCTCGACTTAGCAGCATTATTCCTTCCTCTTCGTTCATATATTTAGTTTAGACTTGGTGTTAGGAAGGAATTATTCCCTGGTACAGATTCCCAGAGCAGCTGTAGCTCCCCTGGATCCCTGGCAGTGCCCAAGGCCAGGTTGGACATTGGGACAGTGGGAGGTGTCCCTGCCATGGCTGGGGTGGCTTTAAGGTCCCATCCATTCCATTATTCCATAATATTTTTTTTTTCCTGGACTTTGGCACTGATTCTGTGCACCACAAGAGCAGAGCAGACAATTCCACCAGAATTCCCAAACTTTTCCCTCCCAGTGAAAAACCAGAGAGATCAATGGTGTTGTTCAGGTATAATAAAACCAATAATAAAACATTTGGGAAATAAGAATTGCCTTCACAGCCTCCATCTGAATTTCCAAGGGATAAAAGAGCTGTGCTGAGGCAGGTCTGAGTTAAATCATCTCAATGGAATAAATCTGGCTGATAAAGCTGCCAGTAGGGAATATAAAAACTGTTAGAAAAGAGTTGTTCATCCTCTTCATAAAATGAGTATCAGAGTTGGTCTTGGTTAGACTTTTCCAATACATTCCCTGTTGGAATCCTGGGCACTGGAAAATTGAGATTTTCTGTGCACTGACCCCCAGGAGAACTCTGCATTGGAGCTGAGGCTGTGGAGAAGCTTCCAGAATGGAATGATAGAGCTGGGATTGTGGGTGTGTGGTTTGGATAGAAGTGTGTGATATCACAGGGGGGAAACTCAGAGTTTAAGGGTTTAGAATATTGCAATATATAGAAAACAAGATGGAGGTTTTAGGGCAGAGGTTTCTTTCTTTTTCACCTTCTTCTTCCTAGGTCTGGGTGATCTTGGATAGAAAATTCTGCATTGTGGGTCATGGGTGTTTGGTTATTGGGTGAAAAGTAAAAATAATTTAGGTGTCATTTCTTAATTGGGCAGTTTGGGCTTAAAAGGCCTTGTAGAGAGAGATACAGCTCCATTTTTAGTTTGTTAGCTTGAGGTGCTGTAGAACTCACTGTAATTTAGATAAGAATTAATAAATGTTTGAGACTGAACACCAAATACCATCTCCTGAGCATTTAATCCCGACTCTGGCAGAAAAAAAGAAGACAAAATGTGGTAATTCCCCTCTCATGTCAGTGGGGAGCAGAAATAAAGAACCAGGTGATCCAACAGAGTGGGAACAGTGCCTGACTGGGCAAGCAAACTCATCCCAGTACTGCTCCAGGATTCACCTGGAATTGCCAGCCCAGCTGTCTGAGAAAGCCTGGAAAAGCTCCAGCCAGCTGCACCAACCTGTTCCTCTGGCCCACATTTCCTGCTGCAGCCCTTCCCACACAGCCAGAGCTGCCTGCTGTTTATTTATCCAACTGCACTCCTGTTCAGCTTCAGCAGGGAAGTGCTGAGCTCCAGTGAGAGCAGCATCCCTAGGGAAACAATTCCATGGCTTTCAAATAGTGAGGATGTTTTTAATAACACTTCCCACTGTCCCAGGCTGCTCCAAGCCCCAAGCATGGACACTTCCAGGGATCCAGGAGCAGCATGGCTTCTCTGGAATTCCATCCCAGTCCCTCATTACCATGACAGAGAACAATTCCTGCCCAATATCCCATCCATCCCTGCTCTCTTTGAGTTTTTAGGTATTCCACCTGATCCTGGCACTCCAGTTCCAGCCAAGATTCCTTCTCCAGGTTCCTTGTAGCCCCTTCATACCCTGGAAGGGGCTCTGAGGTCCCCACACAAGTTCCCATTCTCCAGCCCCAGCTCTCCCAGCCTGGCTCCTTAGAGAAGGTGCTCCAGTCCCTTTAGGAATTCATGGCCCCCAGATACGTAGGGAAGGTTTCCTCTGGAGGCACAGGGTTTGTAAACTCTGCTCTGGAAAAGTACCAAAAAGACTTGGAGTGATCACACCCAGCTACTTGGAATTTGTGGCCAAAAGAGGAGAAATGTACAATTGATGCATAAAATGATTTTTCCCAGAAATGTTCTTCAGGATTAATTCGTGAAACAAAGGGAAATAGATACTCTTTGGAAAAAGATTTTCCTATTTTAAGGATCCTAAATTTTTAAATCCACTGAGAATATAAATTATATCCATAAATATTTCTGTGCTGTGCAGCCTCAGGAAAATCCCATATTTATTATGGAATTATGTGTGAGGGAGAAGGAGGAAGGTGATGCACCTTCTCATCCATGAATTATCCATGGATCCATCCATCATCCATCCATCATCCATCCATCCATCCATCCATCCATCCATCATCCATCCATCATCCATCATCCATCTATCATCCATCCATCATCCATCATCCATCCATCCATCCATCCATCCATCCATCATCCATCCATCCATCCATCCATCATCCATCCATCATCCATCATCCATCCATCCATCATCCATCAACCATCATCCATCCATCATCCATCAACCATCCATCCATCCATCATCCATCCATCATCCATCATCCATCATCCATCCATCCATCCATCCATCATCCATCCATCCATCCATCCATCATCCATCCATCCATCCATCCATCATCCATCCATCATCCATCATCCATCCATCCATCATCCATCAACCATCATCCATCCATCATCCATCAACCATCCATCCATCCATCATCCATCCATCATCCATCATCCATCATCCATCCATCCATCCATCCATCATCCATCCATCATCCATCATCCATCCATCCATCCATCCATCATCCATCCATCCATCCATCATCCATCCATCATCCATCCATCATCCATCCATCCATCCATCATTCATCCATCATCCATCCATCATCCATCATCCATCATCCATCCATCATCCATCATCCATCCATCATCCATCCATCCATCCATCCATCCATCATCCATCCATCCATCCATCCATCCATCCATCCATCATCCATCCATCATCCATCCATCCATCCATCATCCATCCATCATCCATCCATCATCCATCCATCCATCCATCATCCATCCATCATCCATCCATCACCCATCCATCCATCCATCCATCCATCCATCATTCATCCATCATCCATCCATCATCCATCATCCATCATCCATCCATCCATCCATCCATCCATCCATCCATCCATCCATCATCCATCCATCATCCATCCATCCATCCATCATCCATCCATCATCCATCCATCCATCATCCATCCATCCATCATCCATCCATCCATCCATCCATCATCCATCCATCCATCCATCCATCCATCATCCATCATCCATCCATCATCCATCCATCCATCCATCCATCCATCCATCCATCCATCATCCATCCATCCATCCCTCCCACACCTGCATTTTCCAGCCCTCCTTCTCCATTATATATTGAGATAATTTCAATTTTCCCCCTCCATGTCATTCCAATCCCAGTTTTCTGTCCCCCTGAGGATGGTTTGGTTTTAATTTGGATCTCCCACCCCATGGACTCCTTGTTCAAAGTCTCTGAGGATGTGTTTTTGTTCTCTCCTATTTCCTTTTCTCATTAATTGTTCTTAACTTACAAAGCATCTTTCATCCTTTTAAAAATCTTCTTGCTGCAGGGCACAGAAACTGAGGGAAAGGGGCAGGAGAGGGAGGAAATATTTATTATTTAGGATTTGGGATATGAAACGTGGATGGTTTCAGATGGGTAAAGACAACCTGAACCTCTGTGGTTTTCCCCAAATTCTAGGTGCTCAAACTTTGATTCCAAACTGATGGATTTGATTATTTAAGGAGAATCCCTGAGGGTTTTTTCCTGCAGGATTTTTAGGGGTCATTCCTTCTGTCTTGGTTGAGGAGAACAAACAATGCAGGGAAAGGAAAGAAAAGAAAAGGAAAACCCAAAGCTGGCATTTCTGGGAGCAGAAGAACAAAGAGAGCAATGTTTTATTGATCTCCACAAAGTGATCCACTTCAGTTTAAAAAAGCTTTTGAGAGGCCCAAATCTCTTTAACAAGAGCTCCAGCAATCCCTTACGAGCAGTGACAAGATGTAAGAGAAGCTGTGAGTTTAAATAGGTGGGAAAGGCCCCCTTTTATTGCTCAGGCAACCCTGGTATTCCAACTCGTAATATCTTCTGTCTTAATAAAATCCACATGGGATGTGCAGCTGGAAGCTTTAGGGCAGAGCTTTGCAGGCTATGAAAAGCTTCCCGTTTTTATTTCAGATATTTTCACTGGGAGCTGTGGAGCTGGAAATGCAGCACAGGGAGAGGCTGGAGAGGTTTGTCCTGGAGCTGGGAGGGAGCTCTGAGCCACCGAAGGGGATTTGGGCAAGGACACAGCACAGGGGAGGTATGGAAGGGGATTTAGTGTGGTGAATTCATGAGCCTGGGTCAGGAGGGGAGACTTTTCAGAATCCCAGAATCCAGGTGGGAAGGAACCTCCAGGATCCCCCAGTGCCACCCCAGCATCCCCCAAACCCTGTCCCCAAGGGCCACACCCAGCCTGCTCCTGAGCACTGCCACAGACAGTGACTGCAAACCTCCCTGGGCAGCTCATCCCAACCCTCACCACTCTGACAGGGAAATTTTCTTTCCCAATCTCCACCCTGAGCCTGCCCTGGTGCCATTTGAGGCCATTTCCTCTCCTCCTTTCCCTGCTGTTCCCTCCTGGCAGGGACTTGTGCAGAGCCACAAGGTCCCCCCTGAGCCTCCTTTTCTCCTGAGTGGCTCCATCCATGCTCCACTCATTTGAAATCTCCAACGGGTTCTAGGAAAAACTGGAGGGAATTATCTGAGACCAGAAGTGCCATTTTAAGGCCTTTTTTTTTATCAGCTGGGCAGTTAAAGCACATGTGAGTGTTCACTTTGAGAGAAGCCCTAAAAAGCACCTGTGCCCCAAAATCCAGCAGGTTCCCTCCTTTCCATCACCACCACATCCCAAAAACATCTGCTCCAGCTGCTGAGAGAAGGAGCTGCCCAGCCCATGCGAGGCTGCTCTGGAGGGATGTTTGCAGACACGGAAAATGAACGTTCCCAAAATGATTTCCTGGTGTTGGAGGCGTTCTCTGCACTGAATATTGGTCACATCATCTGATTGCTGTGGTTGGAGATTCTGTGCTCTGTGGTTAAGCCAGGGCAGCCCCAGTAGCTGTGGATTCTGTGGTTTAACTCTTGATCTTTGTTCCATCTTGGCTGGCACTAATTGGTGCTTTGGAACTTGCTGCTTTCCTGCTCTTCCACCCACCCCAAACAGCTCAGATTGGGTACTGGGGGAAAATTCCTCACAGAAAGGGCTGGCAAAGACTGAACCAGGCTGCCCAGGGAAGTCCTTGACTCATTATCCCTGGAGAGATTTAAAAGTGAAATTTTTAGTGGTGGGGGAATGGTTGGATTCGATGATCTTGGAGGGTTTGTCCAACTAAATCATGAAATTACAGAATGGCCTGGACTGGGAGGGACCTTAAAATCATGCAGGTCCAACCCTCAGCTGCAGAAGCAGCTCCACAAAGCCCATCCCATCCCAGGCACATTCCTGATATTTAATTTGGGAGTGTCTGGGGAAAGAAATGGAGGTGAAATCTCTTTTCTGTGGAGATTAAAGACACAGTGCTAGTCCTAAGCTTGTACAAAGGTGAACAAATACTCTCGTGCCTTTTAAAAAGAGCTGCTCACAGACCAGTCAGCAGCTTTATTTCTCTTTCCAGCTGGGAAAAGCACAGCTCTGAACTGGATTGTTATCCCTCTATAACATTTAAAGGCTCATTATCCTGAAATCTCTGATATTTATGCAGTGTGAACCTCCTGATGTTGATTAAAACACCTCCTGGATGCCCTTTGGCTCCTGAAGGAATTTTCCTGCCCTGTTTTCCCAGAGAGGAGCCTCTCACATCGTCCTCAGCAAGCCACAGGTGCCCAGAGCTCCTCACCTCACCGTGATACCTGTCAGGATTAAACCTCCCCAAAACCTCTCCCAAATCCCAGCCTGGATTTCCGTGGCTCCAGTGCAGGTGCTCAGGGTGGTGCTGAGGTGTTGAAAGCTGGGCTGGTTTGGAAGTGCTGCAAAATCCAAGGAAAAGTGTGATCCCAGGGCAGAGCTGAGTGTTGGATCAGAGCCATGCCCAGGATGGAGCTCATGGAATATTTGGGGTGGGTGTGGCTGCATTGCAAAAGAGAATCAGGGGCTGGGCCAGGTGAGAAGGTGAAAGATCATCCAGATGATCCCAAGGACAGGGATCCTTCCACTGCCCAGACTGCTCCAAGCCTGGCCTTGGACACTTGCTGGGGGACAGCCTCTGCTTTGGGTTCTTGTCAGAGGTGAGCAGGTAGGGGACACCCCAGAAACCCAAAACCAACCCCAAACCAATCCCAAACCAATCCCAAACCAACCCCAAACCAACCCCTCAATCCAACCCCAAACCAACCCCAAACCAATCTCAAAACAACTCCAAACCAATCCCAAACCAACCCCAAACCTGCCCCAAACCAACCCCAAACCAACCCCAAACCAACCCCAAACCAACCCCAAACCAACCCCCAAACCAACCCCAAACCAGCCCCAAACCAGCCCCAAACCAGCCCCAAACCAACCCCAAACCAGCCCCAAACCAACCCAAACCAACCCCAACATCCCCAAACCAACCCCAAATTAACCCCCAAACCAGCCCCAAACCAACCCCAAACCAACTCCAAATTAACCCCAAACCAACCCCAAACCAACCCCCAACCCCAAACCAATCCCCAAACCCCTGTAACAATCGAGAGCAGGGGGTCAGTGCCAAACTCTCATTGCAGATACTTGCTTTGATATCAAAAATAAATTTGGCTCATTAAAAAATAAAACATTTACCAGGGTGATGTCATGGAATGGTTTGGGGTTTGAAAGGAGCTCAGAACTCATCCAGGGGCAGCTTCCACTGTCTCAGGGTTTTGGTTTTAGTTTGAAACTGGGCAGAGACACTGATCAGTGTAGCAGTTTAGATCTGATCATTTTGATATACTGATTTTCTGCTGGGAGAGAGGATTAGGAGCAAAAGCAAGGCAGGCCTAAAACTTAAAGGGTGTAAAGAGAAAACTTTATTAACAACATAAAGAAATAATAAATTTAGAATAAAACCTTTAGGCCACCTTTCCACTTGTTGAAGGACTGTGGGAAACACAACTCCTGATATGAAAGTTGATTTTATAGTTGATTTAAATTTTTTCACTGAAGTGTCAGAGGTTCTCTGGCACACCAAAAAAAAAATTTAAAATCCCAGGATCACCAGGGTGGGAAGAGAACTTTAGAATCTCCCAAACTCTGTCCCCAAGGGCCACATCCAGATCCTCTGTGACAATTCCAGTGACTGCAAACCTCCCTGGGCAGCTCATCCCAGCCCTCACCACTCTGACAGGGAAATTTTCTTTCCCAATCTCCACCCTGAGCCTGCCCTGGTGCCATTTGAGGCCATTTCCTCTCCTCCTTTCCCTGCTGTTCCCTCCTGGCAGGGACTTGTGCAGAGCCACAAGGTCCCCCCTGAGCCTCCTTTTCTCCAGGCTGAGCTTTCCCAGCCCAGCTGCTCCTCCCAGGATTTATTTTCCTGCCCCCTTTATTTAGTCCCTTAGACTTTGTTTTATTTTGGAGTTTGAATGCTCTGTGAAGCCCAAATTCCTGAAAGTGAGAGGATATTTTTAAAAGTGCCTGAATGATGTTGAGGTAAAACTTTAAAATAGACAGAGCTTTTTAGAGCTGGCTTAGAACCAGTGAGATTCTGTTCCTGATTTTACCACTGAATTTAAATAATGAAGAGGAACCCCCATGCAGGATTTGGACCTGCTGAACCACAACCAGTTTTAAATAGTAAAAAAAAATAATTACTAAAATGTAACTTTGCTTATGGTCGAAAAAATTTGTGGATCTTCTGAGAAATCAGCTGGGCAGGTTTGCAGAGAGCTCAGCACAGCAAATCCTCGATTTTGCTGTCACACAAACATCAGAGCCAGGGGTGGCAGAGCCTCTCTGCTCCTCCTGGGGTGGGAAGGGGGAAAGGTGAGAAGAAAGAGCTTTGTTTTCACTCTTGTTTTGTTTGTGCCTGGCAGACAAACCCTGGGTTTGAGATGAAATCTGGATGTGAGCTCCTCATTTTTTAACAAGCTGCAACCTGGCTTTGCCTTCTGCTTTTGCAGCTTCACCAGGCAGCAACGAGCCAGAGTGCATTTAATTAACGGAGGGGCAGATTTGCATTTTTTTAAAAGGTGATTTTGCAAGTAATTTCAGCTGCACTGGGTGGATGGAGTGCAGCTCTTGCTGTCTGAGCCACCGTTCTGTGCCACATCAAAGCCTTTTCACCCCGGCACTGAAATCCTCTCCTGACATCTCAGCTCAGCAATTGCCCTTTGTTGTTGCTCTTCAGCAGCCAAACAATGTCCTCGTTGTGTTTTTGCAGGAGATAGGATAATGAGCTCAACTGCTGGGTGTGAAAAGTGAATTTTTCTCGGCCTAATTGTGGTCAAAGAGCCGAAGTTATTGAAGGTTTTTGTGCCAAAATTGGCTCCCCAGATTTTGCCATGGGGCTCCAGCCTGGAAAAACTTCTGAGCAAGCTTAACTTTAATATCAGGATCATCAGAAGGGCTGGCTCAGTGTCCCAAGCACCATCCCACAGATCCTTGCTTGAATCATAAAAATCACAGAATCTTGAAAAGATTTTGCTTAAAAAGCTCCTAAAAATCATCCAGGTCCACATCCAACCTTCCACTCTCCCAGGCTGCTCCAGCCTGGTCCAGGACCAACTCCAAACCCCACACAGGCACTTTTTTGGGTTTTATCTCCAGCATTATTCCTCTTTCATCCACAGAAATTATACTTTTCCAAACTGCACTCCCCAACCATTGCATTCTCATCATTTCTCAGTCCCAGGGAATTATTTTCACTCCTTGATGGATATCAGGGATCCTGCCAGGCAAGGGAGCTTCCATTGGGCTGCACATCTGGAATTTGGGATGCAGCCACGACCCTGCCTGCATTTCCTGCAGCCCTGGGATGTCTCCTGAGCCCATTCCAGATGTGATTCCAGCTGTTCCCAGCTTGTCAGACCCTCAGCTGGGCTCCTCTTCTTGCTCTCCATCCACTCCCAGCTCCTTTCCCTGCCCTCAGCTCCCATCCTGACCTTCCCAGGCTTCCAGGAAATCCAGGAGCCAACAGAACCCATCACTGGTGCCTCTAAATCTTCCATAATAAAGAAAAAATAATCAACAACTCCTCACAGGCAGCACTTGGTGGCTGAGCACAAACGAGGGCACAACTCTGGGGACGTTTCTGGGGGTTCCTGAACCATCCTCACCCCCCAAAGATTCTAGATCACCTCAGAAGGGCTGGATTGGTGCTGAATTACTGAAAAATTTCATTTAGATTCCTCAGGAGGTGCCTGGGAAGTGGCACCAGGCTGCAGCAATAAAGATTTTAAATTCTCAAATTCTCATCTCCTCTGTGCCTGCAGCTCTGAGAGGAGAGGGGACAGCCAGGATGGTGCAGGGCCTCACTTTGGTCCCAGTTCTCAAGTGTTCACTCCTGAATTCAAAAAGAAAACCACAAAGAAAAAGCTCCTTTGCCAGCAAAATGTTTTGGAAATATGAGGCAGAAGTGCAAAGCCAGATTGACTGGATTTGTTTTAGAGGGTTAAAAATGCTGTTAAGGATTAGAGATCACAGTCCAGAAAAAAAGAGAATTTACTGAAAAGGGATCACTCATTCAGGATTAGAGTTAGGAAAAATTCAATGCACACTTAAAAAAAAAATCTCATTTTAGGACAACACAAATTCAAAATTACGTGGACATGAATTAAACACATGAAAACGATTTTACCCTTCTGCTTCTGCACAATCCATGAAAATCTGAAATGGGATTTGGGGCAGGAATTGTCCCCTGGGAGGGGCTGGGATGGAATTCCAGCTGTGCTGCCCCTGGATCCCTGGAATGTTCAGTTCCAGGTTGGACACTGGGACAGTGGGAGGTGTCCTTGGAGAACTGGATGATCCCTAAAATCCCTCCCAACCCAACCCAGTCCATTTCATGAACTTCACAGCGGATAAAACAACCCCAAACCACTCTTGCCAGTCCCCTTCTTGTGTTCTGACAGCACAGGGAATTTCTCCAGGCACAGCAAACCCCGCTTGCCCACGCCGCGCTTTTCTCCCACAGGAAATCTCCCAAACGCCAAAGGAGAAAACCTCAGCGTTATTTCAACAAGCTCCTGGGAAAAAAAAAAAAAAAAATAGTGGAATAAAGCTGAGGCCAGGTGGAGCAAAGGGAAGTGCTGAGGTTGGATTCCCAACCTGGCTGGGAGCTGTGACTCAGAGCAGTGACAGCGAGGACAGAGGAAATGCTGAATAATATCCTCAAATCCTTCCATTCCCATGGAATCCACTGGAATTCCCCCTGTGCCTGGCTGGGTCCCAGCTCCAAAGGGGCTGCAGAAGAGCCAGGGAAGGTGCTCAGGGTTTGTCCTTCTGCAATTAGAATCATTTCAGTGATTGGGTTGTTAACCCAACCCCAGGGAGTCACTGAGTGTGGAGGGCTCAGGTGGGAGGTTGGGAATGAAAAATTTCCCTGGCAGAGTGGTGAGGATTGGGATGAGCTGCCCAGGGAGGTTTGGAGTCCCTGGAATTGTCCCAGAGCAGTCTGGATGTCCTTGGGGACAGGGTTTGGGGTTTGGGGTGATGCTGATGATCCTCAAGGGCTCTTTGGTAATTCTCATTTTGCAAGGAGAGACAATTCTCATTATGTTTGTTATAAATCCACATGATCATTAATCAGTGGACACCCCCTTTTCCAGGGTTTTTACAAGGAATAACCCCACACTTCCCTTCTGCTCTCCTTTGGTCCAAATCCCACTCCCAGGCCCCCACAAACAAACCCACAAAGAAAATTCTGTGTTTCCCACAGTGATTTCTTCCAGCATTTGGATAGGTTTGGAAAACAACAATGGCAAGGAATTCCAACAGGAGAAAAATACAAGGAATCCAGGAAAGGATAAGAATTCATTTGATTTGATATTTACACATTTTTAAATCTATTCAATCATTTTTTCCCTCTGTCTCACTCAAACCACAGGGAGAACAGGTGCGAAGAGATGGAAATTAAAACAAAAATAAATAAAATAACATGGGAGATTCCCAAAGCAGTTGGCAGTTGTGATTCCCAGATTTTCTGGATTTTTTTTTTTTTTTACCATGGGATCCTAAATAAAATGAAATCAGGAGGGATAAATCTGACACAGAGCCCTGAGTGGTTTATTGGGAAAGAACCCACGGGATGGCAGCTCCAGGGCTGGGAGCTGGGAATGAAACACCAGAGGGGGAAATGGAAAATGGAAAATGCCATGGAACCAGGCAGCTCCCTAGTGGCTGCAGGGATGTGGATCTTGGAGGATCTTCCAAGCTAGGCTCAGTACTAAGCTGAGCTTAACTTTTCCCCCAGATCTGCCTCTTTTTTATTTTTTTCTTTTTTTTTTTTTTGGGTTTTTTTTTTTTTTTTATTTGTTTTTGGTGTTTTTTTTTTTTTTTTTTGGTGTTATCACCCAGCTGAAATTTCTTTTCTGGGCTCTTTCCACCCCCTTCTGCTCAAGTCTCAGCCCTGCAGAGGCTCCTTCCAAAGGGCTCCAGAATTTCTGGAGGAGGAGAAACCTCTGGAAGGGCTGGGATCTGCTGCCTGCCACCTTCCTGGAGCCAAACTGCAGAAAAATAAGGATAAAACTGATGGTACCACCTGCACCTCAGCACGTGGAAGATAAGAACCCACTTCTGAGTTGTTTTTTAAAATTTATTTTATAAATTACGAGTTTTTATGAAGTGTTTATTAAATCCCTCAACTTTGGGAACAATTTGCAAACGATGAGCAAGAGCTTGAAACAATTTACTTGCACTTTTTTTTTTTTTTTTTATTTAATGTGCCTTCAGTAGATCTGACTTAACTCCTTGAATTTTTCTGCTCCAGGAATTTGTGCAGCACAGGAGGAAAACCTGGGACACTCCCCTCGAGTTCCCTGCCTTGTGTCAGGCTTTTGAGGCTCCTTCTCCACTTTCATCCCTTTTATTTTGGATACACACAGGTTTGTTTAGGTCTTTAAAACCAAAATGAAAACACCCAAAGAGCTGGAATCCAAAACACACCGTGCCAAGTTTTGGTGTTGTCTCAACGCTGGAGCTCCAGAATTTTTTTTTTCAGAATTCACCCAAATTTGAAGGAGAATTTGTGATTCCTTCAGGGATTGGTTTATCACAGGCACATCCTCATTCCCACCAGACCCTGTGGGCATTTTAATTTTAAAGGATTTTAAATTCACCCAAATTGCTGTGGGACGGCTCCACAACCTCCATCCTCATCTTTTTCCTTCCTCCTCCACCAATTCCCAGTAGGTTTTTTTCCCCCTTTTTAAAAATTTTTTTTTTTAATTTTTTTTTTTTTGCATCCAGCAGCCAGAGAAGAAGGAATGGGCTGATGAGCTTTGTTAATTGGCTGGAAAAATCAAAGTGCAAACTGATTTTTGGGCATTGGAGGCAGCCAGGTTTAGTAAGACTATAACAAATATGTGTTATGTTAGAAAGAGGAGACTCCCAGGCGCCAGGAGTGAAACATTATCCTCCTCAGACAAAGTCCCAGACAAAGATCTTTATCTGGGAATGATATATGGGATATAGTTTGGAGATGACTCCACATAATACCTTTATTAGTGTTGAAGTTGAACAACTTAAAAGGGAAAGAAGAGGGGGGAAAAAAAAAAAAAATCATATTTCTGCTTTGTTACTCACCCAAAAAAGGGCAGGAAGCTTCCGAGGGGGCTGGGTTTGGAAAGAAAAACAGAATGGAGTTCAAATAGTGCCAATATTTGTGGTGTTGAGGGGGGATGGATGAAGCAACTGCAGGGTTGAGGAGCCAAAACTTGCTCTGGGCTGCTGCTGATGCAACTCCTGTGGAACCAACACGATCCATGCCTGGATTTGGCAGGGAGGGAATCAGGACAGGCCAGGGTGAGAAATTCAGATTAAACCTAGGGTATTTTAGCATTCCTAATCAGAATTCCTCCAGGTAAAGCTGATGGGGATTGATTTTTCAAGAAGCTCGTTGTGCTGTGAAATCAGGGAGAAAAAACAGGTTTAAAGCAAGAGTCCAGTTCAAAGCTGGGAAATTCCTTGGAGATTTCCAGATTTTTAGGAGTAATGGCTTGGGGATGGGCAATCCAGAGCATGGATTCCTGGATGGAATATTCACTTTAAAACTTAATTTATTTCTTTTTTTCCACTGAAAAAAAGCTTGGAATTATTTGCCCAGAGAGGTGGTGGAGTCACCATCTCTGGAGATATTCAGGAAAAGCCTGGATGTGGCCCTTGGGACATGGATTTGGGGTGCTGAGGTGGGACTGGATGATCCTGAAGATCTCCTCCCATCTTTAGGATTTGGGATTCTCAAGCTCCAGCACTTCAAAGTCCTTTTTGGAAGTGAGGAATCCAGAACTGAGACCTTGGAAACCTCCTCTGCACAAAGCCCTTGTTGGCCTGGTCACTCTGCTGTGAATAAAAAACACCTCAAAGGCAAGGAAAAGTCTGGAAAATCAGCTTTAGGGTCACATTTAGGCTCCTCTGGACAAATGGAACAGAGGGAGAAAAACTGGGGAAAAAAAAAGATAAAAGGAAAAAAAAAAATTAAAAAAAAAAGAAATAAAAAAAAGAAAAAAGAAAGGAAAAAAAAAAAAAAAAAGCAGAGCTGTGACTGGATCTGGTGAAACTCTAAAAGAGAAGCAGAGAAATCCCAAGAAGAAATTTGTCCAAACAATAAAATCTGACCTGAAAAATCCCTCAGGCCCATGAACAGCAGAGAATCTCCCAGAGCATCACAGGGGAAGTGCAGGAGGTGACAAGGCTGGGAAGCTTCGTGTCCCTTTTTCCTCACTGGGAATCAGACTGGAAATTTTAGAGGAATGAGGAAAAGACACTTTCCTAAAATGTGGTGCTGCTGAAAAATTCCCTGGCATCCACAATATCCCAGTTAAACCAGTCCTGGCTTTACACTGGGATGAGCAGCAGGACAAGACTGGTCTTTTATGTTGGTGTGACAAACTGATTTCCTGAAGAAATTCCCTTTTTTTCCTGGGAAATGAAGGGCTGAGGAATCCTCATCCATCCCCAGTCAGTGCTGGGTGAGCTTTTGGGTGCATAAATATTAAATTTACAGTGATGGGGAAAAAAAAAAAGGCTGGGAAGGGCCTTGATGAATTTATTTTCTTGCCAGAAAAGAGGAGAAGTCTTGGATCACTGTCCTGATAATGTGGAGTTTTTTTGACTCTGTAGAATCTAGCAGGAAGAGAGATGCTGTGGATTGCACCTGCAAAGCACCAACCACAAAGAATTCTCTTCCTTGGATAATTCTGGTGCTTTTATGTTGCTGGAAAACTGTGGTTGGTGGTGTCTCTGTTCCCTGAGCTGACACCTGTGCTGTTTTAGAGTCTCTGTGTTCCAGAGCACTGGAGAAAGAGTCAGGAGACTCTTCTGTTGTTCCCAGAGTTGTTTATTTTATCTCATTTAAAGTTCTTTCCCTGCCCAGCCCAGGTCTGTTCAGCAGCTCAGCCCCAGGCACTGCCCACCCTGGGCTGGGATTATCTTTTTATACTATAAACTACATCAACATTATTTACAGTTATCTTCCAACACCTATCACTGATATTGTACAGTCTGGTTCTGCTCTAAACCAATCCAAAAGTGCCAACATCACCCAGAACATGGATGCAGGAAGAAGGAGAAAGGACAGAACACGCCCAAATTCCTCTGTCTTAATCCCAGACCCTCATTATAAACAATCATAAAAACCTACTTTTTCACTTTATAATAATCTAATTTATATTCTACTTATTTTTTGTGACTTGTAACTCTTCCTGTAAGGCTGGTAATTTTTCCCAGGGGTTGAAATCCAAGGCACAGGGGTTTGGGCTCTGTGCCAAGGCTCCTGAGCCCCTGCCAGGGTCTGGAACCATCCAGAGGGATGTGCTGGTTCCCACAGGAAACAACTTTTGTTTTCTAGGAATCTGTGATTCCATGGATCTGTCCCACTCTGTCCCAAACTCAGAGCAGGCAGTGTGGAAATGAGGGAAAATCTCTGATTTCATTTTGGAGCCCGAATTTCCCTGGCAGTGGCAGGGACAGCTGTGCTGAGCTTGGCTCTGTTTTCTGCCAGATTCCACAAATCTCAGGGAAAAAAAAAAAAAAAAAATTCATGGCACAGCTGCTCCAAGATGCTGCCACTGCTGGTTGCTCATCTGTCCTGCTGGCAGGAAATTCAGATTTTCTGAGCTGGGATGGGAGGGCCTGGGCACAGCCTGGCAGTGGCACAACCAAAATCCATTCCCAGAGGGAACGAGCACAGAGATCCCACTTGGGCAGAGAAAAGATAATGAAATCGTGGTAAAGGAGAGAAAAATAATAAATATACTAAATAAAAAAATTATTTTAAATTATAGAAAATTAAGCCCCGCATAATAAAATATAAAATATAATCCCAATATTCCATAGCTTTTTGTGATCAAGTGATAAATATAATTATAAAAAATATGGCCTGCTTAATAAAATATAATCCCAATATTCCATAGCTTTGGGTGATCAAGTGATGTATAAAATTCTAAAAAACATGCCCTGACTAATGAAATATAAAATATAAAATATAATCTCAATGTTCCATAGCTTTTTGTGATCGTGATAAATAAAATTATAAAAAAAATGCCCTGCCTAATAAAATATAAACTGTAATCCAAATATTCCATAGCATTTTGTGATCAAGTGATAAATAAGATTATAAAAAATATGCCCTGCCTAATGAAATATGAAATATGAAATATAAAAATAGAATATGAAATATGAAATATGAAATATAAAAATAGAATATAAAATATAAAATATAAAATATAAAATTTAATCCAAATATTCCATAACTTTTTATTAAGAACTGATAAATAAGATTATTAAAAATATGCCATGACAAATTAAATATAAAATATAAAATATAACTCCAATATTCCATAGCTTTGGGTGATCAAGTGATAAATAATATTATTAAAAATATGCTGACTAATGAAATATAAAATATAAATTATAATCCAAATATTCCATAGCTTTTTGTGATTAAGTGATAAATAAGATTATTAAAAATATGCCCTGACTAATGAAATATAAAATATAATTCCAATATTCCATAGCTTTTTGTGATCAAGTGATAAACAAAATTATAAAAAATATGCCCTGACTAATAAAATCTAAAATCTAAAATATAAAATATAAAATATAAAATATAATCCCAATATTCCCTAGCTTTTTGTTAACAAGTAATAAATTTTTAAAAATATACCCTGCCTAATGAACTAGAAAATATAAAATACAAAATATAAACTGTAATCCAAATATTCCCTGTCTTTTTGTGATGAAGTGATAAATAAAATTATAAAAAAAATGCCCTGACTAATAAAATATATAAAATATAAACTGTAATCCAAATATTCCCTGTCTTTTTGTGATCAAGTGATAAATAAGATTATAAAAAATATGCCCTGCCTAATGAAACAAAAAATAAAAAATAAAAATATAAAATATAAAATATAAAATATAAAATATATTAAATATATTAAATATACAATATACAATAGACAATATACAATATACAATATAATATATAATATATAATATATAATATATAATATATAATATATAATATATAATATATAATATATAATATATAATATATAATATATTATATATTATATATTATATATTGTATATTATATATTATATATTATATATTATATATTATATATTATATATTATATATTATATATAACATATTATATATTATATATAATGTATAATGTATAAAATATAATATATAAAATATAAAATTTAAAATACAATCCCGATATCCCACAGCTTTGGGTGACCAGGAGGTGCCAGGGACACCTGGAGGTGGCACTCAGGGTGACAAAGTGGCCATGGGGCACAGCTGGGACTGCCTGGGCTGGGAGGGATTTTCCAACCTGAAGGATTTGGGGATTTTGGGATTATTTTTCCCTCCACTTTTCACATCTGCTGTTGGAATTGTTGTTCCTGTGATAAATCTTTGCTCATCATTCCTGCCCTCACCCAGTTCCAATACACAGAACCCAGCCACCACCTTCCTCTTGTGTTTTAGCCATAAGAATATCAAATTAATTTGGGGGATCCCCAAAACTTCACGGCTGAAGGATGACCTGGTGAGAACTCGGCATTTGGAGGGAATTTTGGGGATGATTCAGATTTCAGCTCCACATGGATTTGGTCTCCTGAAAAGCCTGAGATGGTTCAGTGCCACACAGGAAACAACAGCACAGGGTGATCAGCCCCAGGATTGCTCCAATCCTGACAAAATCCCCACAGGAATTGGGAAAAACAGGAATTCTTAATGCTCCAAAGGAAAAAAAAAGGTGCTTTAAAAATAAATTCTATGTGGATATTTCAAGTAATTATTAAGAATAAAACTCGTGCTCCTTGTGGGCAGCTGGATTTTTATTTTTTTTTCAGAGGTTCTGCCCTGAAGTTCTCACAATTTGCTTCTACTTCATCAATTTTTTGCTCCAGTTTGGGAAGGTTTTCCCAGAATGCAGAAGCAGGAGATGTGCTGTGCCTGAGCTGCTTTTAAAGTCAAATTAAGGAACTTAAAGTTTTTATTTTTGTCTCCTGAGGGCATTACAGGGAAGGAACTGTTGTGGAAGTCCTCACACGGCCACCAGGCCGTGAAATTCAGGAGAAAACCGCAGGGAGTTTGAAAAGCCCAGCTTTAAATCACAACTTCCCATTAAACATGGGAGAAAAGGAAGCAGAGCTCATCCATCCAACCTTCAGCATCTCCAGGATCTGCTGGAAAAACCACCAGGGACTTCTCCCAGCTGTGGCTGAGAGATGAGCAAAAGCCAATGGAACAAAATAGAAAATTTAATGATTATAAGCCGCACCATTTTGACTAAAATTTTGGTCCAAACCCGAAGTGCGGCTTATAATCAGGTGCGGCTTATATATGGACAAAGAACGAAAAGTTGTTGTTTTACTTTGGAGGACAGGTGTCTGCTGAGAAAGGCAGGAACTTCTCTTTGAAATGGAGAATGTAAACCCCCTCCCTCCAAATTATTATCATTTTGAAATCAAGGGGCTCTCAGGCAAAGATATGGGAATTAGCAATAACAGTTCTTTACTAGGGAAATTAAAATAGAAATACAGCACTACAAAGAACAAACCCCAAACCCTGACACAGTCAGAGTACAACCTGACACCCGTCAGGCCGGGTGTTGGCAGCAGTCCCATCCCATGGTGGCTGCATCCTCCTGCAGTGACAGATGTGGCTCAGTTGGAGCAGTGCTCCTGTACAAGGTGCAGTTTCCCTCCGGAGCTCCAGTGGGGATGTGGAGAAATCCGGTTTTCCTCTGGAGTCCAGTGGAGAAAGGAGCTCCCTTAGTGTCCCAAAACCTCTGTTTTTATCTTGGTAAGAAATGTTGGGCTCTTCCCCCTGGCTGGAGCAGCTCCCAATGGGATGCAGTAATTTTATCAGTGCCACAGTGGGACTCAATGGCCATGAGCAGAAAATGACTGGCTGGAGGAAGGATGGGCTGTGAAAAGATAAAGAACAATGCCCTGCCTGGTTTCAATGGATGGCCCATTAGCAGAATATCTCCCAGGGAGATCAGGATCACTGCCCCACCCTCAACAGATGGTGATAGAACAGATCCCTTTTATCACATCCTGTATTGTAACGTGTGGCTTATAATCATGAAATTACTGTAAGTGGAAGATGGCTTTGGTCTCAAGGTAAAACCAATCCCAGAACAATTTTTATTTCAATAAAATCACTTTCCCAAGGCTTATTTGCTGTTGGGGTGTTCAAGTAAAGCAAGCACAGAGGTCTGGACATTTGTAAAGAAATGAAAAATTTCCAGAGTTTTTTCCCTTTTCCATTTTTCTCCTCACAGAAGGATGGAAAAAAATTTTTAATCTTAAAAATCTCAGACTTGTTGGGGTTGGAAAAGACCTTAAAGATCACCCAGATCCAACCCCCTGCCTCTTATTCTTATCTCTTTCCTCTTTCTTTTCCTTTAGAAATCCTGGATTGGGTTCTTCTTGTTCATATTTTATCAGTTCTGCATTTTTGATGCTTTTTCTCCTCAGTTCTTTCCATTTGTGTTGTGATTTTTTTTCCCTTTGTTGAAGGAATTGGAATTTGAAGGATTGAATTCTGAGGATTACAGGGATCTCTTGTTTTCCACAATATCCCATCTCATTGCAGCCTGCTCCTGTTGGAGCCCAGCATCCCACCCTGGCAGGGCTGGAATGTTCTAGAACATTTCCTGCTTGCCACATTCTGGGAGTTTGAGCCCAAAGCTGCTCTGTTTCCATCAGAATCAACTGCAGGCTCCAGCTGGAATCAAAACCATCTGCTCTTCCCAAATTATGGATTTCCATCAGAAAATAATCTTTGAACTCGTCCAAAAAAGGCTCCTGGAAAGTGCTGACTCAGCACTTCAGAGGAAATTTGGGTTTGTTAAACAAGAAAATTCAATTAGAAAATATTTCCCAACATGTGGCAGAGTTCCTGAGTGAAAGTCCTGCACCACTGATGTCAATAACCAGCCTCTCATTGGTTCCAGGGGTCTGGGAGCTCCCTAAAAATGTTGGATTTGCTGCAGGAGTGGGAGATGCCATCCCCTGGGGACCCTGTCAGGACGCCCCAGTGATGGCACTGTGACACTCCATTCTCCTCGTGTGCTTTACTATTGATGGAAATGCCCAAAATAATCTGATAAAACTTTCTGGTGGAGTATAAAATTAATAATGAAAAACTCCAGTGTATCTTTTACATGGAAAATTTGTCTTTATAAATACTAAAAAAACGCAGAGCATGTAGGGCCTGATTTTTTATTTATTTATTTAATTAATTAATTAAATTTTTTTTAATACTCTCTCTGGCTGAGGGGAAACTTTGGTCTCCCTCATTTCTAGCACTGCCCTCATGTTGATTTTCCCCTTGCCATCTGTAATCCCACTGGATTTCTGTCTCTCCTTCCCTCTGACTTTTGTTTTTTCTTTCCCACTGGGTTTCTCCAGCAGGAATCCAACCATTCCCATTCCCACTTCCCTCTGCACTTCCAGCAAGGCAAGAGAAGCTTGGCACCCTCTGCTCGCCCTGAAATGATGGAATATCCTGAGCTGGAATAAACTCACAGGGATTATCCAAATCCAAATCCAATCCCCCAAAATCCCAGCCTGGGCATCTCTGGCAGCTCCTGGAGCTCTGTGCCCATTCCCTGGGGGAAGAACCTTGCCCTAAACCCACCCTAAATCCCTCCTGGCCCAGCTCCAGCCTCTCCCTGGGCCCAGCCCTGCTGACCCAAGGAGATTGAGGACTTTGCTTTTTCCTCTTCCCCTCATTCCCACATCCTGCCTTGGGCAGTTTTTCAGACCAGGTGGGATGGCAGGAGCAGCACCTTCCTCCAGTTCCTGAGGGGTTTTTGGGGGAAACATCTCAAGCTCATTCACACACACACAGATTCCTTCCTGCAAGGCTCTGCCTCGGAGCTCAGTGCAGATGGGGAAATAAATATTAATAAATAAATCAATAAACAAAGCAAAGAGGTGGAATTATCCCAAATCCCATCTCAGATGTGAACACAGCTTCAATCTTCACTGTGCTGGAGCCTGATGAGCATCCAGCAGTGCTGACCTTGGTGGGACTGAACCATGGAATGTCCTGAGCTGGAAGAAACCCCCAGGGATCACCCAGTGCCAGCCCCCCCAAAATCCCAGCCTGGGCATCCCTGGCAGCTCCTGGAGCTCTGTGCCCATTCCCTGGGGAGCCTCTGGGGGAAGAACCTTGCCCTAAAATCCATCTCAAATTCCCTTTGGATCCTCACTGATGGGGCACCCTCCCCATGGACAATGGCTGGGGGGACAGGACACGTCTCCATCCCATGGGATAACAGGGAAAGCAGCACAGGATGATTTTTACACCTCAAGGTGCCAAGGATGGCTGGAAGAGGGGATTTGGGATGGCAGGGAGCCAAACTCTGATCCTGGCACAGCAGTCCCAGCTTTCCCAGCTGCAGCTCCCTCATTTCCCAGTGGGGAAGCAGCAGGAGCTCTCCTGACCCCACATCTGTGCCCAGAAAAACTTCCCAGGAAAGCCAACGTAGGGCAGCTCTGCTGCTGGAACCCTGGAAATTGGGAATTTGAGACTTTCTGTGCCGGCAGGCACTGACCCCCAGGAGAGCTCTGCATTGGAGCTGAGGCTGTGGAGAAGCTTCCAGAATGGAATGACAGAGCTGGGATTGTGGGTGTGTGGTTTGGATAGAAGTGTGTGATATCACAGGGGGGAAACTCAGAGTTTAGGGGTTTAGAATACAGTGATATAGAGAAAACAAGAGGGAGGTTTTAGGTTGGAGGTTTGTCCTTCTTCTTCACGGGTCTGGGTGATTTTGTATAATTGGATAGAAAAACCCACATTGCAGGTCACAGGTGTTTGGTTATTGGGTTAAAAGTAAAAACAATTCAGGTGTCATTTCTTAATTGGGCAGTTTACTCATAAAAAGCCTTGTAGAGAGAGATACAGCTCCATTTTTAGTTTGTGTGCTTGAGGTGCTGCAGAACTCACTGTAATGTAAATGAGAATTAATAAACATCTGAGTGTGAACACAAAATTCCATCTCTTGAGCTTTCAGTCCCAACTCTGGCAAAGAAAAAGAAGATAAAAAAAAAGATAAATGGGAAGATAAATAAGAAGATAAAAAAGCAATACTCCAGCACCTCAGGAGGAGCTTGGTGGATGTTTCCCCATGCCACAGCGAGGTGTTTTGTGCCACAAATGTCCCCAGCACAAGGGAACAGGAGGAGGAGCCAAATTTTGGGTTGTGGAGAGAACAGGAAAAAGGGTGGAGAAAAAATAATTCTCTTCCAGCCCCATTTTTTTTAGCTTTTTAATCCCTTCCTTCATCCCCAGACTTTTCTTATCCTCTAAAAATGATTTTATCTGCCCAGAGGCTGAAGTGCTGAGGTCTCTGTGTGCTCCCAAAGACATTTTCCAAGGGAAAAGCCTGCAGGTGACCCCAGCAGGTGAGGGACACCTGAACCCTTCACCTCCCAACCTTCAGAAACTGAACTTGCACTGGGGGATCCTTCTGGGAAGGCTGGGGATGGCTGGGAGAACGTGGGAATATTCCCATATGGAATATGGGAAGTTGGGAATGCTTCTCTTCACCTGGAGATCTGAGAGCCCCTTCCAGTGCTGAAAGGGGTTCTAAAAAGAAGGAAAAAGGAATTTTTTTTTATGGGTGAATGGTTTTAAAGTGGAAGGGGGCAGGGTTAGGAGGGATATTGGGTAGGAATTGTTCCCTGGGAGGTTCTGGAGCAGAGTTTTGTGGCTGCCCCATCCCTGGAAGTGTCCAAGGTGAGGTTGGAGCAGCCTGGGACAGTGGGAGGTGTCCCTGCCATGGCACTGAACGCTCTTTGAGGTCCCTCCCAGCCCAAACCACTGCACAATTCCATGATTTCTGTGTCTGACAAAGCCATTTTTAAACCCAAAGCTCATTTCCATTGACCAGCCCCTGCCTGATGATGGCACAGATCCCAAAAGTGACCTAGGGATGAAAAATCATCCCCAGATTCCCCAAACTACTTTCTCCAAACAAACAAATTCGCTCAGAACTTTCAGAAAAAAAATAACAATTTTGGCAATTCTAGCTTGCCCACCACCGATTTCCACATTCCTGCTCCTCCCTCAGGAATTTTCAGCCTCAGCCCCTCAGTTTTTAGGCACAGTAAGGCTTCAATGATTTCATTTTCTGGAGGTTAAAAAGGTTCTTGTAAATGACTGCTCCAAATAACTGGAAAGCCAGTTAAAACAACTGGATAACAGATGGCGAAGGAAAGTGCTTTCCTGTAAAGTGTTGCAGAGGAGAAGCTCATTTACAAGAAGCAATTACACAAACATCCCCAAGCATCCAAGATCCCATAAAAGGCTTGCTGAGGTGCAAGCACATTTTCAAGGGAGGGTTTTTGTGCTGGAGCAAAAAAATCTGATTTTTTCTTTAAATTTTCCTCCCTTTTTTCCCCAGTTTTTTTAATGCCTTCCTTCATCCCCAGATATTTCTTAGCCTGCACGAGGAATGACACTGCTCAGAGATGTGTTTTTTTCCAACATTTTTTTAATACTAAAAAAGATGCATTTCCTTTTAATTCTTCATTCCTTTAATTCCTCTTTCCTCTGGGGTTAAGGATGGCTTCAAGACCAAGCAAGACAATTCCTGTCTGGTGGACAAGAAAGAGTTTTAACAAATTAAACCACGGGAGCAACAACTCATTTTTCTTCAGGATCATGACAGAAGCCAGAAGCTGCCTGGTGCTGACATTTAGGAAAGTGAACTTAGCTCTGGCTTTACCTTTCCAAGCCCTTTTCATCCCCCATCTAATCCATTTTGTATGGATGATGGCAACATGACTTTTCTCACAGGATCTTGACAGGGTGATGAGTTAACAAGAGCAAAATCTTTGGAGGTGTGCAGGGCAAAGGACTGGGAGAAAAAGTTGGAAAGGATGGAGACTGAGCAGCTCCTGCTCCTCTGAGAGGGTTTAAAACCCAGAGGTTTTGCTGGAATTTTGTAGGAACTGCCAGGATTTCATCTTCATTAGGTACCTGACACATCAAAGGCAGCATTTCCCTGCTGCCTCGTGGGCAGCTGATGTGATCCTAATAACACATCAGGATTGAGCATCCATCATTTCCTGGGAGAGGGGAGGGAGGGGGGAATGACCTCATCTTCATTAAAGGGTCTTCACTAATCCTGCCCATTCCAGACTTGGGTTTGGGGTTCCTGGTTAAAGCTCCAGCTGACTGAGAGCCCAGCACTTCA
This sequence comes from Catharus ustulatus, assembly GCF_009819885.2. Classification (NCBI taxonomy): domain Eukaryota; kingdom Metazoa; phylum Chordata; class Aves; order Passeriformes; family Turdidae; genus Catharus; species Catharus ustulatus. The sequence goes on along the minus strand of NC_046222.1, from coordinate 123,027,170 downwards.
CCCAGAACACTGCAGGATAAAAGAAAATAACGGGGTAACGATGTGCATCATAAAGGGATGGATTGATGGATTGCCTGGGGGGAATTTTCTCAAAAATGGGAAAAAGCTGTTCAGCAATGCCTCCAGAGCCTGGGCTCGCTGAGAGTGGTGGGGTCTGGTTTGGGGGACTGGAGGATCCTGAAAAGCTCTTCCAGCTTTGGTGATTCCATGATTCTGTGAGGATTTTCTTTCCCAGGAACTCTGCAGACATCCCCACTCCAGTTTGTCTGTGCTGCAGGGGGTTTCAAACTGGACTCACTGGGCAGCAGAGAAGGGAAATGTTCTGGATAATGACAGGGAGAGTGACTTCCACCTTTCCATGGGCAGAAGGGACAAGTGCCAGCAATATAAAATCCTCTTGGGGATCTCCAGCTCAGCCCCAAGGGTGCCTTGCACAGAGTCATGGAATTATCAGGGTGGGAAGAGCCCCTCAGGATCCCCCAGTGCCACCCCACTGCCACCAAAGCCTGTCCCCAAGGGCCACATCCAGCCTGCTCCTGAGCACTGCCACAGACAGTGACTGCAAACCTCCCTGGGCAGCTCATCCCAACCCTCACCACTCTGACAGGGAAATTTTCTTTCCCAGTCTCCACCCTGAGCCTGCCCTGGTGCCATTTGAGGCCATTTCCTCTCCTCCTTTCCCTGCTGTTCCCTCCTGGCAGGGACTTGTGCAGAGCCACAAGGTCCCCCCTGAGCCTCCTTTTCTCCAGGCTGAGCTTTCCCAGCTCCCCCAGGGATTTTCCAGCCCATTCCCAGCTCTGTTCCCTCCCTGGACATTCTCCATCCCATTTGGACGTGGCTGGTCCATCCCAGAGGGACACAAGGACAGTGAGGGGTCTCTGCACCCCCCTGGCTGGATGTGCTTCCATCCCACCCCTCTCCTGGCACTGCAGGCTCAGGATTTGCACTGATCATCCCTGCCTCTCCTTGCTGCACACCAGGGTCACCCCCTGAGGCTCAGCTGTCCCCAGCAGTGTCCCCAGCAGTGCCAGAGCTGTTCTTTCCTCTTGCCAGAAATGAGTTGTTTCCTCCTCATCTGTCAGAAGAGGGTTTTGTGGGAAGTGCTGCCATTCCCAGGTGCCTGATGACAGCCTGTGGAATCATCTGCCTTTGATAGAGAGGGGTTTGTGTTTGGGCTGGGAGCAGGCACAGAGCCTGGCTACCGAGTAATCCGAAGCAGGGAACCAAATTTAGCACAGTTGTTCACAGCACAAGGATTTCTGGCAGGCTGCTCCTGCAGCCAGAGCAGCTGTTCACATTTTCTCACCCACCTACACAGCCAGGACAGCCAGGAGTGCTTTTTTTTTTTTTTTTTTTTTTTTTTTTCAAATAGAATGAATTGTATTCACTGGTGAAAGGAGTTTTGCTGGAATCTGCTGCCTTCAGCAGCCTGGATTTGATAGGAAACCCCTGAGAAAGGAACACCAGGGGGTTTGAATTGTTTTGAATTTCCAGCCTTTGCTTCTGTGCACAAATTTCCAATAATTCTTTAAAGAGGAGCTTTTCAAGGACCTCTTTGTGCTTTGATTGTTTGGAAATTTGGTCTGGGAGTTGCTTCACTGATCCCCTCCCTCTCCCAACCTGATGTCCCAGAGGAGCAGGCACTGAGGAATTTCTGCATTTCCCAAAAATTGGCTGCTCCCTACCCAGGAGTGGGGAAAAGGCTCCAAGCTCAGCATCTCCTTCCTTTTATTTGTGTCCTCCTGGTTTTAGCTGCTCTGGAACAGGGCCACAATTTTGGGGAGTGAAGGAGTTCTCCGTCTCCTTTTGGCCTCCTGCATTGTCCAAAGTGTTCCCCAAATATTCCAAAGGGAAAATTCTGAGGGAAGGGATGAACTCATGTCCTCCACGGGGATGTTCTGATTTCCCAAGTATGTCTGTGGAGCAGCACAAGCATTTTCCAGACTGGAGCATTTCCCTTAGCAGAGATTTCACATTGTGGCCAAGACATCAGGGAAAGCATTCCCAGCCTGCTGCAGCATCCCAAGGCAGCCCTGGCACGGTGGGATCTGAGTATTTTGCACATTTTTATTGCTCTGCTCCATGAGGAAGCTCCTTGGGATAATCAGGAGCACAGGTTCCTCCTTCCTGATGTTACACCAGGAATTCCTTAATTTCCTAAACACTGAGCACAGGGATGGTCAAATCTCCCACAGGATTTATTTCCAGAGTGAATCCTGACCTGATTTGTTGAAGATGTTCAGGAAGGAACCTGCTCATGCATGGGGAGCAGAATTGGAGCCCCCACCACACAAATCCAGCAGGAAAAGGAGATTTTTAATAGGACAGGAGCTGCTCCCTGTGCATTCTGCAGGCTGACATTGCTGACTTAAATAAAGAACAGGGAAATCAAGGGCTGCCAGAATTGGTGCAAATATTAAAACCTGAATTAAACCAAATATTAAAACCTCATCAGGGGGGACCTTGTGGCTCTGCACAAGTCCCTGCCAGGAGGGAACAGCAGGGAAAGGAGGAGAGGAAATGGCCTCAAATGGCAACAGGGCAGGCTCAGGGTGGAGATTGGGAAAGAAAATTTCCCTGTCAGAGTGGTGAGGGTTGGGATGAGCTGCCCAGGGAGGTTTGCAGTCACTGTCTGTGGCAGTGCTCAGGAGCAGGCTGGATGTGGCCCTTGGGGACAGGCTTTGGGGGATGCTGGGGTGGCACTGGGGGATCCTGGAGGTTCCTTCCCACCCTGCTGATCCCATAACCCTGTGAAACCATGTGGGAATTAGCAGATTTTTATTTTAAAAATTTTATTTTAAAATTAAAATTTTCAGATTTTTATTTTTTTATTATTTTTATTGCACCACATTCAGCCATCCCCATCCAAACTTGGCTCCAGCTGGAGCACAGAGCCCCATCCCCTCCCCAGCCTTTGGAATATTGAGCAGAGTTTCTTTCCTTAGCTCTGGGTGTGGAGAAACATTTCCACAAAACGTTCCTGCCATCCCCAGAACTCGGGCTGGGAGTTTCCCTGGCATGGGTTTAGTCCTGGACAAAGCTTTGACAAAGCTCAGCTCAACTCTTCACCCTCCTGATTTCAGGAGTGCAGCATTCCCATGGGTGTTGCAGATGTCCAAGGAAAAACCACATTTTTCCAGCCCTTGGAGATGATGCCTGTGCTAAGAACAAAGAGTATTTAAAAAAAAAAAAAAAAAAAAAAAGAGGGATTTGGTTTCTTGTGCTTCCAAAATCTTCAGAGCCAACTCCTGGTTTAGAACCACGTCACCCCTGCTCCTCTTTTATGTCAGTGTGGGAAGCATGGACAAAAATGTCTTTATTCTGTCTTGTGTTTTTGCCACCCTGCCATGCTCTGATGACCTCCCCACATCTCTGGGGTGTTGCTCATGTTCCTCACTGGAAAAGCAGCCGAGCAGAGCCGCTTCCAAAATTGCAGCTGATTCATGCTGTGAGCACTCCCAGCTCTCCAAGCACTGCAGGATGAAAATCCAGCTCCACAACCACCCTGTACCCCCCCAGGCAGCCAAAGGCACCTGGGGATGTGTTTCCTGACAAACCCAGCTGGGAGGGAAGGGATGGGATGATGCCCCAAGCCCTGCTTGCCTTGGGAGCACCGAGGGAAAACATTGCTGGGCTGACATCACAGCCCAGCCCTGCCCTGGGAGCGCTGCTGGTGCCTTGGATGTCAACTCCAAACATCCCCAGGAGCTGCACATCAGCAGGAACAGAGCATTTCTGGACAGCAAATCAGTGTAATTATGCAGAAATCCATTTATTGTTTATTTTAACCCTATTTTCTATTTTAAAACCACTGTTCATGCAATCAGGCATTTTTGATTGGTGCTTCTACCTTGTCCACGAGCCTTGCAGGCATAAGGTAACTGATTGCACCTTTATCTTGTTTTTTTTTTTTTTTTAAATCTTGATATTCTGTTTGTCAGCTTATTCTCTCCCAATTTAGCACAATTTGTGTTTCAGTAGCCTTGAAGACTTCCAGAAAGTTTGATAGACTGCAGAAAAAAAAAAATTAAAAATGGCTCATCCAGTGCACCTGTCAGAAAGAATGGTTTAAACTAAAAAAAGAAAATGTAGAAAAATAACTAAATATGTAGAAAAGCAGCTCAATATGGTTTGGCTGCATTATGGCCTAGACTGCTCAGATGCATTGCTACACCCATCCCTAAACCCTCGTGGTTCCTGAAGCCAAAACCTGGATCCTACAAAAGGCTGGAACTCAGGAAATGGGTTGGCTTGGAAGATTAAAAATCATCTTGTTCCAGTGTCACCCCCTGGATGTGACCCTTGGCGAGGCTCTTCAAGGCAGAAGAGATAAACCTTGATTTCCATTGGAAAATTGAAAATTTGGAGAATTTTTTCTCTCCTTCTGCAGTGAGTTTTTTGGATAAGAAGGATCTGCTGTCATTGCTGCCTGCAGGACAAAACCTGCAGGACACAGAATAAAGAATAAAGTTGTTCTATGTTAAAGAATAAAATCTGAAGGCAACACTCTCCCTTTGTCCTGGGCTTATCCCTATGGAATGTGGTTGTGGTTGGGGATGAGATAAAAACCAAATAAAGTGAGAGCAGCCTTGGGCCTGGGAATTAATTGAAGAGTCAAAATTGGGATTTTGAATCTCCCTGGAAGCTTTGTGCAGAAAGCTTTATCCATCCAGAGCTTCCCCCAGTATCAGCACAGCTTTTAAAAACCCACTTTTTTGAAGTGAATAAAAAGAGGAGAAGCAGCCCAGAATGGCCATTTCACAGAATATTAAACCAGATGTTTTAACAGGAAGATCCTCACCAAAGGCAATTTTTGCTAACACTTGAGAAAAGCAGCTCCTCTTAGAAAACCTCTTAAAAAGAATTAATTCCAATGTGCCTGTGCAAGGTAGCAGGGAGAGAGAGCTGTGGCTTTCTTCCCTGTGGAGGAATATTTTTTATTGTTGGAGGCTCCTTAAAGAAGGCCTGGGTCTGTCTGGCTGTTAATTGTGGAGTTGTCTAGACAGTGATGATATTATTACCAAGCTATGCACAGCTCCTCACTCTGTCACTGTTTCCAGAGCTGCCTACACAAATTGCTTCACTGTTGACATGTGCAAGAGCTCCCCAGATATTTATTTTTCTCATTTAGAGGAGATACAGCGAGGCTTTGAAAACCATTATGCACTGAACCATTGCTAATGTTGGAAATGTCTCGTGGGCTCCAGAGGAGGGAGAAGAAACGGAGGAAGGAAAGGCAGGGTTGGATGGGGTTGATCTGGGATAAGGAAAAAAAAAATAAAATTGGGAGGTTTGGGTGTGGAGGGCAATGGGATCTGCTCCAAATCTCACTTGGCCCAGGGTTGTATTCATCACGTTTGGGGAGGTGAGGAAAGAAAATGAAGAACGTGTTCTGAGAGCTTAAAAAGGACTTTGGAGAGTGTGGTGGCCATCCAGGGTGGGTTTAGAGGTAAAAAATGATGGAGTTGCTGGAATCATCCCATGGGGCAGAAATGTGACCCAGAACTGAGAAATAATCCAGCACCGAGAAGTAATCCAGCACTGAGAAATAATCCAGGCTCCCCATGTCAGCTCTGGGATCCCATAGTGTCTCATCCCATCCCTGTATCCCATCCCTGTATCCCATCCCATCCCATCCCAACCCAAAATCCCATCCCAAAATCCCATCCCAACCCAAAATCCCATCCCAAAATCCCATCCCAAAATCCCATCCCAACCCAAAATCCCATCCCAAAATCCCATCCCATCCCATTGATCCCATCCCATCCCATCCCATCCCATCCCATCCCATCCCATCCCATCCCATCCCAGTGATCCCATCCCATCCCATCCCATTGATCCCATCCCATTGATCCCATCCCATCCCATCCCATTGATCCCATCCCATTGATCCCATCCCATTGATCCCATCCCATCCCATCCCATTGATCCCATCCCATTGATCCCATCCCATCCCATTGATCCCATCCCATTGATCCCATCCCATCCCATCCCAAAATCCCATCCCAAAATCCCAAAATCCCAAAATCCCCAAATCCCAAAATCCCCAAATCCCAAAATCCCAAAATCCCATCCCATCCCATTATCCCATTATCCCATTATCCCATTAATCCCATCCCATCCCAAAGCTCAGTTCAGACCCCAAGCTTTCCTGAGACTCCCTCTGGTACCCCACAAAAATGAAAGAACGCCCTAAAAACCACAGCAGAGTCTGCAGGAGCTGTGTCTAACAATTTATGGAGGTGTAATTGATAAAATTCATGCAGCTCTGCCCCATAGGATTAAGGATATAAGGATTGATATTTATTTATTACGATATTTCTAATAAAATACCTTAATCAGAGTAATTTACTACAATAAAACTACAGGGATTTAAAAGCAATTATATTAAAATTAGGAAAAATAATTAGTAAGTAGAGTTTGATGTTCCTCAGCCAGAGCAAGCAAAGGGGACAAATCTCACTCAGGCTCAAGGAGTGACCTCAAAGGGTGTCCCCACTCCAGGGAGGAATCTCCACACCCTCCCAAAGAAAAATTACCATGGGACACCCTCCAGTTCAAAAGTGGGACTGGGATTTTATGGGATAGAATCAGCTGTGTCAGCTCTGCAGCTCTAGATAAGTTATCAGTTCTTTCCCTTGCTGGATCATTTATCAGGTGCTCTGTCAAATCCTCCCTTCCCAGCTTCTATTGAGAAATTGAGTTTTGGGATGGAGAGTCAGGCTGCTCTCAGCTTGGGGTGGGTTTCCAACCCCAAAATCAGCCATTCACTGACAGCTTTGCACATTTGGGGCTGTTGGAGATATTTTACCCCAACTCCAGGCACAGCATCTTCCCACACCTTTGGATCATCATTCCTGAGCACCCTGAGCCTGGGGAAGCTCTGCCAGGAGGGAATCTGCTCTCAGTGCATGGCAGCACCACCACATCCCCAAACCTGCACTGCTCTGCTCCTGGGCTGGGAGGAAGGGCTGGAGACCCCAAACTGGGCACTCAAAGCAGCAGCTGCAAATCTGAGTGACACAATCACAGAATTCCAGAATCACCAAGGTGGGAAGAGCCCCTGAGGATCCCCCAGTGCCACCAGCATCCCCCAAACCCTGTCCCCAAGGGCCACATCCAGCTCTGGGACAATTCCAGTGACTGCAAACCTCCCTGGGCAGCTCATCCCAACCCTCACCACTCTGACAGGGAAATTTTCTTTCCCAATCTCCACCCTGAGCCTGCCCTGGTGCCATTTGAGGCCATTTCCTCTCCACCTTTCCCTGCTGTTCCCTCCTGGCAGGGACTTGTGCAGAGCCACAAGGTCCCCCCTGAGCCTCCTTTTCTCCAGTCCAACTGTTCCTCCAGGATTTGTTTTCCAGCTCTTTCCCATCTCCATCACCCTCTGGACACGCTCCAACCCCTCCAGGTGATTTTGAAGCCCCAAAACCAAGCACAAGGTTTGAGATGCACAGGGGACAATTCCTGACGCCTGCCAGGTGCCAGTGACCAAAATTTGGGCTGCAGAGGTGGGGCCACATTGGGTTCACCTCTTTGACAGCGATTTAAACCCTGTGGCAGAGGCTGAGTGAGCAGCTGGGCTTCCAGGATGTCCCCAAGTCACCCAGAGCTGCAGTGGCAGTGCCACGCTGTGACATTTCCATAATTCCTAAAGATCCAGTGGAGGAGCAGCTTCCCCTGGATCTGGACAGAAGTGACACAGCAGGACAGATTTTTGTCCTGACAACTCCAGTTTGGGAGATTTTTGGGATTTGGGGATTTTTTTTCTTTCCCAAACAGAATTAGAGGTGAAGGTTCAGAAGGATTTGCTGACCCATTTTGGTTCCTGTCCCCACAGGAGCATGAAGTCACATCCAAACTGGGACCTCGAAGCTGTGGTTAGAAAACTGAATCATAATCTCCATTTCACTCACATTTTCCCTATTTTTAAGTGGGAATTTTTTTTTTCCCCTCTGCCTGCTTTCATTTCCCTTCTTCCTTTGCTATTTCCCTCTCTCCTCCAGTGTGTTACTGGACACCCAAGCCATGTGTGCTGTTCCCAAAAGGGAGCCTGGAGGGAATTTGTGACACAGATTTGATGGGAACGACAGCCAGAGCTGGTGACTCTCTGATCCCCCTGCCAGCCCCCAAAAAAAAATCCCCCAAAATTTGGGGCTGAGCCAGGCTGAAGGCAGGGCTGCAGGGAGCTGAAACAAGACGCTGAGTCATTAATTTTCCCCAGCTCCGGAGAAGTTTGGGATGACATCACCACTGGAGGGAAGTGCATGAAATTTAGGCTCGGTTTCTGTGTGGCCCCGTGGCTCTGAGCCTGGGGTTTGGTTTCTGCCAGGATGGTGGGGCTGGAGGAGGGGGATTGCTGGGATTTTTCCTTCCAAACCCCCTTTAATCACCTTTAACCCTTTCCCAGTCCAGGGTTCTCCCCACAAATAATAATTTCTGTTCCATCATCTCCTTGGGGTCAAACAAAAAGGTTCCCAAAAGGAGATTTTACATCTCAGGTATTCACCCCAATAAGACACTTTTCACCTAAAATAAGTAATTTTTTAAAAATTATTTGGCTCCTAATTGTGGGAAGTGTCTGGCCTGAGCATTTCCTGCCTTTATGGGAACCACAGAAAAAGAGAAATTAAAGAAGGCATCGAAATATGAGAAGTTTCTGTGCCCTCTTAACCCATTGATGTTCCTCCTGACTCCTCTTGTTTAGAATTCCAGGATTAAGGTTGGAAAAGTTCTCCCAGAGGTTTTATTTTCTCCCAGACTTTGTCCCAAGCCCAGAGCACTGAGTGCCACCTCCAGGTGACACCTCCAGGGTTGGGGACACCAAACCCCCCTGGGCAGCTCCAATCCCTGAGCTCCCTTCCCATGGGGAAATTCCTGCTGATTTCCTCAAGGATAAAAAAAAGACAAAAATGTCTTTGCCACAAATTATATAAAAAACCTGACATTTTCTTAATTTAATGCATGGGGAATGATTTGTGTGGTGGAATTTTTCCTGTTTTGTTTGGAGGCTACAGGAGCTTGAAGTCAGTGAGGATTTTATTCCTAAATCCTAAAATAGGATTGATTTTACTGGAGCCTGAAATTTAATTTGTATTAAGGTTTTTAGGTTGGGAAAGATGGTGGTTGAATATCAGGAATATTTTCCAAATGTCTTAAGAAAGGGAATGAAAATCTTATGGTCAGAGGATATTGAAGGGTTTGGGATTGGTCTGGGACTGGTTTGGGATTGGTTTGGAATTGGGACTGGTTTGGATTGGTTTGGGATTGGTTTGGGATTGGGTTGGGATTGGTTTGGGATTGGGTTGGGATTGGTTTGGGATTGGTTTGGGAGTGGTTTGGGATTGGGTTGGGATTGGGTTGGGATTGGTTTGGGATTGGTTTGGGAGTGGTTTGGGATTGGGTTGGGATTGGTTTGGGATTGGTTTGGGAGTGGTTTGGGATTGGGTTGGGATTGGGTTGGGATTGGTTTGGGACTGGTTTGGGATTGGTTTGGGATTGGATTGGGATTGGTTTGGGATTGGTTTGGGACTGGATTTGGATTGGTTTGGGATTGGTTTGGGATTGGATTGGGATTGGTTTGGGACAGGGATTGGGATTGATTTGGGACTGGATTAGGATTGGTTTGGGACTGGATTGGGATTGGATTTGGACTGGTTTGGGATTGGTTTGGGATTGGATTGGAATTGGATTGGGATTGGTCTGGGATTGGTTTGGGATTGGATTGGGATTGGATTTGGATTGGATTGGGATTGGATTGGGATTGGTCTGGGATTGGTTTGGGATTGGATTGGGATTGGATTGGGATTGGTTTGGGACAGGGATTTGGATTGATTTGGGACTGGATTAGGATTGGTTTGGGACCAGACTGGGATTGGTTTGGGACTGGATTGGGATTGGGACTGGTTTGAGATTGGATTGAGATTGCTTTGGGATTGGATTTGGGTTGGTTTGGGATTGGATTGGATTGGATTGGATTGGATTGGATTGGATTGGATTGGATTGGATGGGATTGGGTTGGGATTGGTTTGGGATTGGTTTGGGGCTGGTTTTGAGACTGGATTAGAATTGGTTTGGGACACGATTGGAATTGGTTTGGGACTGATTTGGGATTGGATTGGGACTGGATTTGGATTGGATTTGGATTGGATTGGGACTGATTTGGGATTGGATTTGGACTGGTTTAGGACTGGTTTGGGATTGGTTTGGGATTGGATTGGATTGGGACTGCTTTAGGACTGGTTTGAGACTCGTTTGTTCCTCCCATGGATGTAAAGTTATTCTCATCTCATCAATCATTTTTACTGTGGTTTATTTTGTGGTTTAGCTCCCTCTGTTTCAAACACCAGAGGAGATTTTTTTTACGGTTGACCCTTCCATGGCCTTTTTGTTTTTTTAATTGGAATATTGGGGAAAAAAGAGCAGGGGCAGGAATGAACAAAATCAGGCAATACAGAGTGTTCTAGAGTAAATGTAAATTGTATTAAAATTAATTTATTGGTGAATTCATGGAATAAATTCTCCAAAATGAGGAAGTGCCAGAAGTTGTTTGGACAAGGTAAAGTCAGTGTCAGAAGTGGCAATATCAGAAAATCATGGAGTTATCAAGGTGGGAAGGAACCTCCAGGATCCCCCAGTGCCACCCCAGCATCCCCCAAAGCCTGTCCCCAAGGGCCACATCCAGCCTGCTCCTGAGCACTGCCACAGACAGTGACTGCAAACCTCCCTGGGCAGCTCATCCCAACCCTCACCACTCTGACAGGGAAATTTTCTTTCCCAATCTGCACCCTGAGCCTGCCCTGGTGCCATTTGAGGCCATTTCCTCTCCTCCTTTCCCTTGGGATATGGAAGAAAACCCCCTGAAATCAGAATGATACTAATTTTAAAAAAACCCACAGAGCACTATGCAAATATTTATTGTTATTTTAACAATGAAGGATAAAAATGAGAACACAAATAAAACACATCAATAACAATTTTACCATTAAAAATTGGATTTATGGAGGGAATTTCCTGCCTGGAGTTTTCAGATCCCTGGAGCTGCTCACTGCATTTTCTCTGTAATTTTCTTATATAGAAAAAAAAAATTAAAAATTTAAAAATAAAAAAATAAAAAATATTTTTAAAAAACTAAAAAAATTAAAAAATAGTGTGGTTTGGGTTTTAAAAACCAATTGTTCCCTGTGAGGGTGGGGAGACCCTGCAATGAAATTCCCAGAGCTTTCCAACTTTAAAATTCTTCCCAACCCAACCCAAATATTGAGAGAAAATTGTTATATTTCTAAAATTATATATATATATATTTCTAAATAAACTCTGATATTCAAATAACAGATTTTTTTTCCACTTGTCACATTTTTCCCTCATTCTTTTATCCAGAGGTTTCTTTTCCTGCACAGAAATCCTCCTCAGCAGTGTTCACACACACACAATAATCTTAAAGATCAATTAATCTCGAGCCTAACTCCTAGACAGCCACACTGGAATGGGTTTGCAGTGAAGGAAAAATGAAATTATTTCATGCACAAAATTCCAGACACCTTTGCTGCTGGATCTGTGCATTTAAGACCTGTTTTATTTTAGTCTGAGACCCCAAAGCTCATCCCAAGTTGCCTGGATGGGGCTGGAACTGGAATTTATTTTTTTTTTAACCCAGAAGAAATGCTGCTGCTCAGCTCACTTTTATTCCAATTTTTTCAGCCCAAAGTGAGAGCTGCTCTCTGTCCATCCCAGGGAGTTTTGTCTTCACTCACAGGAGCTTTTGAAAGATTTCCACCTCTCAATGAAACCCAAGAGCAATGTAAACATTTTCCCTGCTGCCAAAAGCAGAGAGCAAAAGTGAAATGCACACCTTTCTTTGTTTTTTCCTGCTGTTCCTTGTCAAAATATTCCCTGTTAACATCTGTCACACTCTTTATTTGTTTTTTTTTTTTTTTTCTGCTGGGGAGCACCTCTGGGATTTTTTATTGCTGTTATCTTTGGGATTTGGGGTTGTTTGGAGGAAACACACGAGTTAATCTTTAATAATTAGGGGATCACAGAATTATCAAGGCTAGAGGAATCCCCAAAGGTCACATCCAGACCTCTGGAACATTTCCAGCCTCCCCCACCTCCCTGAGCAGCTCATTCCAAGGCCTGACCACTCCTGCAGGGAATTTTTTTTTCCCCCAATATCCAATCTGAACATCCCCTGGTGCAACTTGATCCTTTTTCTTCTTGAGTGGAGTTTATTCCTGCTGGGAATAAAAGCAGGTCAGTAAAACCTGGAGTTACCCCCATGAATTCAGCTCCTTGGGTTTGTCCAGCTTGGGGGAAAAAAATGCAAATTTGATGCTGTTTTTCATCCCTGTGGATTCCTGCTGTCCCTGGCAGCCAGTGCTGCTCTCCTGGAATCACAGCACTGTGTTTCCCCCAGAATCCCCCAATTTTCTTCAATTTGGGGTTTCCCATTGGAAAAATGAGCCCTTCACTGGTTAAAAATTGCCCATTTTGGTGAAGGGGAGCTCCAAGTGCCCCCTAAATCTGCAGGATTGGAGGTACAAGAATCAGAGCCTTGCACAGCATCTCTGCCTGGAACAGAGGCTGGGCAGAGTCAGAGGAATAAAGCAGGGATTTATTAAAAATCCTTTAAAGGATTCACCCTTTAACAAGAGTGGACTCTGAATTTTCCCATTTTTATAAATTTTGGTCCATTCCCACATTGGGTTCATTGTCCAATTCCAGCTCCAGGCTCTGCAGTCCCACCCTCCCAGATTCTCTCCTCCATTCCCTGTTTGCACTTTTTGGGGCTGGAGCTGCAGCGTGTCCTTGGTTCTGGGGCTGGAGAAGGATTGTTTGAACTAAATAAACTTTATGTGGAGTTCAGAGTCACCAAAGAACAGCTAAAATTCAAGGCAGTTTCATGATCAAGAATCATGAGAGCTCCATGGCCCCAAGGAAGGAGAGCAGTGCTGGGATTCTTCATCCTCCTCCTTCCTCCTCCTCCTCCTCCTCCCTGGATTTTGGCTGGGAATGTTCCTCAATTCCCTCCTTCCCTGGGAGAGAGGAGCTTTTGGCCACCACAGCTCCAGGAATGTTGATTTGATGATCAGAGCCCAGATTTTGTTTAATCCATGAAAATCCCAGTTCCAGCCTCATCCAGGAAATTTGGGATGAGCTTTGGGATCTCAAACTGAAGTAAAACAGGTCTTAAATGCACAGATAATACACAGAAAATGTTTACATTGCACTCAGGTTTCATTTAGGAGGTGAAAATCTTTCAAAAGCTTCTGTGGGTAAAGACAAAACTCCCTGGGACTGACAGAGAGCAGCTCTCACTTCTGGGCTGAAAAAATGGAAATAAAAGTGAACTGAGGAACAGAATTTCTTCTGGGTTAAAAAATTCCAGTTCCAGCCCCATCCAGGCAGCTTGGGATGAGCTTTGGGGTCTCAAATTTAGATGAGATCTGTCTAAAATGCACAGATAATACACAGAAAATATTTATATTGCTCTCAGGATTTATTTGGGAGGTGAAAATCTTTCAAAAGCTTCTGCAGGGAAAGACAAAACTCCCTGGGACTGACAGAGAGCAGCTCTCACTTCTGGGCTGAAAAAATGGAAATAAAAGTGAACTGAGGAGCAGTATTCTTCTGGGTTAAAAAATTCCAGTTCCAGCCCCATCCAGGCAGCTTGGGATGAGCTTTGGGGTCTCAGACTAAAATAAAGCAGGTATTGAATGCACAGATCCAGCAGCAAAGGTGTTTGGAATTTTGTGCATGAAGTAATTTCATTTTTGCTTCACTGCAAGCCCATTCCAGTGTGGCTGTCTAGGAGTTAGGCTCGAGATTAATTGATCTTGACAGAGTTGAGGGCAGATTATCATTAAAGCTGAGCCTAGGCTGGAAAAATCCAGAGATTGATGTGTTCTGATGGGGAGTGGTGCTGTTAAAATCTCCCTCGGTTTGAAAAGGAGGAAATCAGGAGAGGATCCTGGAGCTCCCCATTGCTCAGTCCACCCAAATTAATGTGGTCATCCCTCAGCTCAGCCAGGAGGGCTCCAAAATGGGATTTTATATATCCAAAATGGGATTTTGCATGTCCAAAATGGGATTTTGCATGTCCAAAATGCTGTCCTGGTACTCTGGAAAAGGGGGGAACTGAGCCATCCAATTCCCCTTTAAATTGTTATTCAATAATTTCCCCAAATTCTCAGGCACCTAAAAAACAAACCCACAGCTGTTTTTGGGAACTGCAGAGGCAGAGCTGGGAATGGATGGCACAAAGTGATAAAAAAACCTGATGGTTATACCAAATAAACCATTTTTTCCTCATATTTAGACTGAGATTGGTGCTAGAGTAAATTATCCAAGCAGTCAGAGTTTCACTAGGGATTAATCCAGCTCAGATATAATTAATCCATGGTGAAATCAATTGTCATTCACTCCTGTCTCATGATGAGAGAAGGAACAAAAAAAAAAAACCTCCCCCAGATCAGAATCAACACCCAAAACTGGGGACACTTTTTAAAGATCCCAGTCTGGAAAATAAATATCTCTGGTTTGTCTCAGCTAAAGAGATGATTCATATCAAAAATATTCATTTTTCATTAAAGAATTCTCCTGCTCCAAGCTTTGCTGCCCTCCTCCCCTAGCCTGAGATCTTTAAAATCCAGGGAATCTCTGCAGTGATTTTTGATGCCCTGGTTTCTTTGTCCTCCTTAGGAAACTCCAATTTTGTGACACAAATTAATGAGGATGAGGGGACAAACGAACTGACATCTTCCAGGTTGAGCATTCAAGATTTCCCTCTTGTTTTTCTCATTCCATTTATGCATCCAGAACTCTCTGGGAAGACACCCAAAGGTTCTTGGAAGTGTGAGAAATGCAGGAGCATCCCCAAGAAATATGGGAACACCTTTCCCTTCTGGGGACTGCTTGGAAAAACCTCCATCAGCTTCAGGGAATCAAAGGAGGTTCAGGATGAGCCCAGAGGAGCCCCAGGATGAGCAGAGGGATGGAGCAGCTCTGCTGGGAGGAAAGGCTGGCACAGCTGGGATTGTTCAGCCTGCACAGGAGAAGCTTTGGGCTGAGCTCAGGGTGGCCTTGCAGGGCCTGAAGGAGCTGCAGGAAACCTGGAGAGAGACAATTCCCAAGGGCTGCAGGGACAGCACACAGGGAATGGCTTCACACTGGGGTTGGATGGGATCTTGGCAATTAGGAATTGTTCCCTGGGAGGGGCTGGGATGGAATTGCCAGAGCAGCTGTGGCTGCCCCTGGATCCCTGGAATGTTCAGTTCCAGGTTGGAGCACCTGGAACAGTGGGAGGTGTCCCTGCCATGGGGAAGGATCAGAACTGGATTCTCTTTAATGTCCCTTCCAACCCAAACCATCCTGTGAATCTCTGAAGCCAAAATCTGGGCTGCTGATTTCCCCCCAAAAAGCTCTAAATCTCCATATTACAGATATTTTATAAACCCAGTTTGGCAGTAACCAGCTGAGAACACCCAGGGGAACGGACTGAAGTGACAATGATGACAAAGACATTTCTGAATTTGATTTTCTTGCACCATCCTGAGTGCCAGAAGCCTCATCCCTGGGGATGCAGCTCCTGAGGAATGTCCTGCTCACCCTCTGCAATTCCTCCTGCAGTGACAAAGCACAAATAATTCACTTGGCCTCTGCCATAAATCGTCCCCCTAAACTGCATTACTGCATTCCAAAATGAACCAAAACATCCCAGAAAAGCTCTGCTCTTATCTCTTGGCTGTCTGGATTTGGGCAACATTTTCCATGAGAGCAAAAAACACAACCAGAGCCCAAACAACAGCAGGGGATGGATGCACCAATACAAATACAACGAATTTTTATCCATTCAAAACAACTTTTTAAGCAAAGTTTGTTGTTTTATCTTTGACCCCCAGCACTGATTTCCACAAGCAGAAGGATCCTCTGCATCCAGTTCAAAACCTCCCATGACAGCTCTAAGAAAATACCATTTTTATTTCTTTCAGCTCTTTCTTCACTCATATTTATATTTATAACTTTATATTTCTCACCATTCAGGCTATTTACTATTTTCCCATAAGGAAATACCCAACAATTCTGCCTGGGAAATCATATTTATCTCCCTGAGAAAGCTGAATTATGAAAGCTAAAAAAACAGCTAAATTCAGTGGAGTTTTATTTTTTTTTCTATTCCAAGCCTCTGACAATATGAAGAAAATCAGATTTTTTTTTAAATCAGAAAATCAGATTTTTAAAAAATCATCCAATATAAATGAACAATATTTAACAGCAATTGAGAGCATTGTTTAAAGAGAAGGGAGTCACGGTCTAACTCTTCCCAAAGAGTGGGAATGTGCCTGGGAGGGGGAGATGAGCCCCAGACACTGCAGAAATCTCTGAAGATGTCTGCAGCAACCAACACTCTCCCTAATGAGACCTCAGAATGTCTTGATGAGCTTCTCTAATTGCTCTGCATAATTGGAAGGAGCTGCAGCCCATTTCAGAAACGCTCAGCTGTGAATTGGGGGAATGTGGCTCTAATTAGGCTGAGGGGGGGTGGGGTTGGTTTAGGGGGGCTTTTGTTTTGTTTTATTTTGTTCTGTTCTGCTTTGGTTTCCAGCCTTGATTATTTAAGGATGAAAACAAGCAGATTTATCAATTATCAATGCAAACATCTCCAAACCTACTGATAGTTTTTGGGATCGTCAGGGGATTTGCACTGTTGATAAAGGAAGAGCCAACATGTCTCAATATTTCACTTGTTCCCACTAAATCAGCAGCTTCTCCCAAAATTCTCCCTTTCAGGCATCACATAAATACAGTAATTTCACGATTATAAGCCACACCATTTTGACTAAAATTTTGGTCTGAACCTAAAGTGCGGCTTATAATCAGGTGTGGCTTATATATGGACAAAGAACAAAAAGTTGCTGCTTTAGTTTGGAGGACAGGTGTGTGCTGAGAAAGGCAGGAACTTCTCTTTGAAATGGAGAATGTAAACCCTCTCCCTCCAAATTATTATAATTTTGAAATCAAGGGGCTCTCAGGCAAAGATATGGGAATTAGGAATAACAGTTCTTTACTAGGGAAATTAAAATAGAAATACAGCACTACAAAGAACAAACCCCAAACCCTGACACAGTCAGAGTACAGCCTGACACCCGTCAGGCAGGGTGTTGGCAGCAGTCCCATCCCATGGTGGCTGCATCCTCCTGCAGTGACAGATGTGGCTCAGCTGGAGCAGTGCTCCTGTACAAGGTGCAGTTTCCCTCCAGAGCTCCAGTGGGGATGTGGAGAAATCCGGTTTTCCTCTGGAGTCCAGTGGAGAAAGGGGCTCCCTTAGTGTCCCAAACCCTCTGTTTTTATCTTGGTAAGAAATGTTGGGCTCTTCCCCCTGGCTGGAGCAACTCCCAATGGGATGCAGTAATTTTATCAGTGCCACAGTGGGACTCAATGGCCATGAGCAGAAAATGACTGGCTGGAGGAAGGATGGGCTGTGAAAAGATAAAGAACAATGCCCTGCCTGGTTTCAATGGATGCCCATTAGCAGAATATCTCCCAGGGAGATCAGGATCACTGCCCCACCCTCAACAGATGGTGACAGAACAGATACCTTTTATCACACTCTGGATTGTAACGTGCGGCTTATAATCAGGTGTGGCTTATAATCGTGAAATTACTGTAACCAGAAATATTTTAGAAGCAGATAAAAAGGTAAATGTTTATGCTGTGGGGAGAGAAGGCTCTGGGGAGACAGGAAATCTGAATCTGGGATTGAGGAAAAGGAGGGAGAGGGATTTTTATGGGGACAGAGAGTGACAGGAGAGTGGGAATGGTTCTAAACTGAGGTGGGGCAGGGTTGGATTGGATGTTAGGAAAATCTGGGAATTCTGTGCCCCTCAGGACAGGGCTGGCTGTCCTGGCTCCCAGGGCCATTCCTGGCTGACATTCCTTGCCATCCAGCACAATTCTCCTTCCTCACCTGTCCAGCCCCCAGCCTTGTTCCAGCTGCAGGACCCATCCAGGAGTTTGTTCAGCTGTTCCCAGACCTCTCATTTTTCCCTTCCCCAATCCCCCATCAGCACTCAGCACCCCAGGAGGGAGAGATTTCTCCATGGATTCTCCCAAATTCCATCTGATCAATCATGAGCTCCTTGCCATAAATCCAGTTGGATTTATCTCCATGCTGGGCTCATGCTTGCTAAATTCCATGATCCAGCTTTTCTCCCAGAGCTGGATTTCCTTTTCTCACCATGGCATTTAGACTGAGATGAGAAGCTGCTGCTGTTCCCTGGAAAATCATGGGATCAGGTGCTGGGAGTGAGCAGAAATTTGGAATATTCTCATGGAAAAGTCTGTCAGTCCCAATATCTGACATTGCCACATTTCCACAAGGAGCTGTGCAGAGAGAGAGGCTTGGCAAGGATTTCAGCAGAGTGGAATATTCTGGAATCCCAGGATCAAGGCTGGAAAAGTCCCAGCTGTCCCCATGGCCACCCTGTCACCCTGAGTGCCACCTCCAGGTGCCACCTGCAGGGATGGGCACTGCAAACCTCCCTGGGCAGTGCCAATCCCTGAGCTCCCTTTCCATGGGGAAATTGCTGCTGCTGTCCCCCCTGAGCCTGCCCTGGCCCAGCCTGAGGCCGTTCCCTCTCCTCGTGGTCCAAACCAGGTTGAAGCAAGGCATCCTCACCACCCTGATCACCACCAGCAGCACAGCTCTGCGCTGTTTGCCTCGTTCATTCTTTGTTTTTAATGATTTTTTTTCCCTTTAGGAGCACAAAGGATCTGGGAGCTCAGATCTGGCACTTCACCATCTCCCTTGTAATCTCCTTCCTTGAAAATGTGTTAATTTGGAAAAACAGAAAGGAGGATAAAAGGAGGATTTATGAACACACACAGACTAATAAATAAGCTTATAACACTGCGAAAGGGCCGTTGTTAAATATGTTTTACATTTGAAGGGCTATAAAATCCTTCAGGCAGGCTCTGCTGAGCCTGGTTTTAATGAACTCTTTTCTCTCTACAAGGCAGCAAACTCCATGTGCAGAAGGTTATTTCCTGCCATTCCTGGTGGAGTCAACGCTCACAGGGATAGCCAGGGCACTTGGAGCTGTTGGTTATCCCTCTTTCCCAAAGGAATGAGAAATCTCCCTGTCCAAAATATTCCCTGGGCACTGCTGGAGCTGCCTAACAAAGTGTTGGGATCTCCCTGAAATAAATGGGCAGTGACAGAAATGCCAAAGGAATGAGGAATCCAGGCTGTGCTCTGTGTGCTCATGCCCAGCAAGAACATCCAGGCTGCTTTTCCTTCCCAAAAGTTTGGCTTTTCCCACTCTGCAGTCCCAGCACTTGTGATCACCCCACACCTTTTCAAGTTGGTTTTCTCCTGCATCTTTTCTTCCCTCCCCTGAGCATTCAGTGTTCCCTGAGCCTCCTGCTGTGGGGTGGCTCCATCCCTGCTTTGTGCTCACCCTCCCAGCCTGCTGATCATGGAATTCCAGCCTGGTTTGGCTTGGGAGGGATCTTAAAAATCATCTTGTTCCACCCCAGCCATGGCAGGGACACTTCCCACTGTCCCAGGCTGCTCCAACCTGGAACTGAACATTCCAGGGATCCATGGACAGGATCTGCTCTGGCAATTCCATCCCAGCCCCTCCCAGGGAACAATTCCTGATTCCCAAGATCCCATCCAACCCCACAGTGCAGCCATTCCCTGTGTGCTGTCCCTGCAGCCCTTGGGAATTGTCTCTCTCCAGGTTTCCTGCAGCTCCTTCAGGCCCTGCAAGGCCACCCTGAGCTCAGCCCAAAGCTTCTCCTGTGCAGGCTGAACAATCCCAGCTGTGCCAGCCTTTCCTGCCAGCAGAGCTGCTCCATCCCTCTGCTCATCCTGGGGCTCCTCTGGGCTCTCTGAGCAGCTCCAGCTCCTCCCTGGGCTGGGGCAGGGCTGGGGCAGCTCTGCAGGTGGGGTCACACCTGAGGGCTCAGGGACACAATCCCAATCCCAACCCCAATCCCAGTCCCAACCCCAATCCCTTTCCTGCTGCTCACACTTTCTTTTTCCCTTTATTTCCTCTTGCCACTGTGAACTTTTCCAGACCCAGACAAAACCTCAGGAGCAGCCAAAAGCCCTCTGGCTCCACAGCTGAGCACCTTGACATTTTTACCAGTGCTCTCCAACTTGGAGTTTCACTCCTTTGGCTTCCCTGTGCATGGGAAAACCTGCAGGCAGTGGAACAAAGGTGTGGGACTGGAACAGAAGTGTGTGAAGCAAAAAAAAAACCAAAAAAAATTGGTGACACCTACCTCTTGTTTTCCTAGAAAGGAATCCAGGGAATGTGATCCTGCAGGGAATGTGGGGCAGGGAATGGAGTCCTGGAGCAGGGAATGGGGTTCTGGAGCTGGGAATGGGGTCCTGCAGGGATGTAGAGAAGGGAATGGGATTCTGGAGCAGAGAATGGGGTCTTGCAGGGACGCGGAGAAGGGAATGTGATCATGTAGGGATGTAGGGCAGGGAATGGGGTCCTGGAGCTGGGAATGGGGTCCTGCAGGGACACAGAGCAGGGAATGGGGTCCTGGAGCAGGGAATGGGGTCCTGCAGAGATGTAGAGAAGGGAATGGGGTTCTGGAGCTCGGAATGGGGTCCTGCAGGGAGGGGGAGCAGGGAATGGGGTTCTGGAGCTGGGAATGGGGTTCTGGAGCAGGAAATGGGGTCCTGAAAGGATATAGAGCAGGGAATGGGGTCCTGCAGGGATGGGGAGCTGGGAATGGGGTCCTGGAGCTGGGAATGGGGTTCTGGAGCTGGGAATGGGGTTCTGGAGCTGGGAATGGGGTCCTGCAGGGACACAGAGCAGGGAATGGGGTTCTGGAGCTGGGAATGGGGTTCTGGAGCTGGGAATTGGGTCCTGCAGGGACACAGAGCAGGGAATGGGGTTCTGGAGCTGGGAATGGGGTTCTGGAGCTGGGAATTGGGTCCTGCAGGGACACAGAGCAGGGAATGGGGTCCTGGAGCAGGGAAAGGGGTCCTGCAGGGATGCAGAGCTGGGAATGGGGTTCTGGAGCAGGGAATGGGGTCCTGCAGGGATGGGGAGCAGGGAATGGGGTTCTGGAGCTGGGAATGGGGTTCTGGAGCAGGGAATGGGGTCCTGCAGGGATGCAGGGCAGGGTTTGGGTTTGAACTGGAGCGTGCCTGTGGCATCCCAGCCTCTCCCTGCTCCGTGTGGGCGAGGGCTTGGCAGCAGCTCCCAACTCCCTGCACATCCTGGAGCTTGCCCTTCCCTTTCTCCTAGAAAAGAATGTGTTTGTTACCCCTTGGCATTCCCAGGAATGGCTTTGTTTCAGAGGAATTTGTGCCTTCTCTGACCAGGGAAATATTCACTCCCATCCTCAGGATTTTTCCCTTTGGAGCCTTGGGATTTTTCTCACATCCAGCAGGGTAATGTCAGGTAACTATCCCAGGAAAATCCCATTGGAAATCCATATCAGCAGAGGGTAAACTGGGAAAAAAAATATTTCAAAGGCTCTGAATTGGGACAGGGAAAGGCTGAGGAGGAAACAATTCCTGGTGTCCCACCCACCTCACGGGACAGGGCACGGACAGGGCACACATCAGGAAATATTTCCACAGTCCAGCCCCTGGATAATTCACCAGGGCTTAAAATGCTAAATCCTAATGTTCAAACTGTTCTCCCCTGTGCAGAGGTGGGCAGGGTAATGGAGCATTAAGTCTGGCTCAGGCTGTGTCTCGGCTCTGTGCCCAGGACTGAGGGAGTCTCAGAGCCAGGGTGATGAAAAGTGTCTGGAATCACCTCCTGCAGCTCCCACATCCCATCCCATCCTGCTCCCTGCTCCACACTCACATCCAAAGGCCCTGGGGATGTTTTTTGCCCCGTGGGGATGACACAAAGAAATGTGCTGCACTTCCCAAACTCCTGGAGAAAGGCTGAGCCGTAATTAGAGGCGTCTTTCAGCAGGATTTATCCCCAGCAAGGTGAGGCTGAGGGAATTGTTCCTCCCCCTCTGGAGGTAAACTGCTGCTGAACTCTCAGCCCCACGTTCACCTGCCTGATGGAACATGTTTGCAATTACATAACACCAAGTTTTAGTTCGTTCCAGGCACACAGAGAGGGTTGCACCAAATCCCTGAGAGGTTTTTCCAGCTGGAGAAATGCAGGGAGCAGCTCAAAGGGGAGAACTGGCATTTCCACAACCTTTTTATAAAACTCATAAAGATTTGCAAAATCCACATCCAGATTTGCCCCAACTTAGGGCAAATATTTCCCTCCCAGTTCAGGATCATTTTGAAATTTTGGAAGTGTAGAAAAAAGGCGCTTTGGTAATGCAAATTCTTTGAAAAATGGGCTCAGATAATCAAAGGACCATGGAATGGTTTGAGTTGGGAGGGACCTTCCACTGTCCCAGCCCCAATGTCCAACCTGGAACTGAACATTCCAGGGATCCAGGGGCAGCCACAGCTTCCTCTTTTCTAATGCTGGGAATGGATGCAACTGAATTTTACACAGGATTTTTTCCCCAAATTCAGACACACTGACATATTTTGAATTTACATAAAATCACAGAATATCCAGAGCTGGAAAGAATCTTCACAGATTATCCAGGACTGCCCAGTCCCCCCAAAATCCCAGCCTGGGCATCCCTGGCAGCTCCTGGAGCTCTGTGCCCATTCCCTGGGGAGCCTCTGGGGGAAGAACCTTGCCCTAAACCCACCCTAAATCCCTCCTGGCCCAGCTCCAGCCTCTCCCTGGGTGCTGTCCCCATCACCAGAGAAAAAAGAGACATTTAATCAACCCATGAATATTTTTTCCCACTGGTGACAGTCACTGGCTGTGTCTGCTTTTGATGCAAGCAATAAAGGAGATGTAAAATCATCCCAATCCCCAGCTCAAACCACTCCAAGTTCCTCTTTCCAAGGATTTCCTCTTGATTCCCCACCAGCCCCAGCCCCCAAATAAACACCCAAGGGGTCTCAATCCTCCTGGTTTTTCCATGTGCTTCTCCACTCTTCCCCCTGTGCAGGGAAATGCTGAGAATTGCACAATGTTTGCTTTTCAACCTCCTTTGGGCTGCATTTTCTGCTTTCAGCCTTCTGAGATCCCACCAGGAATGCTCTGCACAATCTGAGAAGGGCATGGAAATGCTGGGAAAAGCTCAGAGGAGGCCACAAAACTCCTTAGGAGGGACTGGAGACAGGATGGGAGAGCTGGGAATGGTCAGCCTGGAGGAGAGGAGGTTGTGAGGAGATCTCACAGCAAATTCCAGGCTCTGAAGGAGCTGCAGGAGAGCTGGAATGGGACAATTCATCAGGAACTGCAGGGACAGCACACAGGGAATGGCTTCACTGTGGGGTTGGATGGGATCTTGGGAATCAGGAATTGTTCCCTGGGAGGGGCTGGGCTGGAATTGCCAGAGCAGCTGTGGCTGCCCCTGGATCCCTGGAATGTTCAGTTCCAGGTTGGAGCAGCCTGGGACAGTGGGAGGTGTCCCTGCCATGGCTGGGGTGGAACAAGATGATTTCTAAGATCCCTTCCATTCCAAACCATGCTGGGATTCCATGATTGATACATCTGGGATTTGTGGAGACATTTATTGCATTCAGGTCCTGGTAGGAAGAAAAACTTGTTTTCTCCACCTGAACATTTCCAGGCTTGCTGGGTGTCCTTCAGCTCTTAATTTATTTCTCCATGCTCCCATCCCTGCCATTAAGGGATAATAATTCCCACCCTTTCTGTGAAGCCATTTATCAATTATTGTATAAAACTCATCCCTTCCCAGGTCCTTGGGAAAACAATTTATTTAAATTACTCAGCACAACAGAAAAAATATCCTTTAGAAGGCTCTATAAACCTAAAATTATCTCACTTCTTTCTCAATGTATGGGAAAGGTTTAATTAGTAAACAAACTTTCCCTGGTGTTTTAATTGGCTGGGAAAACATGTGGGATTTTTCCTAATTTCCACTTCAGCCTGCCCAAAGCTGTGCTCCTGTTGTGGTCAGGACACTTGCTCAGTCCTGCCTTAAAATTTTGTTCACAGGAGAAGAGTCAATAAATGTTGTGTTCCCTCAGAATCACAAATTTTGGGTGAAACTGGAGAGTTCTGAGCATGAAAATTTTAACTTTGCAATACTTTCTATTGCTTTTTTTTTGTTCAGTTTGTTGTGGGATGGGGTTTTTGGTCTTTTTAAAATTGTGGGAATGCTTCAAAAAGGGCAATGGGCGGATGGAGCGTGTCTAGAGAAGGGAATGGAGATGGGAAGGGGCTGGAAAACAAATCCTGGAGGAGCAGCTGAGCTGGGAAAGCTCAGCCTGGAGAAAAGGAGGCTCAGGGGGGACCTTGTGGCTCTGCACAAGTCCCTGCCAGGAGGGAACAGCAGGGAAAGGAGGAGAGGAAATGGCCTCAAATGGCACCAGGGCAGGCTCAGGGTGGAGATTGGGAAAGAAAATTTCCCTGTCAGAGTGGTGAGGGTTGGGATGAGCTCCCAGGGAGGTTTGCAGTCACTGTCTGTGGCAGTGCTCAGGAGCAGGCTGGATGTGGCCCTTGGGGACAGGGTTTGGTGGCACTGGGGGATCCTGGAGGGCTCTCCCAGCCCTGGTGATTCTGGAATTCTCAGACTGGCACAGCTGGAGATGTTTGGCCCAGTTTGATTTTCAAACAGCACAGGTGTCATTCCAAGTGTTCCCATCCCTGGAGCTGCTAAACCCCACCTGTTCCTGTCCCAGTCCATCAGAATTCCCTTCAGGAAGGTGGAATTTGGGGGGTGCTGCCATCACCCAGGATCTGCCAGGGCTTGCCCAGCTCCAGCAGCACCCAAAGCCCTGATCCCATCCTGGAGCAATCCTGAGCTGGTGATTCCCGACACGTCTGAGCTCTGCCTGCCACCTATTGGTGCTGAAATTTCTGAGCCTGTATTCCCATTCCTATTCCCAGCTTTTCTTAAGGCAAACAACTGTATCAGGGCAAAGCTGACACCATCTTTTGGCTCAGAAATGCCTCCTGTGGCTGTTCCCTGGTTCGTGAGAGGGCAGGAAAAGCTGGGAATTGTGTCCTGAAAGGGTTGGTTTGTTTGTCCAGAGAATGCTTTCATGGCAAGCCAAACGTGTTCCCAAAGCTGGGATTTGTGAGCTTGAAATTCCCAGGACAGGAAAGGTTGGGAACTTAATTTGCTATGCTGAATTGCTTTGGGATAGAGAGTGAAACATTCCCAGGATGGAGAGTGAAACATTCCTGGGATAGAGAGTGAAATATTCCCAGGATAGAGAGTGAAATATTCCTGGGATAGAGAGTGAAACATTCCTAGGATAGAGAGTGAAATATTCCTGGGATAGAGAGTGAAACATTCCTAGGATAGAGAGTGAAATATTCCCAGGATAGAGAGTGAAATATTCCTGGGATAGAGAGTGAACATCCCAGGATAAAGAGTGAAACATTCCCGGGATAGAGAGTGAAATCACTTTGGGATAGAGAGTGAAACATTCCCGGGATAGAGAGTGGAATTGCTTTGGGATTGAGAGTGAAATCACTTTGGGATGGAGAGTGAAACATTCCAGGATAGATAGTGGAATTCTTTTGGGATAGAGAGTGAAATCACTTTGAGATGGAAAGTGAAATCACTCTGGGATAGAAAGTGAAATCACTTTGGGATAGACAGTGAAATTCTTTTGGGATAGAGAGTGAAACATTCCCAGGATGGAGAGTGAAATCACTTTGGGATGGAGAGTGAAATCACTTTGGGATAGAGAGTGAAAACTCCACCCAGAAATGCCAAACCCAGAGGGAGATGGATCAGCAGCACTGCCCAGGAATTGGCATTTTAGCCCCTGGGACACTGATTCCACAGCATAGAGTGATAAAATAATTGAGTTACAGAGTGGTTTGGGATGGGAGGGATCTTAAAAATCATCTCATTCCACCCAGCCATGGCAGGGACACCTCCCACTGTCCCAGTGTCCAACCTGGAACTGAACATCCCAGGGATCCAGGGGCAGCCACAGCTGCTCTGGCAATTCCATCCCAGCCCCTCCCAGGAACAATTCCTAATTCCCAAGATCCCATCAAACCCCACTGGGAGCCATTCCCTGTGTGCTGTCCCTCCCTCCCTTGTCCCCAGTCGCTCTCAGCTCTCCTGGAGCTTCTCCTGTCCAGGTGTCACCCCCAGGTGTCTCAATACCCAACTCACCTTCCAAACAACTCCTCAGAATTACCCAAAACAGAGCAGGGAAGAGAATTTTTAGGAACTTCTGGAACAAATCCCAATTTAGGATGGGAAAGGATCAGCAGTGCAGTGCTCCAGACCTGCATTCCATATTTTTAGCAAACCTTGTGGTGGCTTTAAAGGGAGTCAGGAGTGAAAAGATTCAACCCAGATGCTTAAATTTGGGGGTGTGATGCTCACACAAATAATTTTTCTAAAATCACTCCCTGAACAAGTGGGAGCCTGATCCATGTGGCCTAAACTGCTGTTCCATCACTGGAGAAAAATCAACATTTTATTGTCCTCCCACAACTCTCAATCAGAGCCTGATTCTGCCCTCAATTTTCCTCATTTTGAATGAATCTCCCACTGAACTCCATAAATCCTGGAATTAAACCCTGTGCTCAATGTGGCACAAATGAAATCCAAATATTCCTGCAGTTTATGTGGGCAGAAAGAGAGGAAGTCATTGCTCCATTTTTATTAATCACTGATAGCCATTATTATTAATATTGAAAAATATTGGTTTTCCACAGTTTTGAGGTTGTTTTTATTTTTTGTTGGATTTTTTTTTAAGATACAGGAAAAATTCTGGTTTTGTCTAAACCTCTGAATATCGAGTTTGCTGTGCCTGACCCTTTTAAAATCCAAGTGAAATAAAATCTTGTGGTATTCTCTTAAATCGTGAACATTAAAACAATAAAATTAATTTTAAACCAACAAAAACCAAAACCCAAAAACAATCAACCAAAGAAAGAAAACCAAACCCCAGTTTATTTGTAAACACAGAGATTGACTAAAAATTATTTTATTTTCTTTATTTTTGAACGTCTCTGTAGGAACAAAATTAAATTTCCATGTGGAACAAGACTAAAAGTGCCTGAAATGCAGGATTTAGGGTTAATAATTAATTTTCACCTTTTTTTTTAATGTGGTTTTGCTCGGTCAGGACCTCCATCAATTATTTTCAAGCCCTTCTGGTGACCCAGAACTCCCCAAACGCTGTTTCTCAAAGGAAGCAGGAATGGTGTTCCTGAAATTTATCATTTCCTGAGACTTGCTGATGAGTTTCACCTCTGCTGGCCTCTCCACTTCCAGAAATTCCCAGTTCCTCCTGAAACTGCTGCAGGGACTCAGCTCCAGCACAGCACAGGAGGTTCCCCAAAAATCTCCTTAGGAAAAACCAAACCAAGCTGATGGAATTTTGTCCATTTGGGATTTTCATCCAGAAACTTCTGGTCAGGAAATAACAGGCAAATAAGGATGATTTAATGCAGAATTTAATCTCCATTCCCATTGAAAATTGGGATGAGTTTGGTTTATGACGGACTTTGAGACAATCTTTGATTTTATGCAAATTTTATTCAGATTTTAGGACACAAAAAGAAACCCAGACATTGGAGCTTGCTGGCAATTCCAATTCCTGGAAATCTCTATTTAGTGCCATCAAATCACCATGCCTGGGGGTGTTCAAGGAATCCATTTTTCAATTTATTGATCAAAGACTGGCCTTGATCTTGGACATTTTCTCCAACCTTAATTATTCTGAATGATAATTAATCTTAATTATTCTGATTCTGGAGAGCTGCTGTAAAAAAATCAGCACAGAACTGATTTTACCTCTGCAAACAGCCAGGGTTGAAATCCAAAGACACCTCAGAGCTCCTCTCTCTCTCTCTGCACTAATTGATCTCTTAATTGGCTCAGTCAACACAGCATCTGCAGCACTAATTGCTACAAGGTCCTGGTGAAATGTTGAGCACTCCAAAGGCAGGGAATGTGGGAATGTGAAATGTGGGATGTGGAATGTGGGGAATTGATTCCAGGCAGACCTGAAGG